>NW_026652294.1:11521297-11698337 GCF_009828535.3 Hylobates moloch | reverse complement strand
GTCTGGGAAGTGAGGAGCACTTCTGCCCGGCCACTCATCGTCTGGGAGGTGAGGAGCGCCTCTGCCCGGCCACCCGTCGTCTGGGAAGTGAGGAGCGCCTCTGCCTGGCCGCCCCGTCCGGGAAGAAGTGAGGAGCGCCTCTGCCCGGCCGCCCCGTCCGGGAAGAAGTGAGGAGCGCCTCTCCCCGGCCGCCCCGTCCGGGAAGAAGTGAGGAGCGCCTCTGCCCGGCCGCCCCGTCCGGGAGGAGGTGGGGAGCACCTCTGCCCGGCCACCCCGTCTGGGAGGTGGGGAGCGCCTCTGCCCGGCCGCCCCGTCTGGGAAGTGGGGAGCGCCTCTGCCCGACCGCCCCGTCTGGGATGTGGGGAGCGCCTCTGCCCGACCGCCCCGTCTGGGAGGTCTACCACGGAGGCCAGGGGCAATGTGGGGGTTGGACGTGGTGGCTCACGCCTGTGGTCCCGGCACTCTGGGAGGCCGGGGCGGGTTGATCACTTCAGGCTGGGAGTTCGGTACCAGCCTGGCCAACATGGCGAAACATATGAAAAATGCGACAGACAGACCAACCAACCAACTCAGTGACAACGGAACGGATCTACCCTGGAGTCATACTCTAAGTTTTTCTATTTTCCTCCCTTTCTGATCCTTTGTCCCACTTTCTTTTTCTTCCTCTTTCTTCTCCTTCTTCTTTGTCGAGTGGAGGATTGAGCTATTATCACTGATCCATATAAAGTCCCTCTCTCATTTATTTTAATTCGCACCCCCCATTTCTATTCCCCGACTTCCCATGTGCAACCTTCCTAATATGTTTGATATGCATCTTTTTGTTTGTATGTATTTTTAGAAAATGTTTGTTTTGTGTCCAAATTAAATTAATAAAAAAAAAAAAAAAAAAAATTTCCATCTCAGAATTCTCAGGTCTCAATCAATTCAACATTAAATACATTGTGATATCCCAACTTACTTTAAATACTGGGGCTATAAGGTTTTCGTTTGGCTTTATATTTCCATTTCAACCCTTCCTATCTGCCTTTGTCCCTTTTCAGCATTTAGTATTTCTTATACTAAAAATAATACAGTGCAGCAATTTTCATTTTAGTGGAAATGAAAACTTTCTTTTTAAAAGCAAGGAAGTTCCCTAACTCCCTCTATCATAAACACAGTGTCAATCAGCGATCTAAAAAATTTTCCCCCAAAAGTCTAGATCCCTGGCTGATCCTGAGTATTCAAGCCCACAATTACACACAGCTTAAAAGGCCTGGGACAGAAGGGACAGGCCTTTACCTGGCAGGTGAGGAAGCAGACCAATACCAGAGTCAGAGAAGGTAAGAACTACCTCTTAGCAGATTTTCAAATATGGAGAAAGGAATTATGCTTTTCTATGTACAAAGGTCCCAGTAAATCCTCTAGATGCAACTTCCTGGACTGCATTCAAACCCGGAAGACAGATAAATAGGCAGCTTCACAGCAGTGTTAAGACCCAGAGTCATATGCTAGTCGTGGATAAACAAGATGGGCTTAAGGGACATTTCACTTGAGAGAGGTTAGAGAGGTAAGCCTGATGCTACTAAACTGGCAGCTAAACTGCCCAGTCATCTGTCAGGCCTCCAGATTAACACTCTAGTACAGAGCCATCACCAACAAGTCAGTTGCAATGAGGAGCAGGAAGTTAAGGACACGGGAGAGAAGCTTTTAGCTTTAAGTCCACTTTTTTAGAGTTTGAGGGGCTAGGAGAAGGGTCAAGAATTTGGCAAAGGCTTCTGCAGGTTTCACAGGTAAACTCCAACAGCAATGTTGAAACTTCTTCCAAAGCTGATTAAGCCTTAGAGCTGTGCCCACAGTATGGCTGGCTTAACTATGACCAGTTCAACAGCCAGAAACTGATTTATATGAATACTAAGACAATTAGGTAATTTTATCATTTCCCTCCTCTCTGATACATTCTACTTCTAGCCGGTTAGGTAGAGAAGACTCCATAAAAGGCTTTATTAACTGCTGTAAGATTAAACTAACTTCCACCCCCTCAGAGTCTACACTTGTGATATCATGTACTGGGGCAGATTATAAAAAGGCATGACTTTGAAATATCTCAAGTGTTGTCTCATCCTAAAGATGACTTATAAGTATGTGGTTGTCTGGTATGCTAGTATTTGATGAGTAATGCTATATACACCGCCACTGCTCAACAACATTAGATAACGACAAAAGAACCAGGTTGACTGGATGTCCTCGAGGTGGTTTTTTTTTTTTTTTTTTTTTTTCCGGTTTGTTTTCAATTAAAACCAGGTTTTTCCTTTGTACTCCAGTGAATATACATAAAAGGCAAAAGCCATACATACATACATATACATTCAACCAAGTGACTGAAATACAAGATTCCATGCTGAGTGGTGGCAAGTTAACATCAGTGTGGACTGTGTATACTGGGAAGAAACAAAATGCAACCCTTACTCATAATCTCTAGCCAAACAGTTATGATTGCATTACCTTGTAGTTGCATAATTTCCAAAGTGTTTTCATAAGCATGGCACATAGGGGGCACTTAAACATTTACTGAATTGAACTCTGCAGCATTAACACATTTGATCTTCAGAATACCTGGATCAGCCTGGGCAGGAAGAGCATCAGTGTCCCAGTTTAAAGCACAAAGGAAACTAAAGCATAGAGAGCATAAATTTTTTGCCCAGTGTTCTTTTTTCAACTAAATCGTAGAGTACGCATTTAAATTCAGGTTTCCTAATTCCTAAGTCAGTACTTTACCCCTCACATGCCCTTGCATCACAAACCTACAAAAAGACGAGAACACTGTAGATATCTTTATGTCCTGATGGCCAAAGAATACCAGATATCATCAGGAAGGGAAAGGGTCTGGGGACCAAAGTCATCCCATCTCAGGACAGAGCCATCTATAATTAAAAGACTAGACTGAGGTACCTCTCAGGAATATCCTAAGAGTTTGCTCAAATCTAAAAGAAACTCAAATTATCAAGGTACTAAAAAAGCTCTCCTAAAAAGATAAGGACTTTTCAGTCTCTGGTTGTGAGAGAACAGGATAGGAGAAAGCAAATCTTGCTGAGTAAATGCTGGCAACCCAAAACTAGCGAATACTTCTCGGAGTCAGGGGTCTTAAACAAATTAAAGTTCTTATATAACATAATGCAGTAGGATGCACTCATTAAGTTCATTATCCTAGGAGATGGTAGAAACTAAAAATTTAATAAAGAAGATGCAATGGTTAAAAACTCAGAAAATGTACATGTAAGATTTGCACACATCACTGTTTGTAAACTTTCTCTTTAAGAAAAACCCCCAAATTTGAAAAGAACCATAAAAAATGAAAAAATGTGCTTTTGTTTTTCAAACTCTGTATCCACAGCATCCACCATGGTCAGGTCTGAATAACCGAGAACTGGTTTTAAGTCCTAGTTCTGTCGTCAGTGACTAGCACTGGGACTTGACAACAGGCTTTTTACCTCTGAGCCTCCATTTCTTTGGCTCCCAAAACAGACACCAACCTATCTTGCCTGTTTGACAAGGTCATGAGGATCAAACAAAAGTATTTATCAAAGCATTGTTAAACATAAGATAATGCTAATGCTACAAGCATTTTAATAGAACAAGAATGTGAACCAAAAGATTCAATTAGTGATGGGGCCAGAAAACAAAGTAACACAAGCATAGCAAGATTAGCCTCAAATGTTTAAAATGACCCAGGGCAGACTTATAAGATTGAAGATTCAGGATTAAAATTTCAGGTTTCTAGAAAAAAGTCCCAAGAGTAAACTTTACTTGAAGGAGGCTCACAACTTTTCACTGCACAGAAATTTAAGACTTCACTTCGAAACCTGATACACTAAAAGTCAGTGTTGGACCAGCAAAGTTCTATCTATGACCACATAAAGTTTACAAGAAACTACATGCAGAGAAACAACATGAACTTGGTCAAAGCCATTTCTGACGGAGAATGACAGTGAGGGGGACAAAGACTATAGAGGAGTCAGGAAGCCTGGGTTCCAGAACAGGCTCAGCATCTTTTTTTTTTTTTTTTTTTGGGGGGGAGGGTGCGGTCACATGTTAAAACCCATAATCTAGGCCAGGTGCGGTGGCTCACACCTATAATCCAAGCACTCTGGGTGGCCGAGGCGGGCGTATCACCTGAGGTCGGGAGTTCGAGACCAGCCTGACCAACATGGAGAAACCCCATCTCTACTAAAAATAAAAAATTAGCTGGGCATGGTGGCGCATGCCTGTAATCCCAGCTACACAGGAGGCTGAGGCAGGGGAATTGCTTGAACCCAGGAGGCGGAGGTTGCAGTGGTCCGAGATCGAGCCACTGCACTCCAGCCTGGGCAACAAGAGTGAAACTCCGTCTCCAAAAAAAAAAAAAAAAAAAAAAAAAAAAAAAAAACCCACAATCTATTTGTTCTTGATAGGCACCTGGCCTCTCACCAATGAACTCCTATTCAACTTTCAAAGCTAATTCAAAAGCCACTTTAAATGTGAAGTCTTCCCACACACGTATACAAAACTCATGGCTCCTTTCTATCAGGCTTCCATACAATTCATAAAACCTTATTATAGCTGAGCTGTTTTTAGGCCCAATAGATTGTGATGCCTTCTAGTGTTCTTCCCTTCCCCAGAAGGCAGAAAAGATGTTCTATTAAGCTTAAAAGAATGCTGCGCACTTGCTAGGTGCTCCTTAAAATATACACTGATTGATATATGAATGCTTAGGTGTCCCATTTCATGTTAAAAAGTACCTCCATCAGTAGCCTGATAAAGCTAAAAGTACCTCCATCAGTAGCCTGATAAAGCCCCTGGCCATTTGCACATTTCAGAAAGGCGTACCTGGTCTGCACAGGTCTCCATGTTGCTCTTTTTCACTGGCATAGACCTCCATGCACCAAGCATGGTATGCAAATGAGAAGAGATCTTCTATTTTAGCAGGTGGTCGGACTGCGTTGTTCAGTCTCTTCAGCCACTCTTGACACTGCTCAAAGGTTGAAAACTGACACCTTTTGTAAAGCCAAACAAGTATGGATGTAATCAGAAGACAGTTGAAATGAAATGTAAGAAAAGCCATTATTTCAAGAATGCCCACTTGTAGTGAGGTGGGAACTACAACCAAGAAAGCATCTGAGGCAGTCAGTCATTCGCATGCTCATTATCAGTTATAAGAAAAACAGGCCGGGCACGGTGGCTCACGCTTGTAATCCCAGCACTTTGGGAGGCCGAGGCGGTCAGATCACGAGGTCAGGAGATCGAGACCACGGTGAAACCCCGTCTCTACTAAAAATACAAAAAAAATTAGCCGGGCATGGTGGCGGGCGCCTGTAGTCCCAGCTACTCGGAGAGGCTGAGGCAGGAGAATGGCGTGAACCCGGGAGGCGGAGCTTGCGGTGAGCCGAGATCGCGCCACTGCACTCCAGCCTGGGTGACAGAGCGAGATTCTGTCTCAAAAAAAAAAAAAAAAAGAAAAACAAATGTTAGCCAATGGGACAAAATCTCCAAAAGAAGGAAGCTGACCATTGGAAAACCTATTTTTTTAGACTAATGAAATCTCTTCTAAGATTAATGACAATTATTACAGAAAAATGGCAGCTATTCTCTTTCATGAGTGGAGTTTCATTCTACTTCTTCCATCAAAGTTTTATGGTTGTCTCTCATAAAAAATATGTTTAGAAAAATCTTTGTTTTGTAGTAACATATTAGATCAAGTTTAAAAAAAAAAACACACAACGTTATTTTTAGCCAGTTAGGGAGTAATTTCAATATTTAGCTATTAGGACAAATCAGATCCAAAAGACAGATTGCACTGAAACTTTCAGCTATGACCATGTAGAGAACAAAACAATTCTATTGTCAACTGCAATTTTCAGTACATACAACTAAGGAGTTAAAATAATTAGTGAAAACTAATTTATTAAAGATGTTTAGGCTGAGTGCAGCGGCTCATGCCTGTAATCCCAGCACTTTGGGAGGCCGAGACGGGCAGATCACTGGAGGTCAGGAGTTCGAGACCAGCCTGGCCAACATGGCAAAACTCCCATCTCTAATAAACATACCAAAATATTAGCCAGGTGTGGTGGCATGCACCTGTAATCCCAGCTTCTCGGAAGGCTGAGGCACGAGAATCACTTGCAACAGGGAGGTATGGGTTGCAGTGAGCCAAGATCACACCACTGCACTCCAGGCTGGGCAACAGAGTGAGGCTTTGTCTCAAGAAAATAAATAAATAAAGATTTGTTTAAATATTTGGCCTTTTTGAATGCAATGTTAAAAACTGACTAATTAATAAGCAACTACCTTCTTCAACTGTGAGTTGTAGCCAGTATCTATCAAAAATAAGCCAAATCCCACTGACTACAAAGCAATATAAATATCTATCTTAAAACCAAGGGGTCACTTAAACCTCTTCCTCATCCCAATCACGGTGGCTCATCAATATGCCAACACATAACGTTTACTGACACCCCAGGTCAGAGGAATGCAGTAAAAACTTGTGGAATTTAAGACCTCTAGAGCTATTAAATTTAAAAATGCATTTTAAGCATCGTTGGTTTTTGGTTTTTCAGATGCAGTCTTGTTCTGTCACCCAGGCTGGAGTACAGTGGCGTGATCTCAGCTCACTGCAACCTCTTGCCTCCCAGGTCCAAGCAATTCTTCCGCCTCAGACTCCCAAGTAGCTGGGACTACAGGCGTGCACCACCACACCCAGTTAATTTTCGTATTTTTAGTAGAGATGGGGTTTTGCCATGTTGGCCAGGCTGGTCTCAAACTCCTGACCTCAAGTGATCCACCCCCACCTCGGCCTCCCAAAGTGCTAGGATTACAGGCATGAGCCACCACACCCAGCCTGCAACCATTATAGTTAAGCGCAGATACAAATCATCAATGAATGCTAAACTTATGGAGAAATTTTTATGAGAAGCAGGGACATTTGCATTGTTTCAAAGTGCCTTCCCCAGACTGTTTTTAGTTGCAAGAGAAAATGCAGAAATTATATAGAAGCCAGGTGACATCTCGACTGGAATAATCAAAATTAACAGCACCAATGAAGGACATGTGGACACTGTACTTCCAGATGTAATACAATACCCTGAAAATGACGTGACATCATATATACAGTATTCCAGTTGAGAAAATATAACCTCAATTTAATTGAGGAAATACTGGACAAACACAACATGAGAAGTATTCCATTAAAACAAAAGACTGTATTCTGCAAAATGTGAATATCATAAAAGAAAATAAGGCTGTAGAAAATGTTCCAGATTGGCTGGGTATGGTGGCTCATGCCTGTAATCCCAGCACTTTGGGAAGCCGAGACGGGCAGATCACGAGGTCAGAGTTCAAGACCAGCCTGACCAACATGGTGAAACCCCGTCTCTACTAAAAATACAAAAAATTAGCCGGGTGTGGTGGCACATGCCTGTAACCCCAGCTACTCAAGAGGCTGAGGCAGGAGAATCGCTTGAACCCAGGAGGCAGAAGTTGCAGTGCGCTGAGATCGTGCCACTGCACTCCAGCCTGGGTGACAGAGCAAGACTCTGTCTCAAAAATCAAATAAACAAAAACAAAAAGAAAATGTTCCAGATTAAAGAAGGCTACAGAGTCATGGCAGCTAAATGCAATACATGACGTAGACTGGATCCTGTAATGAATGAGACGGAGGTGAGGGAGAATGCTATAAAAAAGTATCAATAGGTCATTAGATGAACTGACAAAATTGGACCATGTATAGCAGACTGGATATAAGTATTATCAACGTAAAATTGAAAATCGATGATGTTATGGTTATGTAAGAAAATATCCCTATTCTTAGGAAAGCACACTAAAGTATTTTGGGGTTAAGAGCCATGATTATGTAAGTTACTCTCAATCTGTTCAGGAAAAAAATCTCTTACACACACACACACACAGCAGGCCTCCGCAAATAATAAAGCAAATGGTAAAATGTTAACAAGTGAATCTGGGTGAATGGTGTACTGATTTTCTTTTTAGTATTTTTATTTTTGCACTTTTGTTAATTTAAAATTATTTCCAAATTTAAAAAAATCTTTCAACATAGCAAAGTATACATCCTACAGATAAAATATTTCAGGCACAAACTACTCAGAAAATATTCCTGATGAGGCTAATCATCAAAAGGTATTTTACTAAGTTACCAAATAATGGACCCATTCTTTAAAAAATATTTTCCACACTGAACAGCAACACAAACATACCATACCACATACCTGATAACTTTGCAGTCTTTGCAAGTCAAATGAAGCTGAAATATATCTCGGCATTCAACACTTTCTATAAGCTGTAATGGAACCTGCAATTTTAAAAAAAATGAAGTCCTCTTAGTCAAAAAGGCATTGACCCTGGAGTTCCTCAATGTGTCCAACAAGACTAATTAAAAAGATCTATAAGGGAAAGTAACAAAAATAGAACTGCAAACTTATCTGGATCAACAGTACTCAAGTGGTTTACTACAAAGTGAATTAGGACTTCCCTTTATCTCTAAATCAGTGGTCTCAAGTCATGTCATAGCATGAAAGCAACAAAGAGGTGGCACCACCTTTGGAAGAAGGGGAGAATATATCTCTCAGGCACTGTATTCACAAGATCAGAGTACTACTTTTAGATGCTATGACTATGATTTGCAATGATGCAATGACATAGAAGCTGAAGGGAGCCAGAACAGTAATCTTTTCTTGCTTATAGAAAAGAACTACAGATCAGAATGCCAGTGAGACTACTGTTTGCCCCAAATGACAGAGTGGGCTTACGGCTTAGTGTCAGCCAGTGAGGCTCCTGAAAAAGACTAGAGTTCTAAGCTGACTGTGGATTGCACAGAAAAGACAATGAGGCAATGGCTGCTGGCCAGGCTCTCTACTAAGTAGAATAGACCCAAAGGTATCAAAAAGGAGGGAGAAGGCCATACAGTGATCAAAGATGTTAAAACTATAATAACTATGTCAGATTTGCTTCAAAAGATCAGTTAGGAGCCCTGTTTGCCAAATGGGGCTTGAGGTTTGAACAAGCTGGAATGGTTCCCCCTTGCCAATCTGGTCTGCAGACTCTACTGGACACAAGATTATGTACAACAACGATAGAGAGAAGGGAGACAGATAGAAGCAAAAGCATCTAGACAGGGTGCCAAATCTTCAGGACAATATGAGGATCCTCCTCCTATCCCTCAAATCATCCTAATTCAACCCTTGGCTTCAAAAAGCAATTTCTAGGCTTTCAAGGCAAACCTGGTAAAATAATAGTGAATACTTTTACTCCTTGAAAAAGGAGTGGGCCATTTGCCTCTTACAATGTATCAAGTCTAGCCAAAATTTGGCTCTGGGAGTTGCAAATAGCATTCCAACAACTTGTGTTTAGTA
This sequence comes from Hylobates moloch, assembly GCF_009828535.3. NCBI lineage: Eukaryota > Metazoa > Chordata > Mammalia > Primates > Hylobatidae > Hylobates > Hylobates moloch. The sequence goes on along the minus strand of NW_026652294.1, from coordinate 11,688,960 downwards.
TGCAAAGAGAAGGGCAGTCTCCTCCAACGCAGACAGGAACAAGAGTACTGTCTGCACAGGCAGGCCCTCGTGTTAGCTGAGCCAGTTTCAGGAACAAGCTTCCTGCAAACTCTGCCCCACCACAGGGCTGCCAGTCAGCAGAGAACTCTCAGAATGAGGATGCAGGGATCAAAAAGAAGCTCAGTGCTGGACAAAGAAACAGAAACTGGGGCAGGGGTTAAAGAAGAGAAGAAAGCAAAATAATATTACTTAGATAAATGACTGGGAGTTTTTACCTTAGGACTGAAGTCTTCTTGCTTTTAAGTCTACAGTCTATAAAAATTCCCTTACAAATGTAATAGGACTGGGGGTCAGAAATCTTGGCCGGACGCGGTGGCTCACGCCTGTAATGCCAACACTTTGGGAGGCCAAGGTGGGCGGATCACCTGAGGTCAGGAGTTTGAGACCAGCCTGACCAACATGGAGAAACCCCATCTCTACTAAAAACACAAAATTATCCGGGTGCAGTGGTGCATGCCTGTAACCCCAGCTACTCCAGAGGCAGGAGAATCGCTTGAATCCCGGAGGCAGAGACTGCGGTAAGCTGAGATCGCATCATTGCACACCAGCCTGGGCAACAAGAGCGAAACTCCATCTCAAAAAAAAAGAAAAAAGAAAAATCTTGCCTGTGTTCTGAGAACAAAAGGAGCCTTTGGCCTTCTGTTTTTGTTTACGTCCTTAACCCCAAGGTGCTATGAGAAACTGCAACTGATGCAACTAAGAATTCTTCCGAGACCTGTGCATCTAAGAAGGAAAAAAAAAAAAAAACAACCCTACAATTTATCACAGATAAACTATAAAGAAGAAATACTGAGATTAAGAGGACACATTAGAGGACAACTTCGCTTTGTTCTCAGGCCAGCTCTCTGGGTAGCCTGTAACAGACACTTACTGCTTTTTATTTTGTATATACTCCTGCTAACTACCTTACTCACTATATGCCCCCAAAATGTGGCTGCCAGACTGGCAATTAAGAGGCATGAGTTCTAATCTCAATTTTCTAAAATGTTACAAATTAAAATTTTGCCGGCTTCATTGGGCAAGCCTCCAGCCTTCCCATGTGCCATCAGCCTCTGCTTTCTGAACCTCGGTCACAACTAAGGATATCTCAGGCATGGGGCCTGAGAAGAGTCTGGGATGGGATTAGAGTGAGCTTTACAAATCTACATGAAGAGGCTGCTCTTGCAGCAGTCACCTGCATCCCAAGTCCCCTGCAACTGACTTTCTTTACGGACAGAAGACATGAAAACCAGCTAATGCTCTTAGCAGCTGCTGGGGGAAATGGATTAGCCTTTGCTACTTTGCTACAAAGAACAGGTAAGTTTTACATCCTTATTACTAAACCAGAGTCCAATGGCCTGTGCCCAAACTTAAAATTATCTCAGACCATGCAAAACATTTGCTACCTAAAATTCAGGCAATATATACATATTTTTTTTCTGTATTTTAACATCGTAAATTTAACAAAAAAGAATTAAAATGTTGGTTCTATGCATTGAAATCAGATTGCAGACACTAGCAAGTCACCAAAATTAACCATGTGTATTACAAGTCACAGATATGGAGAACAGCAGATTTTAATATTCATGTAGATTGTCACATGCAGGAAAGCTTAATACGCAGCAAGAATAGGGACATATAGAAGAGAAACACCTGATTTTTATAACAAATATCTCCCTTTTCTTCTCCTTTCTACTCTAGCGTTTCCCTTCAGCGCTCCCTCCACAGATTGCCTTTTTCTTTTTTTTAGACGGAATCTTGCTCTATCGCCCAGGCTGGAGTGCAGTGGCACGATCTCGGCTCACTGCAAGCTCCGCCTCCCGGGTTCACGCCATTCTCCTGCCTCAGCCTCCCGTGTAGCTGGGACCACAGGCGCCCGCCACTGCGCCCAGCTAATTTTTTGTATTTTTAGTAGAGATGGGGTTTCATGTGTTAGCCAGTATGGTCTCGATCTCCTGACCTTGTGATCCGCCCGTCTCGGCCTCCCAAAGTGCTGGGATTACAGGAGTGAGCCACCGTGCCCGGCCTGCCTTTTCTTTCTTTTTTTTTTTTTTTAAGAGGGAGTCTCGTTCTGTTGCCCAGGCTGGAGTGCAATGGCGCGATCTTCGTTCACCGCAACCTCCACCTCCCAGGTTCAAGCTATTCTCCCTGCCTCAGCCTCCTGCGTAGCAGGCGCCTGTGATCCCAGCCACCACACCCAGCTAATTTTTGTATTTTTAGTAGAGATGGGGTTTTGCCATTTGGCCAGGTTGGTCTCGAATCCCTGACCTCAGGTGATCCACCCGCCTAGGCCTCCCAAAGTGCTGGGATTACAGGTGTGAGCCACTGTGCCCAGTCCAGATTGCCTTTTCTAAAAGGCAGAATTGGTCTTTTCCTGTTCATACCTCCATCCAAAACATACTGTTTCTCTACTTTCTTAAGGCCCACTCCATTGCTTTAGGTTCAAATTTCCTCACATACGCAAACGATCTCTTACCATTTCTATAACTAGAGATACCCTATATTCAACCTCAAAAGCAAATTACAGATTCAAGAGCCAGTCTACTTTACAGCCCAGGAAGGTTAAACTACTACACTATAAGCTAGTATAGTAGTAAAGTCAGGACCAGAATCCGTGTCTGTCCTCCAGCCTGGGCTCCTTCCACCATACATGGTGTGCCTTTCTTTCTGCCCCTACACTTGGGCTTCTCTTCCATATGAGCTCTACTTTAGTTTTTCTTTCACAAATAAGTAGCTTCTCCACCAGGGATCTTCAAGAGGAAAATAGAGTTTAAATCAAAACTCCTCAGATGCAATTCCTTTTGTAAAAGAGTAGCAAGATAAACTCACTTTCAAATCCTCTCAAACGTACTGATTCAATGTCTTGTAGCAACTCATTTTCTTTTTGCTCCTCTCTCCTCTATCTCTCCACCTGCCAGGTAACGCAATCTCACCTTACAATGCTTTTCCTAATATAAATTTCACCAAACTCATGCTCAAACAACATTCAGTGCTACAACCAATTCCTCAAAAAGCCAAAAGCTACATTATAGACACTAACACCCTTAAGAGCATCAATCCAAAACAAAGCAGAAGAGCAGCAGTTTAAAAATTTAACAGACATACAGATATGCACAAGGTTATGACCACAATACTGTCACATTCCAGAGGGAACTGATGCCATCATACCCTACTATATTTACCTCAATTCATTCTGGGTGTGTGTGCATACATGTGCATTATTTTTAAACACCAGAATCTAGAGTGGGATAATTTCTACCTTTTTAAAAACAAACACCCTTTTTATAGCCTGAATGGGAAGTACTAATCTTGTACACCTGAAGTTAAAATGGCAGTAAAAGAGTAAAAATAATGAGTCTAAATCTAAAATCAGTAATAAAGTGGAATATCTGGGCACAAAAATCTTTTCATTTAAAAACTAATCAGGGCCGGGCACAACGGCTCACACCTATAATCCCAGCACTTTGGTAGGCTGAGGCAGGAGGATCGCTTGAGCCCAGGAGTTCAAGACCAGCCTGGGCAACATGGTGAAACCCTGTCACTACAATAACGTAACGTAACGTAACATAACAAACATAAAACGTAACATAACAGTAAAATTAAAAAAAATAAAAAAATAAAATAAAATAAAAAATTGAGTACAGTGGCTCACATCTGTAATCCCAGCACTCTGGGAGGCCAAGGTGGGTGGACTGCTTGAGCCCAAGAGTCCTGAGACCAGCTGGGCAACACAGACATCATCTCTACAAAAAATAAAATTAAATTAACTGAACGTGGTGGCATGTGTCTGTAGACATAGCTACTCAGAAGGCTGAGGTGGGAGGATCACCTAAGCACAGGAAGTTGAGGCTGCAGTTGGCTATGATGGCGCCACTGCACTCCAGACTGGGCGGCAGAGCAAGACCCTGTTTCAAAAAACAAAGAAACCACCACCAAAAACCCACTAATCAGCAGAAGACTGTCACTGGTTTAAGATTCAAACTCTTATTGTTCACCTTTGACAATTTACAAGCCTCCAGCATTGCTTTCGAAGGGTCCCACTGTTATATGAATGCTAGATCAAAGTGCGTTAAATGTTAACAATAACCGCCTTCACAGCAGGATGTGGTGGCTAACGCCTGTAATTCCAACACTTTGGGAGGCTGAGGTGGGAGAATAAATTGAGCTCAGGAGGCTAAGGCTGCAGTGAGCCGAGACTGTGCTAACGCACTCCAGCCTGGATGACTGAGTGAAACTCCGTCTCCAAAAAACAAAGTGAAAGAAAAAAAAACTAGTGTTGATTTTACAAATTATTTCTAATAGAAACTTGTTCTACATTTTTTTGAAGGTCACAATTCCATCTGCTTATGTATAAACTGTAGGGCTTTTTCCTTACCCTACCAATTGTTCTCACAGTAGCATACAACTAGAATTTGGTCCAGTAAGAGGAAAAGGACTCATGCAGAAGGGAAACATTCTGCTGATTTGCAAGGTGAGCATCTAACACTCTAAACCAATTTCCTCCAGGCACAGGTGCAGCAACCACCTAGGATTTTCATGCTACTTACTGGGATTTTAGTAACAGCAGATTGAGAAGCAGTCTATTAAATTACAAACACACACACACACACACACACACACACAAACTTTTAAACATTCATGAATTCCACCTGAACACTTGTTTATAAGTTATCTAAGCTTCAAAGAACTATGTCTGTAAATATATAATAATTTGGGAAAAGCACAGAATAGGAGCAATGTATACCTTAAATGCTACACATAAACTCTACTACAGAGATTCTTTACCACAGGAACTGGAACTTGATATTCAGTGAATGTGTGAATTAAAGTAATGATGTTTATGGTATCAAAACCTACAGACACATTTTACTCAATGTGCTGTGAAATTAAAAGAGAATATATGATATCAGGTAGCTATTTAAAACTTGATGGTAAGTCATTTTCTGAAGTGCTAAGTATTTTGATTTAAGCATACAAAATGATGAACTGGGGCATGCCACCACATATACTGGTACGTTTGGGCTTTGATGGTTTAAAATGTGTTTGATAGAGATAAAATAACCTTTAAAGAGAGCCTCCTGATCTAACATATTTTACTGAAATACACGTATTTTATTGAAATACTTATTTGCTAAGGGAAGGAAAGACGGAGGAGCAACACCACTACTAACTGTCTGATCTCCATCCAGGACCCAATGCAGGAAGAATCCTTGTTTCCTAAGTACCTCCAGGTTTCAGGTTTCAGGAATCTCTTAGCACTAGCTGTGATGAAATTAATTTATTTTTATGGAGGAGTTCTAGTCTCTCTCAATCTGAAATTTTTTTTTTTTTTTTTTTTTTTTTTGAGACGGAGTCTCACTCTGTCACCCAGGCTGGAGCGCAGTGGTGTGATCTCGGCTCACTGCAAGCTCCACCTCCCGGGTTCACGCCATTCTCCTGCCTCAGCCTCCTGAGTAGCTGGGACTACAGGTGCCCGCCACCACGCCCGGCTAATTTTTTGTATTTTTGGTAGAGACGGGGTTTCACCGTGTTAGCCAGGATGGTCTTGATCTCCTGACTTCGTGATCCTCCCGCCTCGGCCTCCCAAAGTGCTGGGATTACAGGCATGAGCCACCGCACCCGGCCTCAATCTGAAATTTTTAAAGTCACTGCAATGCCAAAATACTTTTACACCATCATTTTTCTGTACAAAGCCATTACCTTGGGTGTTTTTTTTTTTCTTTTTCTTTTTTTTTTTTTTTGACAGTCTCCCTCTGTCATCCAGGCTGGAGTGCAGTGGCGTGATCTTAGCTCATTACAACCTCTGCCTCCTGGGTTCAAGTGATTCTCCTACCTCAGCTTCCTGAGTAGCACATGCCACCATGCCCAGTTAATTTTTGTATTTTTAGTAGAGATGGGGTTTCACCATTTTGGCCAGGCTGGTCTTGAACTCGCAACCTCAGGTGATCCGCCTGCCTCAGCCTCCCAAAGTGCTGGGATTACAGGCGTGCACTGCACCCGGCCTACCCTGGGCTTCTTAAGTAACATGTAGGCTCTATGCCTTAGAGGGTTACGATGCCAACAGAAAAAAACACTTTCAGATTAAGAAAATGGATCAAAAGAGAGAAGAGTGGCAAGTTTCCTTAAGCATCATCTCTCAAGCACAATGGGGGATCAACAATTCCAGTCAACAACCTATTCACACAGCTATCCTGAGAGACAATTAAGACACAGCCTATTCACACAGAAATGTACTGTTTTAAAATGAGCTTTAAACGCCAAAGGGGGAAAAGGTTCTAATGCCCGCTTCAAACCCACATTAACTTCAATTCATTTAATATTTACTGAATATTGTGGCACCAGGAAACATGCTGGATCTTGAAGATACAAAGACAATTAACCAAAAATTACAACCTATTTGGTAAATGTTATAAAAGAATGTACGAGATAAAGACAAAGCAAAGAAAGAGTGTAATTAACTGTCATAGAGGGAACTGGGACTAAGAAAGCCTTCACAGGAGAAGTTATCACCTGAACTGAATTTTGACAGATGAATAGAAGTTCCTGGGCCGAAAAGAGAACACAGAGGTATGAGGTATGGCTGAATAGTACAAAGAGGCTGCTTTTACAAGTAAAAACGTGATAATGGGGAAAGGAGGGAAGCTGTGATCCTTGGTCCCTGCCATGTTGTCAAACAGCTTCATGTCATGCTAAACAATTTGATCTTCATCATAGAAGTAGTGAAGAAACACTGAAGGGCTGATGAATGACATGATCAGTTTCTTTCTTTTCTTTCTTTCCTGCTTTCTTTCCAGCAGACCTTATTCCCAAATAGTTCTAAAAATAGTCTCTGAAACACTTGGCCATCAACCAATAAATTGATACATACAGGATGATATGAGAAAATGCAATGATATGAAACTATCATTCTCACGTGCAATTTAATTATAATTTAATTCCAGCAATTCAAACACTGAAAGAACACAAAGTTAAATTGGGCAGTTCTACTAAACACTACTATCATTACTTCCACAGTAGCTGGTGGGGAATTCTCAGTTGCTGGGATTTTATAGGTGTTTCCCCCCTTTCCCCTCTCCATCACGACTACTCAAATCCAAGTGGACCCTTCTGAACAGAGTGCTACACAGTATGAAAGAACAGCTTGCCTCTTTCCTTAATGAATCTGGTGTGTATCTTTAGCTGATAGACAGAAAACTGACGTAACTGCTATAATCACGGCCCAAATCTAGAAGCCAGAACGGATTCAGGCCAAAATTGCTCCTGGACATAAATGCTTAACTACAAAGAAGAATGATAACAACAAGTAAAAAATGTCAACTACCAAAAAAAATGACAGCCACTGAGTCTTTTTCAATTGCTGAGTAAAACGAATGAACGACAGATTTCAAAGAATCCCAAAATGAACCCAAAACACAGTCTGCATGGAATTACAGTCCTGAGCTGTTTTAACGTGTCATAATACACTTCTCTGTGCTGGAAGTGGAGTGTAGAAAGCCACAACACTGGCAAGTAAAGAAGGAAGAAGGCATTTGCTGTAAGTACAGGAATTTTCAAGCCTTTGTTCGTTTAAGGCTAATGATAACAGAGCACTGGAGGAACCAGTTCACTGAGAGGACATTCATAACTGAAAAGGGTAAGTATACTCTTGAGAATCAAGAGCCTTCCTTTTCTTCAGTAATACATAGTCCATTATGCAAATAAACATTATACTTAACATCTACACTTATACCACCAAAGAGTCATTAGAGTAACTTCATGCTGTAATGAGAGTCTGCAGTGAGCTCAAAGTACATCTCATCATTTGACATTAAGGCCCAGGGAATTATCTCAACTGAGGCAGTTGGTAACTACTAAAGATTGCAGAATAAAAGCCTATTCAGCCTTTATACCTTTATAAAGCTTAATGATACAGCATTACCTAATGCAAATCATTCACTGTTAACTAAACAATGGACACCTCAGCTGACAACTACACACATCATTTTAAATCAAGCATAAGAGCTGCTTGCTGACCTAGTGTGTTTGTTGTTGTTGTTGTTGTTGTTTTGTTTTGAGATGGAGTCTTGCTATGGTCACCCAGGCTGGAGTGCAGTGGCGTGATCTCGGCTCACTGCCAGCTCCACCTCCCGGGTTCATGCCATTCTCTTGACTCAGCCTCCTGAGTAGCTGGGACTACAGGCGCCCGCCACCACGCCCGGCTAATTTTTTGTATTTTTAGTAGAAATAGGGTTCCACCGTGTTAGCCAGGATGGTCTCTATCTTCTGACCTCGTGATCTGCCTGCCTCGGCCTCCCAAAGTGCTGGGATTACAGGCGTGAGCCACCGTGCCCTGCCAACCTAGTGTTCCTTGAGTGCTAAATTAAGTGAGAAAAGCAGAGCACATATGCTTTCTCTCCCAATTCTGTATGCCTCTCCTCTCTTTGAGAGTATTAAGTTTTTTGACTTCCTTTCTCCATCTATCTTAGAGGGAGAACAGTTGGTAATCACTTACATTAACAAGAGACTCCTTGAACTTGATGTGAAGTCTGTAATTGGAAAGGGCAATGATGGCATCCTCGGCACGGCCCACAAACTCTGTGCTCTCTCCATGAAGTTCAAGGAAAGGAACCTTCGAAATGAAAGAAACCCTTCAGAGTTCTGAAGCAGTTAAAAAAAAAAAAAGGCTTCAAACATCAGTTGGCTGAATGGATGGTAAATCCTCTGCCACTGAAGTTGAAAACACAGCACATAAGTAGATAAGGGACCTCAAGAGGATGGGTTTATACCCACCTAATTCAAATATATCTAGTTATTCAAATTCTGAACTACTAAAGGAATGATACAGAGAAGATCATCTTAAACAGTGGATTCTCAGGAAATAAGTCTTGCTAAAATGAGATGTTTTCCAGCTTGCATTTCTACTACATATATGGTTTTATATATATAAAATATAGTACATTACACTTAAATCCATTAACTCTGCTATACAGTTAATGCTAAATAAATATTTTACATTTAAAAGTGGCCTATAATTACCTGAAGATTCTCATCCTCTCGGATCAGCTGTTTCCTGGGAAAGATCTGATTGGCCTGGATGCACTCAAGGCTGTGCCGAGTCTCTTCATCCTGGAAAAGTCCAAAACCTTAAAATAATTTCAAAGCTTCTAATCATCCATATTTGGTTTTTCTGCCATATCTCCTAGCATAATCACAATGAAAGTACAAAGACCAAGGTGAACAGGCAGAAAAGCTCAAGGAAACAATATTGATCTTAAAAAGTTTTTCTATCCAATACATTAGTTACATCTAGTCTGAAAACACATTGATACAAAAAAAAAATGTCAAAGAGGTTAGAATATTTCTATTAGGCACTAACAGGTTGTTAATACTTTTTTTTTTTCTTTTTTTGAGACAGAATCTCACTCTATCGCCCAGGCAGTGGTGCACTGGTAGTGTAGTGCACAGGTAGTGCGGTGGTGTAATCTTGGCTCATTGCAAACTCTGCCTCCCGGGTTCAGGCGATTCTCCTGCCTCAGCCTCCTGAGTAGCCGAGACTACAGGTGTGTGCCACAATGCCTGGCTACTATTTTTGTAGAGACGGGGTTTTGCCATGTTGGTCAGACTGGTCTCCAACTCCTGGCTTCAGGTGATCCGGCTGCCTCAGCCTCCCAAAGTGCTGCGATAACAGACATGAGCCACTGTGCCCAGCCCCACATTACTTTTAAGAGAAACCAAGATATAATGCTTTTTTCTCTTTAAGTTACAATCTTAAATTATTTGAGAGATACATACTGAAATATTTAAAAATGAAAGGTGGCCGGGCGCGGTGGCTCACGCTTGTAATCCCAGCACTTTGGGAGGCCGAGGCGGGCGGATCACGAGGTCAGGAGATCGAGACCACGGTGAAACCCCGTCTCTACTAAAAATACAAAAAAATTAGCCGGGCGTGGCGGCGGGCGCCTGTAGTCCCAGCTACTCGGAGAGGCTGAGGCAGGAGAATGGCGTGAACCCGGGAGGCGGAGCTTGCAGTGAGCCGAGATCGCGCCACCGCACTCCAGCCTGGGTGACAGAGCCAGACTCCGTCTCAAAAAAAAAAAAAAAAAAAAAATGAAAGGTGACATTTGAAATTTGCTTCAAAATAACTGGGGTGGGAGTAAGGAAGTAGGACATAAGTGAAACAGGACTATCTATGAATTAGTAATTCATGAAACTAGGTGAGAGTTCATTATCTCTATCATTGTGTCTACTCTGGTTATATGTGAAATTTTCATAATAGAAAGCTTGAAAACAATTTCTAAGAAAAAGTAAGCTTAAGAACTGAATTTCCCAAGTTGAAAATATATGAAAAACTATCCTTCACTTATTCTGCCTTATATTACAAAATAGATTTCTGTTAAGATGATTTCAAAAGAGGAAGCAATAAATTCTCATCTAGATGGCACGTAAATTACAATTTGTATTAAAAAGTAATCTTTTGCATTATGAATTTTTATGGTATAGGAAGACATGAGAGAAATGTCATCTATTAGAAAGCTTGACTAAATTATAATAGAATCCGTTTACACAGCACTTTTTTTTTTAAGTCAGGGTTTTGCTCTGTCACCCATGTTGGAGTGCAGCGGCACAATCACAGCTAACTGTAACCTCCAACTTCTGGGCTCAAGTGATCCTCCAGCCTCAGCCTCCCAGGTAGCTGGGACTACAGGCACCCACCACCACGCCAGGCTAATTTTTTTATTTTCAGTAGAGACAAGGTCTCGTTATGTTGTCCAGGTTGGTCTCAAACTTCTGGGCTCAAGTGATCCTCCCACCTTAGCCTCCCAAAGTGCTGGGATTACAGGTGTGAGCCACCAAGCCCGGCCCCACACAGCAATTTTTAAAAGAGCAAAAGCCACATCATGTTCAACTGACAGCATTAAGAATTATAACCAGTGGTTACTGGTTGCTTCTGTATACACTACTTAACACAATTCCAATAATTTTGTAAGTCTTCCCCCAAAAAGAGTTTTTCCTCTTATCTATAAACAACACTTAAGGTTTTACTAAAAGCAACCATAATCCTAAAATGGTAATACTCTAGACTAGCAAGATTCTCCAAATGAAGTCCACAGACTCTGAGATGCTTACAGGAGCCCTGCGAGGTCAAAACCGTCCCAATAATATTACGGTATTATTGCCTTTCTTCACTGTATTGACATCTATACTAACATGCAAAAAAAACTGGTAGGTAAAACTGCTGGTACCTTAGCACAATTGAGGCAGTGGTGCCAATTTCGTAAGAATGACCTTGATAAAGCAAGGAATTATTATAAATTCTATTTATTAAATCCTGACCCTTAAGTACAAGTCTTTTTTACAGAGGAAATACAAGTAAAACACCTCTGATGCATGTTGCAGTATTATGGTGTCACCAAGTAAAGCACTTGTGCAAATGCTTCAATTAAGAGATGAACTAACCATTTTTTTTCATTGAGTATCATTCTTAATTGGAAGAACAACTGATGGAAAAACTATGGTAATGCAGACTTGGGCATTTGGCAGGTCTTTTTTCCAAAAGACAGTATTAGGAAAAAAACAAACAGTAACAACAAAAGATAGTATTAGTTGCCAATAATAAAGCTTTTGTGCAAAAATTAGATTTTGGAAAACCTCTCATCTCCCACCATGAACTTTATAGCTTCCTAGTACTTAGGACTTTTATCTTTAAAGTGGAGGTACTACCAAGTGTGATTTTTAAAAAAGAACACACTATAATAAAATGTCAACTTTTTGAAGATCTGCCTCAATCAATGAACCCATTATTTTCCTAATGACCAATGCATGTTACAAAATCATATGTGGATAAAAGATTCAAAGTACAAGACAGACTAATGGTTTTAATGTAATATAATACAAAAAGTTCACTGATATGGTTTCAGATTCTACACTGCAACTAACCTTTAAAGAACCACCACTGGCCAGGCACATGGCTCATGTCCGTAATCTCAGCACTTTGGGGGGGCTACAGTGGGCAGATCGCTTGAGCCCAGGAGTTCAAGACCAGCCTGGGCAACATGGTGAGACCCCATCTCTACAAAAAATAGAGAAACTAGATGGGCACAGTGGCGCATGCCTGTAGTCCCAGATACTTAAGAGGCTGAGGTGGGAGGATCACCTGCACCTGAGGAGGTAGAGGCTACAGTGAGCTGTGATTGCGCCACTACACTCAAGCCTGGGCAATAGAGCAAGACCTGGTGTCAAAAACAAACAAAAAAACACATCACTTGTCAAGTTTTGGTGTGGTATTAAAGAAAAATATAAATTATCTGGGAAAACTTAAAATACTCTTCCTTTTTGTAACTACTTTTCTAACCACATATCTGCCTGAGGCTGCATTTTCTTCATATATTTCAAAGAAAACATTGTAACAGACTGAATGCCGAAGTAGATGAGAATTCACCTGTCACCTATTAAGCCAAATATTAAAGAGATTTGCAAAAATGTTAACGCTAAAACTATTTTTGGATGAGGAAAAAATATTTTTCATCCAAAAATGTTATTTATGCTACTATATAATTGGTTTGTTGTTACTTTTAAATGAATTTATGAGCATTTTAAAGATTTCTCAGTTTTATTTTCTAATATGGTATAAACAGACATAACCCACATAAACTTTTGGGGGTATCTCAATAATTTAAGAACGTAAAAAGGGGTCTGGAAACCATCAGAGCTGCTTCTCTACTATACTCTAATACTAAATACCAATTAAAGCTGCTTCACTCCAAAAGTCAGGCTTTTCCTAAAACCATTCTCCTAATGCTAATCTACGAAAGGTGAGCCATGATTGCACCACTGCTCTCCAACCTGGGCAACAGAGTGAGTTCTTATCTCCAAAAAAAGAGACCAAATGGAAGATATGAAGAATCTTGAATTTAGGGAGATTTTTCTCATAAACCAATATGGGATAGTAAGGAAATGCTATGTAAACATGGAGGGGAGCAAAAATCTTACATAAAAGTGCACTTTTAACATATCTTCTCAGCATCACATTAACTAGCTTTTTACCTCACATAAACTCATAAGGCCTAGACTTTTATTCTCTGTAAGGTCATTTTACAGAGGTACCCGTTATTAATCTTTAAGTGATTCCCTGACCTAGTTTTCTGCTGACTTTTAGCAAGAATTGAAGTAATGTAGCAGGCTTGTAAAGAACAAAAAGAAGCCATTTACCTACTCACTCTTGCTGGCACACTCACCAGGGTGCTAATCCAGACCAATATGTATCACCAGAGTAGCTACTGAAAACTGAAAATGGCTGATTTTCAACACAAAACAACTGAGAATTAGGCCAGCAAGGCAAGAACATGAAGTACTTATTTTTCATAATCAAACAAATGTTCTTTTTAAAAGCTATTGTCTCAGTTCACATTACCTGTAAAGCTTCAGAACTTTTCTCCCCTCGTACACAAAAATGCATTTAATCCCCAAGGACTTAACATTAGGACTCATTGGATCTAGGGGACTGGTGATCCCATGTGGCTGAACAGTTGAATTCAGCAGCTGAATTAGCCTGAATTTATTATAGTTTCTGTGAGTTTCATAGGTGAAGAAGGCCAAACCCGAGATGGTTAATAAGGTGAGAAGTCGGAAGAAGACAAATTGGGAAATGTTGGTCTGGTAACAGTTTTGGAAACAAATGTATCCTGGGCTATAAGCAGTAACTTATTAGAGAGATGTATTCCATGTCATTAATTTCCTGGTATTGCTGAGGAACACCAGGCATTGTGGCATCTGGCACTTCGTAGTCTCCATCCACCTCCGTAAAGTCAGTGGGGTCATCTACAAAATACTAAAAATGGGCCAGTCACCACAGTTCCAGGCTAGTTTCTGCTATTGGCTAAATTATGCAGCTAGGAGAGGAAAGTACATGCTTCAGAGCAGAAGTCAACCATAGAGATAAATATTTAAAGTACATGGGAAGGGCCGGGTGCAGTGGCTCATGCCTGTAATCTCAGCACTTTGGGAGGCCGAGGCAGATGGATCACCCGAGGTCAGGAGTTCAAGAACAGCCTGACCAACATGGTGAAATCCCGTCTCCACTAAAATACAAAAATTAGCTGGACGTGGTGGCAGGCGCCTGTAATCTCAGCTACTCAGGAGGCTGAGGCAGGAGAATCGCTTGTACCCAGGAGGCGGAGGTTGCAGTGAGCAAAGATCACGCCATTGCATTCCAGCCTGGGCAACAAGAGCGAAACTCCATTTCAAAAAAATAAAGTACATAGGAAGGAGACACTGACGACCAGTCAATTAATCCTACTAACTGAATTCATATCTAGTGTTCGTGTTTGCAAAGCGTAGAAGTGAAAATAATTACCAGTCTACTGTCATTTCCAGTCATATTCTTAAGACTGGTATTAAAAGACAAACAATACATTTCCCTTGATAAAATGCTTGGGATTATTGCCAAAGGAGTGGGGGTAAAAGAAGTCAAATGAAACAAGAATAGTCATGAATTTATGATTACTGCAGCTGAATGATGTGTATATGAGTGCACTGTACTTTTCTCTCTGCATAGGCTTGAGATTTTCCACAAAACATGAAAATATATTTTGCTAATGCTTAACCTCTCAAAGACAGACTCCAATCCCGTTTAAGAACCTTTAAGAGTATAAAAGACAAGGGAAAATGTTACTCTCAAATTAGTACAGCGGTTTACAGTTAAAAACAAAAAGAATGTTCAATGCTCCTGAATTGTCTGCACAAAAACTAAGGATTAAGGACATACACTCTAAATGCTATAATACAGTATATAATTAAAATCAATGGTTCAACAACTTGCAGAATGTTATACAGCTAGTAAAATAATCATTAGGAATCCAAGGAATCAACATGGGAGAATGTTTAATTCATTAAGTGAAATAAGCAAAATAGAAAATTATTTTATCATTCTAACTATATAAAACATACATATGAGACATGAACTAGTTAGAAAGGAATATAACCGACGGGGCGCAGCAGCTCATGCCTGTAATCCCAGCACTTTGGGAGGCCGAGGTGGGCAGATCACCTGAGGTCAGGAGTTCGAGACCAGCCTGGCCAACATGGCAAAACCCGTCTCTACTGAAAATACAAAAATTAGCTAAGCATGGTGGCAGGTGCCTGTAATTCCAGCTACTCGAGAGGCCGAGGCACAAGAATCGCTTGAACCCAGTAGGCGGAGGTTGCAGTGAGCCGAGATTGCACCACTGCACTCCAGCCTGGGCAACAGAGCAAGACTCTGTCTCAAGAGAAAAGAAAAAGGAATACAACCATGGATTCTGGTGATAGAGTTATAAATGAGAATTTGTAAAAACTTGTAACAACGCTACTTTATGAGAAACTAAACAAAAACAAAAGATACATACATGGCCATGCTACTCCCCAACTAGTACACACAGAATCAACTCCCGAGCGTTGTCTAAAGCATCAGGCCAGGGACAACACCAAAGACTTTCTGCTAGCCACCATGGAGAGCCCAGCAGCACCAGGAAGAGGACCACACTGTTACTAGCCGTGTGGTATACAATGAAGGACAACCTCAATATAGAACAGAGCTGCTTTCATAAGCCCACCATTTGTTATTCATTAGCACTGGCTGAAAAACTAGACAAGCACTTTTTCAATTCACTGAAAACTCTGTGGGGAAAACCAATAAAATAAAATATAATCAAGAAAATAACAGGAAAAGTTCATCAATGTTTAGGTACAAGATAAATCATAAAGTTGTAATGCCCACGAACTAAGAAAAAATTGGCATGTCTTTAAGATAAGGGCAGTTACCTTTCTCTTCCTTTTAATATGACATTTCTGCACAACTAGTTTTTTTGTTTTACTTTTTTTAATTTTGAAAAGCATTTTCCATACGTCCCTAATGAAGCTTGAAATTAACGTAGCCTTTTCAATTCCTTCTCTGTGCATCAGCATAAAAGAGTTTGGATCTAGGAAACATCACAAGGTAGAAGAAGGACAATATTACAGAGGACCATTTCTTTTTTAAGCCTTGAAGCACTGTTTACATTTCCTCAGGATTGATGAAAATGTGGCTGGCTTGTTGCTCCATCTTCTCTGCTTGAGCTGGGCCCGAAATGGCCTGTAAGTCATTAAATTGTCCATTAAATTCTCTTTCTGGTTAAAGATACAGGAGGGGGTGTGAAGGGCTGCTCCACCTACTATGGGATCAAAATACTGCCTTAAAGAGACAAAACAGGGAAGGTAGGGAATTGCTTCTATAAATTCATAAAGCATGTATGGCATGTGAAGTAATGCATATGTTAAGTAGCTTGATTTAGCCATTCCACAAGGTATATATATATATATATATATATCAAAACATTATGCTGTACACAATATATAATTTGTCACTTTAAAAAAATGTTTAAGTAAATATGCAGATTACCATCTTACAATTTGTCTATACACACACACATACAGTTTTCACTACACGCTACTTCCTAGAAAAGGAATTAAAAACCTGGAGTCCAAGAACTGTATGTTTTAGTCTTGATTCCATTTACTTGCTGACTGAAAAATATGAGACAATATCTAGCTCACAGGATTAAAGTTAATAGAAATGAAACTGCTCTGTATATTGGAGTACTCTAATTATTACTACTAAGTAAACAAGAAAAGAAAGGACACAAGAGATCTGGGAAAGAAAAATAATTTCTTACAAAAACAAAAATGGGTAAGTATGAATTTATTAGTGTTCACTTAATTGTCAGGACACAGGTTTTTTTTTTGTTTTTTTTTTTTACTCTTATTTCCTTGTACTTACCATGACAGGTGGCCCAGATTAGGAGGAGAAATCCCCGTCCCTTCTTCAGTGTCCAACAAGGCTCTCTTCTTTTCCTTATGGTGAGGTCTTTGGGGGAAGGAAAAAAAGAGGAGGAGGGGAGGCAAAATTGGCAATAGTTTTTCCCCTAATCAGCCATATCCTAATAAAGGTATTTTATATACACAGGCCTAAGAAGCTGATCAGAGTCAGCCAAGAAAAAGTTGATTATCACCCAGCTAATTCCCACTAGTCAAATCCCAATTTGACAGTTCCTTTGTAAAACTCCTGTTAGTCATAACCTGTTACTGCAAAAACAGTATCAAAGACTAACATTCCTAATGTTCATAGTAAAACAAAAAATATCATAAAACTTGGGTGAATAAGGCAACAATTAAAATCAACTTACAGGCCAGGCAAGGTGGCTTATGCCTATAATCCCAGCACTTTGGGAGGCTGAGGCACATGGCCTAAGGTCAGGAGTTCGAGACCAGCCTGGGCAACAGAGTGAAACTCTGTCTCAAAAAAAAAAAAAAAAAAAAAAAGGCTGGTCATGGCAGCACATGCGTGTAGTCTCAGTTACTCAGTAGGCTGAGGTGGGAGGATCAACTAAGCCTGGAAGGTCGGGGCTGTAGTATGCTGTGATTACACCACCACACTCTAGCCTGGGCAACAGAGCAAGACCCTGTCTCAAAAAAATAAATAACGTCAACCTGCAAATGCAAAATCATTATTCTTGTAGTATTTTAGGATGTTTCTGTGGTTATTTCTAAATTCAAAATGGATCCCCCATCTGAGGAAACCAAACTGACTTATGAACAAAACAGGAAAAATAAATTTGCCTTATTACCCAAATATTCTATGCTCTTCTAAAAATTTACAATCTGTACTAATACCTTTACCTGGTTTTATAAGAACAAAAAAGGAGGAAAGAATATCCAACTAGAAACCCAAAGATAGGCTTATACAAAGAGTAAGTTACTTGCTCTTTTCTTTGAACAGTCTCATGCAAAACCAACATTTCTAGTTTGCTAAGCTTCTGTAACACAAGATATTTCAGGGAGTTTGGGCTTCAATGTGCAGCATAAAACTCTTTTAAGGGCAATGTAAGCAAGGGAACAAGAGAACATCAAAGCAATAGCAAGGCCCAGATTGTGTTGAGGCATTTTGAGCAGAGGAGTGGTAAGAGATGACTTACTTTAAAGAATCATTTTGGCTGGGCGTGGTGGCTCACGCCTATAATCCCAGCATTTTGGGAAGCCAAGGCAGGCAGATCACGAGGTCAGGAGTTCAAGACCAGCCTGGCCAACATAGTGAAACCCCATCTCTACTAAAAATACAAAAAATTAGCAGGGCATGGTGGTGTGTGCCTGTAGTCCCAGCTACTCGGGAAGCTAAGGCAGGAGAATAATGTGAACCTGGGAGGTGGCGGTTGCAGTGAGCCGAGATCGCGCCACTGCACATCCAGCCCAGGCGACAGTGTGAGACTCAGTCTCAAAAACAAAAACAAAAAAAAGAATCATTTTGGCTGTCGGGCAGAGAATAGTCAAGGCTACTGGGGGTAAGGAGCAAAGGAAGACCAATTAGAAGGTGTCAATAACCCCAGCAAGAGACGATATAGCAATGAAAAGATAGTAGAGATAGAAGTGGTGGGATGTTACTGATTCTGGATATACTTTGAAAATACTGCCCATAGGATTTGAGTTGATGAATTAAATAGGATAGAAAAAGAGAAGTCAAGCTTTTTGTGTCAGCAACTGGAAGCAAGGATTTTCTATTTATTGATGAAAGGCATTGTAAGAAAAATTTATTCTTCTCGTGCCATGCAGAGACAGCTCCACGGACAAGGAACAAGAAATTAAAGTTTCCATTTTAGACACATTATGTTTGAGAACCTATCAGATATCCAAACAAAGATGCCAAATAACGTGCTAGTTAAACCAGACTGGAGATCAAGAAGATGGAGCCTAGAGATATAAACATAAATGTGGGAGACATCAGTGTGTGAATGGCATTAAAGCCAAATGCAGGAGCAAGTATAAATGGAGAGGCTAAGATGACTAAGGACAGGAGTTTTGGGGGTGCCATTTTTTACAGGCTGGAAGGATGAGGAAGAACCTTATGGTTCAGTAACAGACCAAGTTGGAGTCATCATTCTTAACCACTCTTCAAACCAAGCCAAACTTTTGTGATTTGGCCTAGCTCAAGAACGGAAACTAATGTAAAATTATCTCACTTATTCATCCTTTTCAATAAATATTTATTCAATATTTTCTACACTCCATGCACCGTTGTGGACTTTGGGGACACCACTGTGAACAGAAATTCATGGAACTTAATTTTATTGTTGGTCTTTCTCATTAGAAACAAAGAAACAGATAACTAATGTTAGGCAGCAGGCAACTGCTGCAAAGAAAATAAAGCAGGGTTTGGTGATGGTGTAACAGAAGTACTATTTTAGATAGGAAGGTAAAGATGTGAAAAAAGGCACTTATTGGAATTAAAAAGGAGAAAGGCAAAGGCAAAGAAAATTTGAGGGTATGAACTTATTAGAAGAACTGGATACTGTTATAAAGAACCTTTTCAAAAAAGAAACATACTGAATTACTTTTAAAAAACTGTCCTAATATTACACAAAACGTATTTGTGTTTTAGAATAAAATTTCTAAAGATAGCATCATAGACACATTCAAACTGCTGTATCTTAAACAATTTAAATGGAAGTGAATTTAATGCATTTTGCAAAACTATTAAATAACAAAATATAACTCCAGTGAGGAAGATACTAATATCAGATGTAGGTGGAATGTGAAGGTGAAACCCCCATACACTGCTGGCAGGAATGTAAAGTGGTACAACCTCTGAGGAAAAGTCTGGCAGTTCCCAAAAAAGTTGTAGAGTCATTGTATGTCCCATCAGTTCCACTCCTGAGTATATACCTAAGAGAACTAAAAATGTATGTTCACATAAAAACTTGTACACAAATTTTCATAAAGCATTATTCATGATGGCCAAAAGTGCAAACAACCCAAATATGCATCAATCAATGAATGGACAAACAAAATGTGAATAGATAAACAAACAAAACATACACACACACACACACACACACACACACACACACACTCACACTGTATATATAATGGAATTATCCAGCAATAAAATGGAATAAAATACTGATACATGACACACATAGATGAAAACATTATGCTAAGTGAAAGAACCTGGGGCACAAAAGGCCATATGTTGTGTGATTCCATTTGTATGAGATGTCCAGAAAAGGTAAATCCACAGAGACAGAAAGTAGATTAGTGGTTGCCAGGAGCCAGGTTGACAGAAGAATAGGGAGTGACTGCTAGTGGGTACAAGGTACCTTTGTAGGGTGATGAAATGTTTGGAATTAGGTAATGGTAATGGTTCTACAGCTTTATGACTATACTAAAAACCACTGAATTGTATACTTTAAAAGGGTGGATTTTATGTGATATGACTTATAGCTCAAAAAAAAAAAAAAAATACAGAGGCCATGTGCAGTGGCTCACTCTTATAATCCTAGCAATTTGGGAGGCCAGGACAGGAAGACAGCTTGAGCCCAAGAGTTCAAGTCCAGCCTGGGCAACATAGCAAGACTGTCTCTACTGAAAAAAAAAAAAAAAAAAAACTAGGTGGTTGTGCACACCTGTAGTCCTAGCTACTTGGGAGGCTGATGTGGGAGGATCCCTTGAGCCCAGGAGTTCAAGGCTGCAGTGAGCTATGATTATGCTACTGCACTCCAGCCTGAGTAACAGAGCAAGACCTTGTCTCTAAAAAACGCGCGCGTACACACACACACACACACACACACACACACACACACACAAAACAGACGTGAAGAGTAACAATATAATCAAACTCTTCATAAGATAAAAATAAACGCTGCAAAAAAGTTACAGTATCAACCCAGCAGCAATGAGCATTCTAAGCCCCTAGACTATGGTCCCTAAAGACTAATTCCCACTTCAAAACGAGATGGGACACCTGAAAAAAATATATAAACAATTCCAGGTCTAGAACAGAAAATGTACAATTTGATTCTGAAACATCATATTAAACTGGAAAGTAAGAAAAATATAAAAGACTACTGAGGGTAAGTCAAAAATAACTGGGAGTCAATTTGAAGAGACTCACTAGCTAAAAATGAAACAATTTGAGCAAAAATGGTTAAATGCAATGGATTGGGTTTCAGTACGTTTAAATATGAGTTCATAAAGAAACATTCTCACAAACACACACTGAGACAGACAGACAGACAGACACACACACACCCCTACAGGTCACCAGTGGAAGATGTTAAGGAACTAACCTTTTATTTTTGAAAACTAGCAAGTAAGGGGAAAGAATCAAGTATTTATCCTGCCTTTCTTACACAAAATGAACCAATATAGAATCAAGTAGTTGATGAGGGAAGAATTCTACCTAATACACAAAGAAAAGAATTTGATAATACTATTTTACAACTGCTAATGAAATACAAGATGCAAATAATAATCTAGTCTATGGAAAATTACAGGAAAATAACCCCTATTCTTTTAAGTAAATAGCAAGACAAAAGATCGACATAGAAGGGAAACCTACAGAATTAAAAGAGACTTAAGTGACCATGTCAACCAACTGCAATATATAGATCTTATTTGGATCCTTATTCAAAGTATAAGCTGAGACATCTATTAGGGAAATCGGACCACATACTAAATATCTGATGATATTAAGGAGTTATTAATTTTCTATATAATTGACAATGTTACTGTGGTTATAGGTTTTTGTGTGCGGTGATGGGTTTTTAAAAAGAATTTATCTTTTAACTATAAAATACACAAAGGAGTAGGCAGAATGAGTAGGAGTACCTCTGAAACAAGATGGGTCATGAGTTGGTAACTTTTGAAGACCAGTGAGATAAGTTAATGGAGATTTATTAAACTATTTTCTCTACATTTATATATTTGAAATTTTCACATAAAGTTTTTTTTAACCATAATGGCAATTCTACCTCAAAATCTCCAGTTATTGAAGAATTAATTTAAAGAGTCAAAGTTTTATCTCTCATAAAACCATTGTTTATACAGTAAGCCTATCAATATGCACTGTTATGTCTTTCAGATTTTTTTCAGAAATTTAGAGAAAAACTCTCACAAGCATCCCGGATGTCCCAACTAAAATGTACTCATCTGCAGTGACACTGAACTAGAAATCAAATTCCAGTTAAAAAATAAACTCTCAATCTGCAGTCACATTATATATATATATATATATACATAAGCTATCTTCTCAGTCGAATCTAATTTGTTTTGTTTTGTTTTGTTTTTGAGACAGAGTCTCGCTCTATCGCTCAGGCTGGAGTGCAGTGGTGCGATCTCAGCTCACTGCAACCTCCGCCTCCCGGGTTCAAGTGATTCTGGTGTCTCAGCCTCTCAAGTAGCTGGGATTATAGGCATATGCCACTATGCCTGGCTAATTTTTGTACTTTTAGTAGAGACAGGGTTTCACCATGTTGGTCAGGCTGGTCTCAAATTTCTGGCCTCAAGTGATCTGCCTCAAAGTGCGTGAGCCACCACACCTGGCCTACTCTAATTTTTTTAATGAGTACAGAAATACCAAGACAAAGATTTGCCACTTGGCATTAAAAGTCTCAATTTAAACAGTCTTCACCCAGAAATAAGGCCTTCCATTTCTATACCAAATAGACTCTGTAAAATGATGTTCTCTGCACTTCAGTCAGTCAAAATTTACCAATAATCTAGTATGTGTCAAGACAGTATGACACTGTTAGTTCTGCATTAATACAACTTCTATACCATTGCAGAAGACAGAAAAAGATGGTAATAATTACAAATTGTGCTAAATGTGATAAAGGAAACAAACGGGATGCTGAGACAGTGACTGGGGTTTGGAGGTACCGAAGACCTACTTTAGATAAAGTGATCAGAAAAGACTACTCTGTGGGGCAAGGCCAGGTTCTAATACACGGAAGTGCATGTGTTCCTCAGACAGGAAAGACCTTGATAATTCTGAAGAACTAAAAGGAGGAAACCATTGTAGCTAAACTGTACTGAATCAGAAAGAAGAGTGACACAACTTGAAGTTGGAGAAATGTAAAGGAAAAGATCATGTGAATAGTAGTAAGTTTAAAATACAGTCCAAATACAACAGGGAGCCATTGACAGGTTTTAAATAGCAGAGTGACATGATTTGATTTTAAGATCACCCTGGTTGATGTGGGGTGAATGGATTAAAAGAGAAAAAGAATAAAGAAGAGAACCAGGAGACAATTACAGTAAGAGACTAGTGGCTTGATTTAGAATGGAGGCAGTACAGATAAAAGCCTACGTATGTGAAAGATATCCCGGTGTATAACTCACAGGTTTAGGTAGAGGCCTAGATGTGGCAGCAAAGGGAGATTAAAGAATTTACAGTCCAGAGGAGATAAGAAATAGTTAAAATAGTTCAAAGTAAGAGGTGCTGCTTTAAGTATCTGAGAAAAGTTAAAACTGCTATAGGAATTCCAAATCCGTAAGAAAAAGCCAAGTTCACAGGAAACTGTGCAACCAATCAGAATCAAGTACTTGCTAAACGTTCCTTTTAAAACTAGAAAGAACGCCAGGCACGGTGGCTCACGCTTGTAATCCCAGCACTTTGGGAGGCCGAGGCGGGCGGATCACGAGGTCAGGAGATCGAGACCACGGTGAAACCTCGTCTCTACTAAAAATACAAAAAAATTAGCCAGGCGTGGTGGCGGGCGCCTGTAGTCCCAGCTACTCGGAGAGGCTGAGGCAGGAGAATGGTGTGAACTCGGGAGGCGGAGCTTGCAGTGAGCCGAGATTGCGCCACTGCACTCCAGCCTGGGCGACAGAGCCAGACTCCGTCTCAAAAACAAACAAACAAACAAACAAAAAAACTAGAAAGAGCATTAGACCACTCTGGGTATTATGTAAAACAACAAATAAACAAACAAAACACACTATAAATTGCAGATGTGACCAATCCTTAGGAAATATTCAGGGTTCATTACAGCACCTGACTTGCAAAATGTGAACCCCACAGTGGTAGTTATACCAACAGTACAAAAGGAAGAAATTGAGTCATTACTGTTAGTCTGATAAGCAGTGTAATACTTCTTAAAATTAGTTATACTAGTAATGCACGTGCTCAGTAAATAAGATACGGATGTAAAAAGTAAACAAGTAACCTCATACTCTGCTAGTGAGAATGTAAAATAGTGCAGCCTCTTTGAAAAATAGCCTGGCAGTTGCTCAATTAAACAGAGTTACCATTTGACTCAACAATTTTACTCCTAGGTATATATCCAAGAAAACAAAAACATTATGTCCATGTAAAATCTTGTAAATACATGTTTACAGTAGATTTATTCAAAATAGCCCAAAGGTGGGATGGGCTATTTTGAAGCACATATTAGTACTTCATTTCTCTCTCTTTTTTTTTTTTCGAGACACGGTCTCACTCTGTCACCCAGGCTGCTGGTGTGCAGTGGCGTGAAGACCTCAGCTCACTGAAATCAAATGTCCATCAACAGATGGATGAATAAACAGAATGTGGCATATCTAAAAAATGGAAAATTATTTGGCCATAGAAAGGAATTAAGTGGGGTGGGCACGGTGGCTCACACCTGTAATCCCAGCATTTTGGGAGGCTGAAGAGGGCAGATCACAAAGTCAAGAGATCGAGACTATCCTGGCCAATGGTGAAACCCCATCTCTACTAAAAGTACAAAAATTAGCTGGGCGTGGTGGTGCATGCCTATAGTCCCAGCTACTTGGACGGCTGACGCAGGAGAATCGCTTGAACCCGAGAGGCAGAGGTTGCAGTGAGCCGAGATCGCACCATTTCACTCCAGCCTGGTGACAGAGTGAGACTCGTCTCAAAAAAAAAAAAAAAAAAAAAAAAAAGGAATTAAGTGGCCAGACACAGTGGCTCATGCCTATAATCCCAACACTTTGAAAAGATGTAGTCGGCACACTGCTTTTACCCAGGTGTCTGAGACCAGCCTGGGCAATATGGTGAAACCGCATCTCTACAAAAAACACAAAAGTTGAGCCAGGCATGGTGGCTCACGCCTGTAATCCCAGCACTATGGGAGGTCCAGGGAGGTGGATCACTCAAGGCCAGGAGTTCGGGACCAGCCTGGGCAACATGGCAAAACCCCATCTCTATAAAATAATAATAAGAAAAAAGATAAAAAATACAAAAACTAGCTGGACACGCTGGCATGTGCCTGTAGTCCCAGCTACTCGGGAGGCTGAAGTGGGAGGATCACTTGAGCCCAGGATGCAGTGGTGAGGTTTCAGTGAGCCCAGATCTTCATGCCACCGCACACCAGAAGCCTAGGCAACAGAGTGAGACCCTGTCTCCAAAAAAAAAAAAAAAAAAAAAAGAAAAGAGAAAGGAATGAAGTACTGATACATGCTTCAACATGAATGAACCTTAAAAACATTATGCTAAATAATGAAGCCAGTCACAAAAGACCACATATTGTATGATATCATTTATACGAAATGTCCAGAACAGGAAAATCTTAGAAAGTAGATTAGTGGGTGCCAGGAGCTGGGAAATACCGAGGGTAAGAGAGGTTGACAGCTATGAAGTTTTGTTTTGTTTTGGAGACAGGGTCTTGCTCTGTTGCCCAGGCTGGAGTTGCAGTGCTGTAATCACAGGATCGTGGTTCACGGCAGCCTCAACCTCCTGGGCTCCAGCGATCTTCCTGCCTCAGCCTCCAGAGTAGCCAGGACCACAGGTGCAAGCCACCACACCCGGCTATTTTTATTTTTGTGGGGGGAAAAGGGGAGTCTCACACCATGTTGTCCAGGCTGGTCTCGAATTCCCAGCCTCAAACAACCCTCTCACCTCGGCCTCCCAAAAGGCTGGGACTACAATCATTAGCCACCACACTCGGCCTGAAGTTTCTGAGGTGAGGAAAAGGTCCTAAAATGGACTGTGGTGATGGCTACAGAACTTCGTGAATATACTGAGCCACTGAACTGTACACTTTAAATGGGTGAATTGTATAGTATGTGAATTTTATGTTGTTAATATATCTGAGTTAAACTTATTTAAAAAAAAATTGGTAAGCAGAAGTTCGCTTTTCACTCCTTACTGCCCTTTAGTTCATCTACATGTAAGTATAGCAACTGTTAACTATTTCATAAGTCTATCCAGACAGTTCTCTATGCACATACAGTCAAGCTTCGCTTAACGACGGAGACACGTTTTGAGAAATGCATCATTAGTAGATTTAGCTGTTGTGCAAACATCACAGAGGTATTTCTACAAACCTAGAAGGGACAGTCTACTACACACCAAGGCTATATGGTATAGCCTGTTGTTCCTAGGCTACAAACCTGCACAGCATGTTACTGTACTGAATACTGTAGGCAACTGTAACACAGTGCTCCCTATTTGTATATCTAAACATACATAAACAGAGAAGATACAGTAAAAATGATACAAAAGATTAAAATGGTACACTTGCATAGGACAACACTTACCACCAATGGTGCCTGTAGGACTGGAAGTTTCTCTGGGTATGTCAGTGAGTACTGAGTGAATGTGTGAAGGCCTAGGACATTACTGTACACTTCTACAGACTTTATAAACACTGTACAACTAGGCTACACTAAATTTATTTTTTAAAAAAAGTAATTGTACTAAGACATTATGACAACTACAACTCCACTAGGTGATAGTTATTTTTCAGCTCCATTTTAATCTCATGGGACTACCATCTATCTTGGGTCTGTTGCTAACCAAAACATCATTATGTGGCACATGAGTGTACAAAGACACACATTATCTACCCCCCAAAATGGGTGGGGTGGGGTAGCCCTACTGTAGTTTCTTCAGTATATATTCTTCAATTAATATAACAAATCCCTCCTATGTCAGTATATACATATGGCAGTTCGGTATTCCATTATACCCCCATATATCATAACCTAACCATCCATCAATTAGTGAGACATTTAGGTTGTTTCCATTTTTCCGTTACCACCAAAAAAGCCCCAATAACCACCCTTATCCATATCTATATGCACAAGTCACTATTTCTGTAGCCCTAATTATTCTTAAAAATGAATATACTAGGTAAAAGCATATAAATTTGGGGGAGGGGTTGCAGAGGGGTTATTATTGCCAAAGACTACATACTCTCCTATTTAAAAAAAAAAAAAAAAAAAAAAAAAAAAAACCAACACATATTTATCAACTTGCCATAAGTTTTCAATGTTCTGTAATTTTAAAAGTTAAAATAAAAATATGCCTAAGCATTATTTGTATTAATTCAAAAGTATGTTTATACACATACAAAAAATTATATAATGGTTGTTAACAATTTACCTTTCTAGGGAAGAGAGTGGGAGCAGCGACTTTCAGTTTTTAAACTTTTAAAACATTTGCAATTAGGGTAATAAATTTTTCTACAAAAAAAGCTTTTAAACAGAAAACTCAAAATAACTTTTAATGAAAGGTTTTCATTTAAACTCAGAGTGTTAAGATAATTGCCTCAAGAAAAAACAAACAGGAATGTAAAGCAATGGCTCTCAGGGCTGCCACATACTAACTCTATGACCTTGAGAGCAAATCATACTACCTCTCTGAGCCTCAGTTTCTTCATCGAGAAAACAAGGATAACAATCATTGCATCAAAGAGTTGTGAGAATTAAGATATAATGCATATAACATGCTTAGAATAGTTACTGGCATGTAATAAGCACTTTTTAAATTAGTATGTACATGTATTCATACATATGACAACACATGGTTATATGAAGACTGTACTTCATTAAATGTTTCATTACAGAGAATTTGGATAGGACAGTTAACAACAGTCTTCTTTTTTGTTCGTGCATATGCACATGCATTTTTTTGAACCATTTAAAAGAGGTTTGCATACAAATATCTCTTACTACTTCAGTATGTATTTCCTAAAAAAGATAATCTCATATAACCACAGTTCTAGTTTCAATTTCAGAAAATTTAACACTGATATAATAATCTACCATATCTATTCCAATGTTGTCAATGAATCCAATCATATCCCTTATCCTTCACAGCAATATTCCCCCCTTTGGTAAAGGATCTAGTCCAGGATCATATATTGAAGCTATTTTTATATCTCTTTAGTCTCCTTTAATCTGGGGCACATATTAATTAAACAGCATGTTTCCTGGCATCGAAATTAAATACATTTACATCTTTCTCTTCAAACCTAGATCATGCTTCTTTCAAATAAGAATGTGGCCAGGCGCAGTGGCTCACATCTGTAAGACCAACACTATGAGAGGCTGAGGCGGGAGGATCACTTGAGCCCAGGAGTTCAAGACCAGCCTGAGCAACATAATGAGACCCCAGTCTCCACAAAAATAAAAATAAAAACAAATTAGCCTAGCAAGGTGGTACATGCCCGTAGTCCCACCTACTCAGGAGGCTGAGGTGGGAGGATCACTTGAGCCCAGGAGATCAAGGCTGCAGTGACCCATGATCACACCACTGCATTCCAACATGGGCAAGAGAGTGAGACCCTGTGTCAAAAAAAAAAAAAAAAAATTAACACTTTTACAAATTTAATTATGGCAATACAAATATTAAATACTACAGAGCCAAGTAATATGTTATTACATTTCTGGCCAGCACAGTGGCACACGTCTGTAATCCCAGCACTTTGGAAGTCCGAGACAGGCCGATCACTGGAGATCAGGAGGTCGAGACCAGCCTGGCCAACAAGGTGAAACCCTGTCTCTGCTAAAAATACAAAAATTAGCCAGGAGTGGTGGAGCATGCCTGTAATCCCAGCTACTCAGGAAGCTGAGGCAGGAGAATTGCTTGAACCCAGCAGGTGGAGGTTGCAGTGAGCTGAGGTCACGCCACCACACTCCAGCCTGGGTGACAGAACGAGACTCTGTCTCAAAAATAAATAAGTAAATAAAATAAAAAGGATTACATTTCCTTCACTACAGATCAATCTGCAACACTCCCCCACCCCCTGGCTAAATGAAGATTAAGACTCCTATTCCAAGCCTGAAGGTGAAATAATCTTTCTTTTCTTAATATATGCGAACTTGACAGCTGGAACCTGCATGCTTCTCTCAGCTCCATCATCAGTACCGCCCCCATGATATGACTTCTCAGAAATCTTTACAGAAGCAAACCAACATTTAATCTTCCTACTGAACATGGAATCTCATCTTTCAGGCACCTGTTAAAGAGAAATTACTCAATTCCTTACTCAAAAACTAAAACTTATACCTGCAAAGAATACCTCAAGTAATACACGGAGCAACTTGGACTACAAGGGCACAGATTATATATACCCTATGATCCTCCACTATATAGAAAAGTGGGGAAAAAACAGTAACCTAAATCAACAAGATTATGCTGACCAATCTCTACTAAAACCAATCTATTCTCCTCCCCTATTCTTACCAAAACAAAAACCCTAGTCAAGAAGAATTTATACTGAGAAGGCACTGGTATCCCAGGAGTCTAGGAGTGTTTCTGTGAATTGACAATTCAAATATCAATATAGTTCTTGCCTTCAAGGGCATTCCCAATCCTGTGGGTGTGACAGACAAATATAACTAATAAGACAGAGTTTGTTAAGAGATACAGAAATTTAATACCATGGTAATGCAAAAAGCAGAGAAAGAGATTCTGAGCTGGGCACTTAAGGAAGACTTTCTGGAAGACTCAAGCTTTTAATAACTGAACCAGCCAAATTTTGAGCTACTGAGACAAGAGGGGAACAGGAATGGCATGGCGGCAGAGTAAGACAAAAAAGCACCTTGGGGAGTATTTGAGAGACAGGAGGTAGGTCAGTGTGGCTGCAAGAGATGAACTTGGTACACAGAGAAAACAGGTGACAAGCTGTTTGAAGCCCACCTGTAAAGAACCTGAAATGTTATGCTAAGGAGTTTGATCCTTGTTCTAGAGACAATAGCAAGGTAACAGTTCCTGAACAAGGAAATGATCCGGATTTAGGAACTTAAAACCAAGGCAATAACTTGTCTTCTAATAAAACTGTACTATAGTTCCCTAAACAGGTGGCAGAAACAAGAGGCACTAATAAAGATTTACCTAGTAAGAGACACACAAAGGTCTATGAAAAGGACATTTTATGAAAAAGGACAAGGTTTAGCAGCCACACTGGAGAAAGAACTCACAAATTTTTCAGAACGTGTTTTTCCTCATTAAAATTCATATTTGCACTACAGTAATCCCCTGCCTTATCCTCAAGGAATATGTTCCAAGATCCCCTGTGGATCCCTGAAACTACAAGTAGTACTGAAAACTATATATATAACAAAATATATATAAATATATATATAAAACTATATATATATAGTTTTTCCTCTACATATGTACCTGTGATAAAGTTTACTTTATAAATTAGAATAAGTGAGAGATTAACAACAACTAATAACAAAATAGAACAAGCAACAGTACACTGTAACAAAAGTCATATGAATGTGTAGTGTCTCTCTTTCTCGCTCTCTTGATATTTTAGTACTTTTGGACCTTGGATAACTGAACTTTGGAAAGCGAAAGAAGGTAAGGGGGAACTGCTGAACTAACTCTAGTAATAAGAGGCCTTATTTTTCATGTAGATATATACCAATTTAAGAAAACTCGAAACAAGAAGCAAGTTTGAATTTAAAAGAACTGTATCAGCCTGGGCAACAGAACGAGATCCTGTCTCTACAAAAAAAGTTTCCAAACTAGCCAGGCCTGATGGCACACACCTGTAGTCCCAGCAACTGGGAGGCTGAGGCAGGAGGATTGCTGTAGCCCAGGGGTTCAAGGATGCAGTGAGCTATAATCACCTAACTAAATACAGCAAGACTGTCTCATAAAATACATAAATAAATAAATAAATAACAAAAACTGGAGATTGATAACAACTATTTATTTTAGACAAATGATTAGCACTGCAACTCAAAATCTTAACTTAAATACAAGTTTTCCAGTACACTATTATAGTGCAATTATATATAGAAAAAGTGATCTGGTATGAGTCCTAGTGAAAAAAAAAAAAATCACATATAAGGACATTAAAGTGAACATAGAAAAACTCATCTAAATAATCATGGACATTGACAAACAGATCCCCAAAAATCAACCTGTAGATTAATTTTTCCTTGCCTCGAAACAGCACAGAGTATTGGAGGGGGGCGGGGGTGGCAGGAGGGGAGAAACAAACTTACCAATGAAGTTTGTCCCAAGAACTTTTTCTACTAGGAGGTTTCACAAGGAAGTCTGCAAAAGAAAAACCAGTTATTTTATACTGACAAATATCCTAAGAATCAAGTTAAGCCACTTAGATCTCCCCACAAGACCTTTCTCTACCAGTCATAATGCTATGACAATAAGATTTTTAAATTGGTGCAACATGGAGTATTTAGTCAACCACAGATTTTAGAATGTTTAATTGCACAGAACGGACCCAGTCAAGCCTTAGCATGCCTTCAGAAATTGCAGAACTGTACAGAACAGAGCTTTCCAAACCCCAGAGACAGGCTTATTTAAGTTTTTCTGTCAAGCAAGCATCATTTCTGATGGCTTCTTGAGTAAATCGTTGCCAATACAGGAACAGGTACTTTACAAAACTAAAAAGATCACAGATACTCTAGGCTTGGACTTAGTTTAAGGTGTTTTGTACACATAATTGGCTTCTATCAAGGGATCTGTCCTTTTGTTTACGAAAAAGAGTAAGGAGAATATGGTAGAAAAACAAAGAATTCAGCCAGGCGCGGTAGCTCACACCTGTAATCCCAGCACTTTGGGAGGCCGAGGCAGGCGGATCACTTGAGGTCAGGAGTTAGAGATCAGCCTGGTGAACACGGCAAAACTCCATCTCTACTAAAAATACAAAAAAATTAGCTGGTGTGGTGGCATGCGCCTGTGATCCCAGCTATTCAGGAGGCTGAGGCAGGACAATCACTTGAACACGAGATGTGGAGGTTTCAGTGAGCTGAGATCGCCACTGCACTCCAGCCTGGGCAACAGAGTGAGACTATGTCTCAAAAAAACAAAACAAACAAAAACAAAGAATTCTTGTCACCACTAGGCAACAATCTGAACTTTACAGAGACAAAACATCTAATCGACCTGTTCCTTTGTGACAATTTCTCTAAAGTTGTGCAAACATGACTCATCCATTTGAGGTGTTTAAATGACATGGAGTCACATAAATGAACAAGATTGCTCAGAATATCAAAACTCTGAAATTAAGTCAAGGCCAGGCGCGGTGGCTCACGCCTGTAATCCCAGCACTTTGGGAGGCCAAGGTGGGTGGATCACCTGAGGTCAAGAGTTCAAGACCAGCCTGGCCAACAGAGCGAAACCACAGCTCTACTAAAAATACAAAAATTAGCTGGGTGTGGTGGGGCACACCTGTAGTCCCAGCTACTCAGGAGGGTGAGGCACAAGAAGCACTCGAACCCGGGAGGCGGAGGTTGCGGTGAGCTGAGATTGCGCCACTGCACTCCAGCCTTGGCGACAGTGCGAGATTCCGTCTCAAAAAAGAAAAGAAAAAAAAAAGTCAGTAAAATACGGTACATTATTAACTAAGAACCATAAAGGAAAGCTAAATATGCAACAATGAAGTGTCTTAACCATTTTAAACATAATATTTTTGTCTCCCCAATAACTTTTAAGTTTTATAACTCAGGCCATATTATTCACACACACTATATGACAATGAAAATAGCTACTCATAATTTGCAACTTCAGAGACAAACTGTATTTAGTATGAAGACCAGTCTTGCTATTAAGTTGCTTAACTAAGTATTAAATACAACACAGTACAGCAGGAAAGTTGAGGGATTTGTAAATCTGTAGAAACTTTTCCTGCAAGAGTATAATTCTACCTGAGTATTTGCATGAAATACATATTATTACAAATTATTTTCCTTTTTATTTTTCCTTTGTATTAGAGCAAGGACATTATATTGCTTTTGAAAAATTATGTCTGGCCGGGTGCAATGACTCATACCTCTAATCCTAACACTTTGGGAGGCTGAGGCAAGAGGATCACTGGAGCCAGGAGTTCAAGACCAGTCCAGGCAACATGGGGAAACCTCATCTCTATAAAAATTTAAAAAGCTGGGCATAGCAATGCACACCTGTGGTCCTAGCTACTCAGAAGGCTGAGATGAGAGGATGGCTTGGGCCCGTGAGGTCAAGGCTGCAGTGAGCCACAATGGTGCCACTGCACTCCAGCCTGGCCAAGAAAGTAAGACCCTAGATTGTCTCAACAACAACAACAACAACAAACAACAAAATAATGGAAAAAAAGGAAGCAGAGCAAGTTGTCAAAAATAACTGAAAAATTGTAAGGCCTATGTTAACTAGAAAAAGGATATTATCGTTAAGAAATGAAGGGTAGATCCCAACAAAATTATCGAGCTATGATATGCTGGCTTTAACAGTGACCTCCCAAGTAGATGTACGTCCAACAGATAAATTGGGGGAGAAATAGTTCAAGAGACAGGTCAAGTCGAAGAAGAGTAAGAATGAACTGATGGTGCCAGATTTAATTCAGGAAAATCACTATATCTACTGTAAAAGCTATCTGACATGTTCTAAAAATTACGTGATAATTTATTCTGTCAAAAAGATGAGGTATCTTCAGTAATACAGAAATGTTTGTGTAAAGTTTCCACAGGTGCTGATTAACTTCCAAGAGATGGATCAAACAACAAGGGAGATTCAACAAAAAAGGTTCGGGTAGGTGGGCTTAATGCTGGCAAAGACTGTTCTTCCCAATAACCACAATCAAACATCTGCTTGGTTAGAAACAGTGTGTCATTGTGAAACATTGTGAGCAAAATTAGAAACTGCTCATGCCTCTTAGGACTATTTGTCAGGTAAGAGCCATGTAGACAGGGCGTGGTGGCTTATGCCTATAATCTTAGCACTCTGGGAGGCCAAAGTGGGAGGACTGCTTGAAGCCAGAAGTTTGAGACCAGCCTATGCAACAAAGAAATACCCCCATCTCTACCAAAAAAAAAAAATTAAAATAAAAAAAAAATTTTTAATTAGCCAGCCATGGTGGTACACACTTGTAGTCCCAGGTACTCAGGAGGCTGAGGCAGGAGGGTTGCTTGAGCCCAGGAGTCCGAGGTTGCAGTGAGCTATGATTACAATGCTGTACTCTCAGCCTGGGTGACAGTGAGACCCCGTCTCTTTTAAACTTGAGACAAAAAAAAAAAAGACTCATTTGAAAGAAAAAAAAAGGGCCAAGTAGAGGTGAGTCTGAAAGAAGCTCTCTGGTACCATAAGGTACCTTCCCATGATACCAGCCATGTATATACCTCAAGGAATAAGAGTAGTTATGTTTGGGTAACCTTGAACATTCACGTATTTGTAGAGGTAGTAGAATGTAATGTGGCTGCATTAAATCTAAGCAATTACCTAAAAGTAATAAGGGATGCGTAAACACATTAAGCACTAATGAACAGACAAACAGGGAAGAGGGGTGGGCAGGGTTGTTAGGTTCCATCTCCAAGAGGGGTATAAATAAATACACCTTTCTGGAAGTTATCTGAAATAAGAGGGTAAAACTTTCACCATCACATATTGGTACACATATTGTCCCATATGGATAGGATTTTGTCCATTGTAAAAGATAACCCTAAAGGGAGTAAAAATATACTAAATTATTAAATACTACAGTATTGGATATCGCCATGCAGTTTTCACTGGAGAGGGGGACCTAACACAATATACTCTAAGTCCCTTTCTGTAAAATAACGACGTAATGACTAAAAGGAAGGGCACAGAGGCCCTAAGAAGGCCAAAAAGGAATGGACATTTTTTTTTTTTTTAGACGGAGTCTCGCTCTGTCACCCAGGCTGGAGTGCAGTGGCACCATCTCGGCTCACTGCAAGCTCCGTCTCCCGGGTTCACGCCATTCTCCTGCCTCAGCCTCCCGAGTAGCTGGGACTACAGGCGCCCGCCACCACGCCCGGCTAATTTTTTGTGTTTTTAGTAGAGACATGGTTTCACTGTGTTAGCCAGGATGGTCTCGATCTCCTGACCTCGTGATCCGCCCGCCTCGGCCTCCCAAAGTGCTGGGATTACAGGCGTGAGCCACCGCGCCCGGCCAGGAATGGACATATTTAGCACCTACACAAAACTGTTTGTTATCATTGATGTGCCACCTAGCACATCAGCTTCAACAAGGGCAAAGAGGCAAACCAATTTGTACCGTTTATATAATAAAAGAACCCCAGCTACAAAAACTAGTAAGTCTGAACCAAATTCATGAGAAAAAACTAAGAGGCTCTGGCCAGGCCTCCTAAAATGTTGAGGGGTACTGGGGACTAAAGCAGCACTTTTTTGGCTGAGATACAGTTTAACTTCCAAAGAACAACAGAATACTTTCTACATAGTCCTGTCTTTCAAATGAAGGATAATTAAGAGTCAAAACCTTAAGAAGGCAACACTGAATAATTTTAAAACAATCTTTTCACTTTCGCTGATGTTAAAATAGATTTTTTTTACACATGCATTTAATATTAAGAAACAGATCTAGAGAAAAATTTGAGTGTAGAGGCAGTATTTTAAAAATTCAAGAGGTGCAAAATTTTAAGAAGTAGATTTACAGCTGCCATAATTTTAAGTGATTTTTTTCAGCTTGTTAGTGTTTCCTTTCTTATGTCTATTAACTTTTCACATATCAGAAACTAGAATTCTGTAGCATGTTGAGTAAGACCATTCTATGGTGGGAAGATAAATTAATCACGAGCATTAACCAAAACTCACTGTGTAAAACTACCATAGCTTAGTCTTATTCCCTGCTCAAGTTTTCTAAAACCTTTGTTGTTGAAGTCAACTATAAATGAAAACAGACAAGGAGAGTTAAAAGCATGGCTACATTCAGCTACTGTGGTAAGTGGTAAATGTTCATTCAACATGTTTTTCTGAGTGATGGGCACTATTCTAGGAACTAGAAATACAGCAATGAACGAAACGAAGTTCCTACCCTTACACAACTGCCATTCCAGTGTCAGTTGCGATATTCTCACAGGGCTCAATGCTCCTAGTGTGACCTTTTCCCTATTGATGACCATGCATTGAAAAAGATAAAACAAATGTAAATATAAAATTCTGTCACTGTCCTGGTTCAATGAGACCTCCAACTAACATGATTTAAAAAAAAAAAAAAAAAAAAAAAAAACACCAGAAGCTATGTGTCTTTTCTATGTCTTTGGAAACATTAAGGTCTGGGAGTTTTCAGGGTTCCAGATGCAACTTCATGATCAGTGTACTGCATTTCTCTGCCAGCTGTGGGGCACAGATAAGCAGCTAAAATATTATCATTTCCTAAGCAAGAAACAACCATCCTCTCCTGAGGGTGAAAAAAATCCAGTAAGTTGTCAGAATCCAAGCTGAACTCCAAGTTATAATCATTTCTGTATCAAAAAACCTTTACTCAAGGCGTGTAGATGGCTCAGCCTAGGAGTTCGAGACCAGCCTCGGCAACATGATGAAACCATCATCTCTACAAAAAAACCCACAAAAATTAGCTGGGCATGGTGGCGCATGCCTGTAGTCCCAGCTACTAGGAGGCTGAGGTGGGAGGATTACTTGAGCCCAGGAGGCAGAGGTTGCAGTGAGCCATGATTGAGCCACTACACAACACTCCACTTGATAGACTGAGAGACTCTGTCTCAAAAAAAAAAAACCTTTACTTCTAATAAATCACTTGAACCAGCAACACTTAAGATAATTTCCACTATTAACAAGTGAAAACTCTGTTTCAATAGATAATGACCAAAAGATCAATCATGTATAATTACATAACTACATACGAAGTACAGAATATGTTGTTTATTCTTCATTCACACAAATTGACCTTTTTAATGTGGGAAAGGTTCTAAATACATTCTTCAAAAGAAGTTCTGCAATAGACAGAATCTGAAATAGTAGGTTAGTGATTAATGCTTAAAAATCACTCGTCTTCATTTAGTGGCTTTTCCAGATGTAAACCCAAAAATGTGAGAAATCAAAAGCAAAGTAATTACACACTAACATTTTTAGACATTAGGCTGGTTGCATTTCACATGCACCTTATTGCTTTACACATCTCAACAGGGAAGAGGACGCAGCCCTGACCACGTTCTCAGAAAAGATTAACTGCAAGTAAACCAACCTTAACAAATTTCATTGGTACCCTTCTAAATAACTTATTTTACAAGCATTTTCCTTTTAAACTTAACCCTTATACAAGAGATGGGGGTAGGGGAATATCAGCCATATATAATATCTTTAGCACCAGAAGAGATTAAAACCAAAGATCACATAATCTGCTAAAAACGGTAAAAATTAAATTTTTAAGAATGAATATAAAAGTGTATGTTCTGATTTGCTCTTTATATTCCCTTCTACATGCAGAACACATTCACTTTATACTTTTTTTTTTTTTTTTTCTGAGACGGAGTCTCACTCTATCGTCAGGCTGGAGTGCAGTGGCGCGATCTTGGCTCACTGCAACCTCTGCCTCCTGGGTTCAAGCAATTCTCCTGCCTCAGCCTCCCAAGTAGCTGAGATTACAAGCTCACGCCACCACGCCCAGCTAATTTTTGTATTTTCAGTAGAGATGGGGGTTTCACCAAGTTGGCCAGGATGGTCTCGATCTCTTGACCTCGTGATCTACCTGCCTCGGCCTCCCAACGTGCTAGGATTACAGGCGTAAGCCACCACGCCCGGCCCACTTTATACTTTTAACTCAGATATACTGATATATCATTAACATGATGGTAAGGAAGTTCTGTAAGTAATCTGTAAAGTTATTTTCTGAATCTATGTTCTCTATGAAACATCACAAGGTAGGCATTATTTTACTATAGAAATTAAGAGTTTAAAATCTAATTTTATAAGGCAGCATTTAGGTTTACCATCTGAAAGAAATGTTCCCAGCCAGGCGTGGTGGTGGCTCATGCCTATAATCCCAGCACTCTGGGAGGCTGAGATGGGCAGATCAGGCGGTGAGGAGTTTGAGACCGGCCTAACCAACACGGTGAAACCCCGTCTCTACTAAAAATACAAAAATCATCTGGGCATGGTGGTGTGCATCTGTAATCTCAGCTATTCAGGAGGCTGAGGCAGCAGAATTGCTTGAACCCAGGAGGTGGAGGTTGCAGTGAGCTAAGATCCCACCACTGCGCTCCAGCCTGAGCGACAGAGCAAGACTCCATCTCAAAAAATAAAAAAAAAAAAAAAAAAAACAGAAATGCTCTCTAACTCCTAAGAAAAAAACCCTTATAATTTCACAGAAAACAAAAGACATACTTAAATCTGAGTTGTTCAGAAATCACAGAAAATCCAGGCATTCAAGCATTAGAAATTAACTGAGTTGAAAGCCATGCAGAATCATTCTATCTAAGTGCCAGAGGTACTTCAATATTTATAATTGCTTTGGAAAGATCAGAAAGACTAGCTCCAGGCTCGGAAAAAGGTTTCCTGACTCTTGCTCTTTTGACTATTTCCAAGGTCTGTCTACCTTTGGGAAATTAACAGAAGGCAAATTCTTACACACTCATTCATGTCCTGCTTCTTGCTCTCAGTTAACCTCTGGTGAAGAGGAAAGAAGTTAACTACAATTCCTCCTGTTCTCCCCGACACCTTGCCCCAAATCAGTGTCTTCAACAGCAATGCCTAAATCAAATGGAAATAAAAGATATTCTAGAAATTCATACTTCCTTATGGAAACTTAAATTTTCCTAATTATAATCTTGTAATGACTTCTGCCCCTCTTAAATATACATAATTATATCTTTAACAATAGACTGATGACTCTCCTTCCTCCCTCACACCAATCAAAGAATAAAATCTTAATTTCATTTTCTTGGACAAAAAGACCCAAAATAATCAATCTCCGCGAAGAGGAGTAGTTTTAAACACAGGTTATCGAAAAGTTTTTTTTAATAAGGTTTAAATTAAGAGCTCCTATTCTTACGTACTCAACAGAAAACTAATCAATGAAATAGGCAGCAAAGACCAGAAATGTGGAATGTGTGTGTGTTTTTTGTGGGTTTGTATGTGTGATTTTTTTGTGGGGGGGCTGGAGTGCAGTGGAACGATCTCAGCTCACTGCAATCTCTGCCTCCAGGGTTCCAGCGATTCTCCTGCCTCAGCCTCCTGAAGGGCTGGGACTACATGCGCCCGCCACCACAGTGGGCTAATTTTTGTACTTTTAGTACAGATGGGGTGTTTCACCATGTTGGCCAGGCTGGTCTCAAACTCCTGACCTCAGGTGATCTACCCACCTCGGCCTCCTAAAGTGTTGGGATTACAGGCATGAGCCACCACACCCGGCGTGTGTGTGTGTGTGTGTGTGTGTGTGTGTGTGTGTGTGTGTGCGCGCGCGCGCGTGTGTGTCGCCCAGGCTAGAGAGCAGTGACATGATCATGGCTCGCTGCAGCATCAACCTTTCAGGCTCAAACGATCCTCTCACTTCAGCCTCCTGAGAAGTTGGGACTACAGACACATGCCACCATGCCCAGCTCATTTTTACTGTTGTGGTTTTTTGTAGAGATGGGGTCTCATTGGTCTCGAACTCCTAGACTCAAGCAATCCTCCCGCCTCAGCCTCCCAAAGTGTTGGAATTACAGGCATGAGTCATAGCACCTGGCCAGGTTTTTTGGCTTTTTTTTTTAAAGACTACAATATGTTTTTATTATTTCATGATAAAAACATATCAGTATCTTTTTGAAAGGTACAAAATCTACACTGCTTGTTCTAATATGCTTTGTTTCTAGATCTTACCATAAAAACACAAATTTCTAAACTCCATCCTTTTTATATTATCCCTCTCCCTTCACAGTTGCCTAAGAGGTTTCTTTTCCAGGAAGACAACTTAATTTGAAGGCTGGCTTGCCATTAGAACTCAAGAGTATGCCCATGTATAAATAAGCATGCCCTTCCTATTCTGTGTAGGTATTTGAGATATTAAACATAAATTCTAGAAGACATTTGGAAGTAAACTACACTCAAAAAATATCTATCAGTATCCCAAACCTAGCTAACCTGCATACTGCTTATCAGTATAAGAATGTTTTATTTTGAATGTTAATGAATGTTAATGTTATTGTCTCCCCATCTGTAAACAAAAAGATTCTTAAAAAGTTCTGGCTCCTGCCACACAGTTTTATGCAGAATAACAGGCATCAAAAATCGACAAGGACCAGAAAGCTGAATGAAAATGCAGACCCATCCTTTAAGCATACAACTCAACAATGAAAAGGAACAGATTTGAATTTTTAACTGCTGTCATCACAATTGAAAACTGTCCAACTCTAGCTAGCCAAGAGGTACATTCAAAGACAGACAAAATTCAAATAGTAGAGGCTATGTGAAATGAAAATAATCCCCTCTTCTACTGGCCTAGTTAAAATTTGTATTCTGGCATTTAGGTAGGGGGCTACTCATATTTTTGAAAACACGCCAATAATAAAAATCCCAACAACCTCCAATAGCCACACACCACAACGCAGGCTCTGTTTAAATGATGAGCTCAAATACCCACCCTTTCAAAGCAATTCTCAGATTATTAAATGGCCAAAAGACCAGAAACTGTCTTGACCTGAACACCATCTTCAACGTATCCCCAGAAAAGACCCACCTTTTTAAAATTAGTAATATCTATCTCATGTAAACTAGAGGAATACATGTGACTGCCATCCAAATACATACAGGAAGAAAATGAACTTTTTCAGCTAAAGCCAAAAAGTAGAATTCATCAACATGCTTTACTTAAGGAAGGCAAAAGTACCAAGTTAAATCAGAGCTAACAAGTAGTAAAAGGAATTTCTCCCTGTACGCTTTTAAGTAACTGCATTTAAATCAATGACTCAGAAAAATTCAGACAGAACAAACCGTGAATTTAAAAAATTCTTACACTATCATTTTACTTAACCCAGAAAACTGGGAGGCAGGGTTTTTTGTTTTTTTTTTAATTTAGCATACTGGCTAAATTACTTTTCTCATAAGAGGAAAACTTTTCTCAAACATACAGCCTAATAGAAACCTATCTTCATACATTATGGAGTATATTAAGTATATTGTTTATACATCAAAAACTTAAGTACTATACAATTCAGCATTTAAAAAAACCAATCCACACAGACAAGTAATTGGAATTCTCAAGTTGCCAACAAGCCTGTGAATTAATAATAATATTACATTTCCAAAGTCAATCTGAGCTACTTATTTTTCTTGCATTTTCCAACATAAAAATCATTTGTCAAAGGAGCTATGTCCAAAAGAGGAGAAAGAAATAATATGTTTATCCAAGTTCTCTGGTAAAATCAGACCTGTAATTGGATAACAGATTCTGCACTACTACTGTGTTTAGTCAGAACATGTATATATGTTAAAATGCTGGAAACATAAAAACCTTGGAAAGAACTTACACTTTTTCTTTTCTAATGATTTACAT
Source organism: Hylobates moloch (assembly GCF_009828535.3). Lineage (NCBI taxonomy): Eukaryota > Metazoa > Chordata > Mammalia > Primates > Hylobatidae > Hylobates > Hylobates moloch. The sequence goes on along the minus strand of NW_026652294.1, from coordinate 11,647,666 downwards.
CTTCAACAGTTTCCTTACATCTAACCTAAACTCTATTTTCTAAAGCATATAGTTATTTTTTCAATGGGAGTACTCTATTACCAGTATTTCCATGCTGTGGTATATATTATCATTGGTGATATCTGAGATTAAACAGAACATAAACAAGTATCTTTTTAAGAACTATATTTGCACTACTGAGCATTTTTAAAATTTTACCTTTTATTCAATCTGAGATGCCATCAAATTCAAGACACACTATTAATTTACATACCACTAGGAAAAAAAAAAACTTTTCCAATTCAACTATAACATGCCATTGTCTTTAAGATGCACTCCCATTTGGTATACAGATACGGGGAAAAAAAATATGCAGGTAGTACATTAATGAGAGGTTTGAATGATACTGCCCTAATACTAATACAAATTCTTCATGTAGAGAAACTGCTACAAAAATCATTTCCTCAGGATTCTTTGTTCCCTCATTTTTCTTCATAAGACATTTTTCTAATCCATTAACAGTCTGAAACCATTCATGAACAGGCCTGACCTGGCGCACATGCAACAGGATCAGTCCTTCCCACAGAAATAAGCCTTTCTCTCCAGCCCTCAGCTACTAGCAGAGCTCCCCAAATAATCCTCAACCCTGACTGCTATTGCTAGCACATGACCACAGATTACCAGACCTCCTCTGGGTTGTCAATCTAGCACCTTTACCTCTATCCTAAACAGAATCCATCATCTGCCTCCCTCTCCTCTCTCTTCTCCCCACCACAGCTCCTTAATACTCCTTTGGGAATCACAGTTGTTCTAGGTATTCCAGTCTAGAAACCATTTGACTCTATTTCCAATGACAAAATCTGACACCAATTTTCACTGCTTTCTTTGAAATGCCTAATTCTTATCCTTCCATTGCATGTTATCAGTATCACCTCCACTTTTTCTATCAAATTGACTCTCAAACATTTGCTTAAATTTAATTAGACCTTGATTACCTTACACATATACACACACACAAACATATACACACACACACACGTTTTACAATTGAATTTATAACACAACTACTCGTCAAATCTTTTAACACTCCCTGTCGTAGTCCTTCAATAGAAGTTTTCCTAAAATTTCTCTCCAAAAAATAAACCCTCTGACATTACATGTCCAAATTAAACAAGTTGGGACTGCTTTTAATATTTTTTCATCCATGAATTTTTTTTAACTGCTATTATCTTTGCCTGATTCCCTCATCCCACTTTATCCATCTGGACAAGGCCCATGTGTCCTTCAATTCTTGGCTCGAATTTTTTATTTTATTTATTTTTTTTAAAGATTGGAGTCTCACTCTGTTGCCCAGGCTGGAATGCAGTGGCACGATCACGGCTTACTGCAGCCTCAGGATCCTAGGCTCAAGCAATCCCACTGTCTCAGCCTCCCAAGTAGCTGGGACCACAGACATGTACCACCATGCCTGGCTACATTTGTTTTTTTTTTTTTTTAATTTTTTGTAGAGACAGGGATCTCGCTTTACCCAGGCTGGCATCAAACTAGCTTCAAGTTATCCTCCCACCTTGGCCTCCCAAAGTGTTGAGATTACAGATGTAAGCCACCGCAGCTGGCCAGCTTGAAAACATTTTTACTGCAAAAGCTTCCCTGCAGAGTTCACTGTGCCATTTCAATATAGTTATTCTTATTTATAACGCTTACTACATGTCATTATAATTATTTACATTTCTAGGCCGGGCGCAGTGGCTCGCAACTGTAATTTCAACACTTTAGGAGGGTGAGGCAGGAGAGCTGCTGGAGACTAGGAATTCGAGACCAGCCTGGGCAACATGGCAAAATCCCACCTCTACGAAAAATTTGCCAGGCCTCATGGCACGTGCCTATGGTCCCAGCTACTTAGAAGGCTGAGGCTAGAGAATCACTCGAGTCCAGGAGGCTGAGGATGCAGTGAGTGGTGATCATCCCTCTGCACTCCAGCCTGGGCGACAGAGGAGACCCTGTCTAAAAAATAATATTTAAACAATTCATTTCCAGAAATAAAATGTGGATATTGTATTTACTTTAATTATGGAGAAATCTACTATTATTATAAATCACACACAGCAGCAATTTCAGCAATGAACCTATTTATATAGTTCATTGTAATCAATGACTGAAATATTTAGCAAATATAAAAGTAAACATTTCTAAAAATAAGAAAAGCTTAAATCAGAAATACACCAATTGAAAATAACAATTCTAATGAGTTTACATGTTCTGTGATCTCAGAGTTTGTAAAGATCTACTGCAAATAAAGTTTTATCACAATAAAAAGTCACTAATCAACTGGCTAACATACAACATTAAAGATACCCGAGCAAAGTAGCTTGCAAAACTTTAAAATGCAACAGAAATAAGAAAAAGAACAGCACCTAATTTCCAAAAGTCATGCTGCCTCTGCATGCCAAGCTACGTATGTCCTGAGGATAACAGAATTTGTTTGGAAGCCCACAAATACTATCCTCCTCCAACTCAATTTGATCTCTATCTACTTCCTGTCTTCTTGTGGGGGTAGGAAGAAAAGACAAAAGTAAAAGTCTGACTTTTTCCCCTATTATCAAAAACATGACTTCAAGTGAGGATACTTAATCTAGAATAAAACATCACAAAATTAACAGGTAAGTCAGAAAAAAGTAAAAGTTAATTCTCCCCTAGGACAATGACAAGTTCTTGGAGTAGATAAAAGTAGTGGAGATAAGTATTAGATTGGTGCAAAAGTAATCGTGGTTTTTGCCGTCACTTTTAATGGCAAAAACCACAATTACTTTTGTACCAACCTAAAAGATATTAGTATCTCAAAAGGAACCATCAAACACTGTTCTCGCTCTTCTGGGCTTTACGACCCCTCTAGCTCTTGCCTTAAGTTGTCCACATGGAGGCTGGACGCAGTGGCTCACGCCTGTAATCCCACCACTTTGGGAGGCCAAGGCGGGGATCACCTGAGCTCACAAGTTCGAGACCAGCCTGGGCAACATGGCAAAATCCCGTCTCTACAAAAAAATATTAGCCAGTCATGGTGGTGCATACCTGTAGTCCCAGCTACTCGGGCAGCTGAGGTGGGAGAATGGCGTAGTTTGCAACGAGCCAAGATCGTGCTACTACACTCTAGCCTGGGCAATCGAGCCAGACCTTGTCTCAAGAAAAAAAAAAAAAAAGTTGTCCACATGAAGGAGCTGGCGTTGGGGGTCGGGTTTGGGGGTGGGGAAGGGGAAGCAAAATGCCTAAACTAAAAGTCTATCATGTTCTAAGACTATAAGAGCCTCATTTTGCTATATGAGACATAGCAAAATAATCCTTTAAGTCATAGGATACAGATTCAAAGTAGATCTGGAATAGTCATAACATACCAATTCCTTCCTTCCCTGACAAGCTCACCTTACCCAACACACTTCCTCCAAAATGAACTTACAAACTTATATACTAAAAGAGTGGCAAACGTAGACAAGAAAAATACACACATCAAGGCCGGGCGCGGTGGCTCATGCCTGTAATCCCAGCACTTTGGGAGGCTGAGATGGGCGGATCACAAGGTCAGATCGAGATCATCCTGGCTAACACGGTGAAACCCCGTCTCTACTAAAAATACGAAAAAATTAGCCGGGCGTGGTAACAGGTGCCTGTAGTCCTAGCTACTCAGGAGGCTGAGGCAGGAGAATGGCATGAACCTGGGAGGCGGAGCTTGCAGTGAGCCGAGATGGCGCCACCGCACTCCAGCCTGGGTGACAGAGTGAGACTCGGTCTCCAAAAAAAAAAAAAAAAAAGAAAGAAAAATACACACATCATCGTTGCGGGACGTCAGGGACTCCAAACAGAGGGACATGTCTGAAGCCATGACAGAAGAACATAAATTGTGAAGATTTCATGGACATTTAATAGTTCCCCAAATTAATACTTTTATAATTTGTTACACCTGTCTTTACTGCAATCTCTGAACATAAATTGTGAAGATTTCATGGACTTATTACTTCCCCAATCAATACCCTTGTGATTTCCTATGCCTGTCTTTACTTTAATCTCTTAATCCCGTCATCTTCGTAAGCTGAGGAGGATGTAAGTCACCTCAGGACCCTGTGATGATTGCGTTAACTGCACAAGTTGTTTGTAGAGCATGTGTGTTTGAACAATATGAAATCTGGGCACCTTGAAAAAAGAACACGATAACAGCAATGTTCAGGGAACGAGGGAGATAACCTTAAACTCTGACTGCCGGTGAGCCAGGCGGAACAGAGCCATATTTATCTTCTTTCAAAAGCAAATGGGAGAAATATGGCTGAATTCTTTTTCTCAGCAAGGAACATCCCTGAGAAAGAGAATGCATCCCTGAGGGGAGGCCTCTGAAATGGCCGCTTTGGGGACAGCTGCCTTTTACGGTCATAGTGGAGGGAAGAAATATGCCCTAGTCTCCGGTAGCACTCCCAGGCTTATTAAGAAGAGGAAATTCCCGCCTAATAAATTTTGGTCAGACTGGTTATCTGCTCTCAAACCCTGTCTCCTGATAAGATGTTATCAATGACAATTGCTAACTTCATTAGCAATTTTAATTTCGCCCCAGTCCTGTGATCTCGCCCTGCCTCCATCCTGTGATATTTTATTACCTTGTGAAGCATGTGATCTCTGTGACCCACACCCTATTCGTACACTCCCTCCCCTTTTGAAAATCGCTAATAAAAATTTGCTGGTTTTACAGCTTGGGGGGCATCATGGAACCTGCTGACATGTGACGTCTCCCCTAGACACCCAGCTTTAAAATTTCCCTCTTTTGTACTCTTTCCCCTTATTTCTCAGACTGGCCGACACTTGGGGAAAATAGAAAAGAACCTACGTGAAATATCGGCGGTGAATTTCGCCCAATACATCATGTGGACCAAGGTGTCACAGAAGGGTCAACATATCCAAAAACTAAAGGCATTCAAGATAGAAAATACCGTTGTTTTTGTTTTTTCTTTTTAAGCACTGTTGCCTACACTGGGGTGCAGTGGCACAATCGTAGCTCACTGCAACTTCAGACTCCTGGGACTCAAGGGATCCTCCTACCATGGCCTCCCAAGTAGCTAGGATTACAGGCACTCACCACCATGTCTGGCTAATTTTTTTTATTTTTTTTTTTAGAGATGCCACTGAATTGTACATTTTAAAATGGTTAAGATGGTAATAAATGTTATACGTATTTTCCCACAATTAAAATTTTGTTTATTTAAAAAATCTCTACTTATCAAAAGACACCATTAAGAAAATGAAAAGGAAAGTCACATAGGAGAAGTATTCTCAAATCAGTCATTAGGGAGACAAAAAATGAAAACCACAATGAGATACCCTTTTACATCCACTGGACTAACTAAAATTAAAGAAACTGGCAAGAGCAAATGTTGGTGAGGACATCGAGTAACTGGAATTCATACATGGCTCGTAAAGTGTGAAATGGCATTACCACTTTGGAGGACAGTTTGGCAATTGCTTATGAGGTTAAGCATACATTTATCCTACGATCCAACAATTCTACTCCTGGGTATTACCCAAGAGAAATGAAAGCACATTATCACAAAAAGGTATGGACACAAATGTTCACAGCAAATTTACTCATAATAGCCCCAAACTGGAAACAATCCCAAATATCCAGTAAGTGATCGGATAAACAAATTGTGGTATATTTCTATAATGGATTGCCATACTCAGCAATAAAAATGAACAAACTACTTACTGATACAACCTGGATAAGTCTCAAAAGCATGATGTTGACTCAAAGCAACAAGTTAGAAAAGAATACTGTATGATTCCACTTACATGAAGTTCAAGGACGAAACTAATTTTTAGTGATAGGAAAGAGAATAGTAGTTTGGGTTAGGGCAGAGAAAGACTAACCAGAAGCGGTGCATAAAGGAACTTTCTCATATGATGTAAAAGTTCTGTATCATGATTGAGGTGGTGGCTGCACTGCTGTAAACATTTATTGAAACTCAAACTGCACACTTGCATCTGTGCATTTCACCATGTAAATTCTATTTTAACTTTTAAAATCCTAGAATAGTATCCCAAAGAGGTTCTAACACTGATCCAAAAGCAGTGGTGCAGTGTCTCTAGAAAAGATCATAAAATCAAGATCATATGCACTAATCTCCCAAGGTATTAATATTTTTCAAATATTTTTCTGAAGGAATGCATATGAACTCCTGGTCTCTCTTATAACCAAAGGGAGGTTACCAGTGTTTTCAACCTCAGCAAAGTCTGAGGTTCCTCGAAAGTACTAAAATGTCCCTAAATATAATTAGTCTCCAAGGAAATCAAGTCCGTATGATGTGATCAAGGGCATGTGCTTTATGATGGCATTAGTCAGTCACCTGGCACCTCTTGCCAAGGAAACTGTTCAACCACTTGCTAGTCTATTGGCAATAAGCAACAATTTTTTTAAAAAGGTGGGGCGGCGAGGAGAAAAGCTGGACCTTAAAGAATGTTCCAATTTTTCCTACTCGGGAAGAAAAAAAAAGTTCTAGTTTCAACTCCCATCAAACTTCTCATCTGTTAAAAGTACAGTCATTGTCACGCGTATCCGTGTGAAGAGAGTCCACCAAACAGGCTTTGTGTGAGCAACAAGGCTGTTTATTTCACCTGGGTGCAGGCGGGCCGAGTCCAAGAAAGGAGTCAGCAAAGGGTGGTAGGATTATCATTAGTTCTTACAGGTTTGGGATAGGCAGTGGAGTTAGGAACAATTTTTTGTGGGCAGGGGGTGGATCTCACAAAGTACATTCTCAAGCGCAGGGAGAATATTACAAAGTACCTTCTTTTTTTTTTTTTTTTTTTGAGACGGAGTCTCGCTCTGTCCCCCAGGCTGGAGTGCAGTGGCACGATCTCGGCTCACTGCAAGTTCCGCCTTCCGGGTTCACGCCATTCTCCTGTCTCAGCCTCCAGAGTAGCTGGGACTACAGTCGCCCGGCACCACGCCCAGCTAATTTTTTTGTATCTTTAGTAGAGACGGGGCTTCACTGTGTTAGCCAGGATGGCCTCAATCTCCTGACCTCGTGATCCGCCCGCCTCGGCCTCCCAAAGTGCTGGGATTACAGGCCCAAAGTACCTTCTTAAGGGTGGGGAAATATCACAAAGTACATGATCACAAGGGCGGGGAGAGTGTATTGTCATAAGGTTAATTGATCAGTTAACGGGTGGGGCAGGAACAGATTACAATGGTTGAATGTCATCTTTTGCGGTTCTTCAGTTGCTTCAGGCTATCTAGATGTATACGGGCAGGTCACAGGGGATATGACGGCTTAGCCTGGGCAGAGAGGCCTGACAGTCCTACTCATTAACAGTTATAGCTGCTATCTGAAAGTCCATACTGCCTAGGGCCATACTACCCTGAACGTTCCCAATCTCATCTGAAAGTCTACACCAATTATTGTTCTTATTTTATAAAATAGTCAAGTAATACCTTCATACATATAGAAAGCCACTAAGGCCTACCTTGAAATTTAAGCAGTTTCACTAAAACATTAGTGACTCCAAAAGTCAGTGCTCAATTTCACCCACTGGGAAAACAAGCATATGGCTTTTGCTAAAAGCAGTTTTAGCTAACCTCAATGATTATGTCTGAAAAGGTTTATAGGATTATCTTAAGAGTGAGATAATCACAAAGCTTAAAATTAACAACTCAGGATTAATTTGAAAAGTCTATCTCTACAAGATTTCAATGTCTGAAAATAATAAAACTATCAGCTCCAACAAAGTCCCTTTCCCATCTTTTGGACCCACAGTGTTTTATGTTTTTATTTTATTTAAACCTATAATAAAAACAGTTTGAACCATGACACTCCTTAACCAGATCTTAAGTTAGGAAACAAAAATACCATTGTAAAACAGTTTATTTTAAATTCCAGCGTGGACATATTTTCATCAAATAAAAATCACAAAATATACAATTATGCAGCACAATTAGAAAATGTATAGTTTTCGGCTAGGCACAGTGACTCCTGTAATCCCAGCACTTTGGGAGGCTAAGGCGGGTGTATCATTTGAGGTCAGGAGTTCGAGACCAGCCTGGCCAATATGGTGAAACCCCGCCTCTACTAAAAATACAGAAATTAGCCAGGCGTGGTGGCGGGTGCCTGTAGGCCCAGCTACTTGGGAGGCTGAGGCAGGAAATCGGTTGAACCCAGGAGGTGGAGGTTGTAGTGAGCTGAGATCACAACACTGCACTCTAGCCTGGGCATCAGAGTGAGACTCTGTCTCAAAAAAAAATAGTAAAATAAAATAAAAGTAAAGAAAATGTATAGTTTCTAAATCACCTCTTGAAGAGGTCCTGTAAATTATACAGCTGGTCCTGAGCAAACATTCTATGGAAAAGAAGAAAATAATTTGCATATACCTTTACTCTAATGACCAAGAAAAATTTATCTCTATATGGTTCCACAACAGACACTCAGATTTCAGAAAGGTCTGAATACCAGCGGGCTGGGGGAAGTCCCCAAACAGCAGTGAGACCTCTCCCTCAGCCGGTGTCCAGGCTCTCTCTTGATACTATCACAAGGAGAAATTCAAGAATGAGTCAGAAACAGTGAAAGTACAGAGATTTATGACAAAGCGAAAATTATAAACTCAAAAAAGGGGAGTGTGGGTATACTCAAGAGAAGGTTGTACCAAGCGGGTTGGTGCTTCTATCTTTATGGGTTTCTTTACCCAAAGCGTGGAATATTCAGGAAGATTCCAGGAAAACAGTGACGATTTCTCAGAACTGTAGTGCCACCCATTTCTACACCAAATATGGGTGTTCCTGGAACTGCATGGTCCTGGTGGGTATGTGATTTAGTATGTTAATGAGCATATAATGAGGTCATAGGTGAAACCTAGGTCAAATCCAGTGCCATGCTGGGTCAGTCTTAGCCAGCTTGGCCCACACCCTGGTTTTTTAAGGTCTTGTCAGCCCCTAGTTTATGCAGCTATTTCAACAGTCTATGCTAGTCATGTAAAACTGCTGCCTGGAATTTTCTGTTCTCCTGTGACCACCCTGTATTATTCCTGTCTCAAACCTACTGAAGCATCAACTCAGTACAGACTGATGCCAAATTAGGAGCCAACAACTAAAAAAACAGGCTTGTGAAAGTTTGTTCCATCATTTTTTAATTACTTCAAATCTTCCTACACAATTTATGAAATGCATTTTGGGTTTTTGTCAGTTTTCTAAATTTATTTTTCTCAGGAGCATAGATTCAAGTTGCCCTGAATATATACTCCCCACGAAATGCATTTTGATGTGTTTACTTGAGACTCAAGAATTATACATAGTGATACTATTCACCAAGTTTTATATTCTACAAACTAGTGTTTTATAAAACAAATCAAGTTTGGGTGCGGCGACACATGCCTGTAGCCTATAGTCCCCGTTACTCGGGAGGATGAGGCAGGAGGACTGCTTAACCCCAGGAGCTCAAGCCTGCAGTAAGCTATGATTGTGCTGCTTGCACTCCATCCTGGGCAACAGAGCAAGACCCTGACTCAAAAAAAAAAAAAAAATCTGCAAAGTTTTTTTGAAAGAAAAAAGTGAACAAGCACAAAAAAAAGGATAGAACAAATAGCTCCCAAGCCTCAAAACTGCTGTGACCAAAGGCAGACAGTGTATGGTAAAGAAAGAAGTCTCTTCTTAGAAGAGAATGTCTTGGTATCAAGTAGACGGTCAATGATTTTTACAGCCATTTAAAGAGTCAGTATCCTCCAGAGAAATAAGATTCAGCCCTGCTGATAAGCATCTTAAAGCTGCAAATCCAAGTAAGTACAAGACAAAATGAAGCTTAGCATTACTAGATACGACTAGAAAGATAACACAGAAAACTAATATATAATAACAAAAGCTTAATCCAGTATTAAGAAGTATCTTAGTTTTGTCAGCTGTAGAAGGGGGGTGCTTGACAAAAAATTTAAGAAAAGGGGGGGTAAAATATAAGCCTTTAAATCTAAAACTCAAATCAAATTCTCCAGGATCAAATTCTTTTATCCAGTCAGTAATATGAAAAAACCTAACCATCTTAAAACTCAAGTGGATACCACAAGGGGCCATATTTTTTAATATTACTATTTTATATTCTACTCAAAGAAATTAATTCACTTAGAAAACTGAAAAAAGTCTTTGGGAATATGAGAAAATACAGAGAATTTACAAAAGCAAATAAATGGCTATTGAATTGAAAACGTGGTGTCACTAAATAATGTTCTACTACAGATTACCTCTATTAAATGGTATCATTAAAGACACTGGCATTTTCAAGAAGTTAACAAAGCAAGAAACCCATTCATTCTAAAGCTGAACACTTATTAAATATCCTCCAGCTAAGCACTGCTTTCTACCTACTCTCCTAGAGTTTACTTCAGCATTGAAACAAATCTAATCTAACCACAGAGAATCAAGAAATCAGGTTTTCCATTAAACTCTCAGGCTCACCATCCTCAGAACTGGCATCTAGTACAGGAAAAAGCTCCAGGGCAGGAAGGAAGTCTACTTGCCCTGCATTACTGAGCGGTAAGTTTATGTTGTTATGGGCACCAGCACAATAGAGCAAATATAAGAACAAGGAAGCAAAAAGCTGACCGGATAAGACAATCTGGTCCATGTGATCAGTTTATTAATGAGGCTGCAACTACCTAAAAGTTCCCAAGCATAACCAAATAATCTGACTTTCCCCAAAAATATTTATTATGGGGTTACAGTTCAGTATTATAAAAATATTAGATACATTAAGGAATATTTTATTCTTCAGCCTAATCTTGGTCTACATTACGATTGTAGGCTACAGAATAGAAAGAGATGAAAATCTAAGAGATAGCGGAATGGATAGTTGGTTTTGTCTCCATCTTCTAAACTTTTCCCCTAAATGTGGGCATGGAGGCCGGGCACAGTGACTCACGCCTGTAAACCCAGCACTTTGGGAGACCAAAGAGGGCGGATCACGAGGTCAGGAGATCGAGACCACCCTGGCTAATACGGTGAAACCCCGTCTCTACTAAAAATACAAAAAATTAGCCAGGCGTGGTGGCGGGCACCTGTAGTCCCAGCTACTCGGGAGGCTGAGGCAGGAGAATGGCGTGAACCCGGGAAGTGGAGCCTGCAGTTAGCCAAGATTGCACCACTGCACTCCAGCCTGGGCGACAGAGTGAGACACAGCATGACTCTGTCTCAAAAAAAAAAAAAAAAAAAAAAAAAAAGGTGGGCATGGAGAGAAGAGATCATTCAAACAGACAGTAAACCGCATCAGATATGGAAATTATTTTGTAAAAGTCAGAACTGAGGAATAGATCTCCTGCTTTCCTTCTTTTATTCTATTCCCCACAATTTGTGGCAGTGTTACTTCTATTCTTTACCTCTTTGACCTAGTGGAGTAATATGACGTCTCGTTTTACTCTGCCGTATCATTTCAGCTTCTGCTGTTTTAAACAAGGCTTTCAAAAGGAATACTAGTGTGTAAGGTAAGAACTGAAAACATACACTAGCACTTTTTTAAATGTTAGTTTTTAACACATTCTTACACAGCTTTAAAGTCAGCCTGACCTTGCCTCAAAACCCAATTCAGGCATCTAGTAGTTCTGTAACCTTGAGCAAGTCACTTTTTCTTTCTCCTGCTTCCACTCCCAATGGTATCTTATGGTGTTACTGTGAGAATTAAGTGAGCTAATAAACAGAAACACTTCGAACTGTACATGCCATTTAGTAATCACATACATATTAGCTCTACCATTAATGTCCTGTTGTAAATTGATCAAATACTATAGTACAAGCTGTTTTTACCTCTCAAAAGAAATAGAATTCTCTCCCCTGACAAAACAATCTCATGGGTTTATCAAAGAACAAACTAATATACAACTTAAAAGCTCTTAAGACGTCTTCATTACAGAAGTATCCATTTCTTAATTCACAAGACACCTATAGTTAAAATATATTACACACAAAGCTCTGCTTAAATACGATAACAGAAAAATATATGCTTAATAAAAGTAGTCTAAATGGACAAATTACTTTGTTAAACAAAACCAAACTCTGAATACCATTATTTTCATACTTTAAAGCTATTATTTACTGAACTACATGCCAATCACTGGGCTATGTACTTTTTATGCATTATCTCATTCAATCTTCATAGTTGTTGAAGGAGGTGCCACTTAACCCCCTTAACAGTGAGGACTTCAAGGTTCCCAAGGATTCAATAACTTGCCCAAGGTCAAAGCTAGTATGTTTCTAGATTCTAATATAACAGGGTAGGACAAACAACTCACCATAATGGGACAAGATCAACCTGCATGCCCTAGTTTTCCCCTAAAATAGAATCTTTTCAAAGTCTCCAAATATTATAATCTATAATGACATTAAAAACTTAGATACTAAGGAAAAGAGACCACATTAGTGTAGATTTTTATATTAAAATGCAAGTATGGCAAGAGAAAACTCCAGAAATTACACATACAAAAGAAAAATTGGGCTCTAGAATAGCCAAATGGGATACCACCTTCTTCAAGTAATCTAACACACAGTTGCTCATTTGATTAGATGTGTGCTAACAACTTTAATGTCCAGAGCTTAATTTTTTTTTTCTCTTTGAGACAGAGTCTCACTCTACCTACCGCCCAGGCTGGAGTGCAGTGGCGCGATCTCCGCTCACTGCAAGCCCCGCCTCCCGGGTTCACGCCATTCTCCTGCCTCAGCCTCCCGAGTAGCTGAGACTACAGGCGCCCGCTACCACGCCCGACTAATTTTTTGTATTTTTAGTAGAGATGGGGTTTCACCATGTCAGCCAGGATGGTCTCAATCTCCTGACCTTGTGATCCACTCACCTCTACCTCCCAAAGTGCTGGAATTACAGGCATGAGCCACTGTGCCCAGCTAGTTTAATTTTCATAAGCAAATTTATTCACTTCCATAGATATTATACATAATATAAACATGTTTTTATCCATAAATCAACTACCCTAAAAACATGTACTATTATAGGGAAATAAGGAGAAGAATATGTATGGCTGGACAACCACAAGTGCATCATCTCATTGAGAGGTGGTAAGAAAGCAAAACTAAAAATGCCTACTTTGGCCAGGCACAATGGTGCACACCTGTGGTCCCAGCTACTTGGGAGGCTGAGGCAGAAGGATGGCTTGAGTCCAGGAGTACAAGTCTAGACTGGGCAACACAGTGAGACCCAGACTCAAAAAAAAAAACAACAAAAAAAAAACAGAACTGCTCTGTTGGGTTTACACTATCATCTTTACGTGCAAAGAACAAGACTACCATTGATGACTAAAGTCTGATTAGTACCTCTCAGTTCAAAAATTATGTGAAGATAATGGAAGAGAGCATACCTGGTGACAACCACCCAGTGAAATACAAATGAAGCCAGCAAGATGCATTTTAATTCTCAAATTTTAAAATAACTTGACCGGTAGTAAAATAAGCTACATTTGCATTTAGTTAAGAAGATTAAAAATATACTAAAATTCTGATGGTATACAAATCCAAGATAGTACGAGAAATATTTTGCCAACTGTGATGTGTATCCAAGAACTTGGATATAAAAGCATCCTCAAAATTAATCTATAAAAACCCATGAAGGATTGTCTGTGGTTATATAAAATAACATTCTTCACAGTTTTTTTTGCCTTGATAATAAAAAGAAAAAAAAAGATAATGTCCTTATTCTCAAGAAATAAACTCTCCACCTGTAATCCCAGCACTTTGGGAGGCCGAGGCAGGTGGATCATGAGGTCAGAAGATCAAGACCATCCAGGCTAACATAGTGAAACCCCATCTCTACTAAAAATACAAAAAATTAGCCAGACATGGTGGCATGCACCTGTAGTCCCAGCTACTCGGGAGGCTGAAGTAGGAGAATCGCTTGAACCCAGGAGGCAGAGGTGGCAGTGAACTGAGATCGCACCACTGCACTCCAGCCTGGGCAACAGAGCAAGACGCCATCTCAAAAAATAAAAATTTTGAAATTTTATAAAAAGAAATAAACTCAAGTATTTAGAGGCAAAGGGGCACAGTGCTTCCAACTTACTCTAAAATGATTCAGGGAAAAAATATGGAGAAAGAGAGAAATAATAAAGCACATGAAACAAAATGTAAACAATTGGTGAAGAACATTGAGAGTTCCTTATATTATTTCTATAACTATTATTATTTTCATATTATAACATAGCAAAGTTAGTTTTTAAAATCTGAACTATGACAGGGATAAATATTTGTTAAATTAGGTTGTAAGTACATGAACATTCATCACATCACTTTATTATTCTTTTGCTTTTTCATTATTTTCCTTACGGCAAAATCCAAATTTAAAAAAAAAAAGTTGTACTCTAGTCCCAGGTAAAGTACTCTGACCATGAGGAATGCTGCGTAAGACTATCTTTGAATGAAACTATTAATCATCTGAATCATAATTAGTCTTGATCACTTCCGTGCCTTCCCAGCAACCTTTGATTATAAATTTACTAATAAGTTAGTTATACCAATTTAGTGCTCTGTTAAATTTCCACCAAAAAAAGGAACATTTTGAAAAGAACTTTAACTATGAAACCAAAAACAAAAATGAAAGCACTCTGGCGACAGACGACAAGACAGTGATTATCTCAGAGTATCTAGTGCCTAAGAAAGGATGGAAGGGAACCTTAGTAGGGAGAGAGCTATAAATGTTCTGTATATTAATATGGGTGTAGTTACATGGGTCTATACATATGTAAAAAGCTGCCAGGCTTTAATTTAGGGTTACTATACCTTATATGTATATTACATCTCAATTTTTTTAATTAAGAGAACAAAAGAGAAGCACTTAGAGAACAGAGAACTTAGTGGTTCAAGTCAAAAATCTACAATGTAATAGACTGAAACAGATTACAATGGCATTCAGATTTATAACCATTCCTTATAATCCTGATCAACATTAGTGTATCTCTGAGATGGGAATTTTTTCAAAAGAATAAACCCTTCCAGAATTTTGAGAAGGTGTACAGTGAGATCAATGCACATGCGCAAAGAAGAATAAAGAGCTGGCTGTCAGGAGTTCCTACCAAATAACATGAAATCTTGATAAATTTGTAACATTGCTGTCTTACAAAAAAGGGCTAAAAATCAGGTTAGACATACTCCTTCCCTCCAATGGTCTTAATCTGCTTCTTAAAAAAAAAAAAAAAGATTATCTCTCCCCTTCTAGGAGGACTACGGAAACAGAAAATTATTTTTTTAAAACATAGCTTTGACAGCCAGGTGTGGTGGCTCATGCCTGTAAACCCAACACTTTGGGAGGCCAAGGCGGGCAGATCACAAGGTCAGGAGTTCAAGACCAGCCTGGTCAATATGGTGGAACCCCGTCTCCACTAAAAATACAAAAGTTGGCTGGGCATAGTGGCATGCGCCCATAGTCCCAGCTACTTGGGAGGCTGAAGCAGAAGAATCGCTTGAACCCGGGAGGCAGAAGTTGCAGTCATCATGCCACTGCACTCCAGCCTGGGCGACAGAGCGAGACTCTGTCTCAAAAACAAAACAAAACAAAACAAAAAAACAGCTTTGGCAAAAACTAAATACTATTATCACTTTGGATGTTGTCCTCCTTTGTTCAAAGCAATATATGTATGTACAGAACAACCAAAAACCATTGTATATAATGATTAACAGTACCATGAAACTAACATTTAAGAGGCAAGTATGGAAAAAGATAGTGGTAGATTAAACTGCTATCTTCCTTCCACTGACTATATCTCATTTCAGAGATTCAAGTACTGTTAACCTTGTTGTGTCAGTATTTCCACTGTAGAATTTAACACAAAAAATTTTACTTATTAAATAGTGACATTAAGTTGCCAAATCGATTCAGAAACAACCCTCAACTATAGAGAAATTCAAGATTTTTTAAACCAACCACTCTCAAAGTTAGGTCATTTTTAAGTTTTTTTTTTCTTTTGAGACAGGGTCTCACACTCTGATGCCCAGGCTGGAGTGCAGTGGTGTGATCATGGCTCACTGCAGCCTCCACCTCCCAGGATCAAGTGATCCACCCAACTCTGCCTCCTGAGTAGCTGGCACTATTCACATGTACCAGCATGACCAGCTAATTTTTTTTATTTTTATATTTTTGTAGAGACAGGTCTCACTATGTTGCCCATGCTGGTCTCAAACTCCTGGGCTCAAGCAATCCTCTTGCCCCAGCTTCCCAAAGTGCTGGGATTACAAGCGTGAGCCACTGTACCCAGTCAAAAATTCATATTCTTTTTTCTCTTCCAAGACAGGGTCTCACTCCGAAGCCCAGGCTGGAGTGCAGTGGCGCAATCACAGCTCACTGCAGCCTTGACCTTCCTGGCTCAAGTTATCCTCCCGCCTCAGCCTCCCAGGTAGCTGGGACTACACACACGTGCCACCATGCTCAGCTAACTTTTTGTACAGACAGGGTTTCGCCATGTTGCCCAAGCTGGTCTCGAACTCCTGGGCAATCCTCCCACTTCAGCCTCTCAAAGTGCTAAGATTACAGGCATGAGCTACTGCACCTGGCCAAGTTCATATTCTTAATGTGAATATAATGTTAGGTTTGGAAGTCTACATAAAAGATCTGGGATGACCATTTATATTAAATTCTACAAGAGGCAAAACTAACCTATAGTGATGGAGATATGATCAGTGGTTCACTGAGCAGTAGAAAGAATTAATGGCCAAAGGGCACCTGGAATTCTTTTTGTAGTAATGGAAATATTCTACACCTTAATCAGGTGGTGATTTTATAACTGTATATATTTTCCAAACTATACGAAGTGAATAATTTACCTTAATAAATTGACTTTCAAAAGCAAAAATATTATACAAACACACTCCTAAGGCTTTAAAAAATTATCTGGAAATCAAATAGTATGAAAGGAATTCATTGAATTGATTCAACTGAAAGACAAAAATTGAAAGACTATGTGTATGGAACCCAATCTATGCGCTGTCCACAGTTACTAGGGCTCTTCTTACCTGCTGTTCTCTCCATACACCACTCACACCTCTCAAACACTTGTCCAATGCTATGAACAGTTCAGTCAAACTTCACACCTTCCCAGTAAGTGTTAGAATAATAATCTAAAAAGAGTTGAGCATTTCCATTTAAAAAATCTTCTATGAGGCTGGCTCACGCCTGTAATTCCAGCACTTTTGGAGGCCAAGATGGGCGGATTAAGAGGTCAGGAGATCGAGACTAGCCTGGCTAACACGGTGAAACCCCGTCTCTACTAAAAACACAAAAAAAGTTAGCCAGGCATGGTGGCACGCAACTGTAGTCCCAGCTACTCGGGAGGCTGAGGCAGGAGAATCGCTTGAACCCGGGAGGCGGAGGTTGCAGTGAGCCGAGATTGTGCCGCTGCACTCCAGCCTGGGTGACAGAACGAGACTCTGTCTAAAAAATAAAAATAAAAATCCATGAGAAAAAACCTGAAAAACAGACCAAAAAAAAATTACAGAAGAAATGCAAATGTTCAACATACATATGAAAACAACTCAACTTCATAAATAATCAGAAAAAATGAAAGTTAAAACAATAAAGAAAACTGTTTTCCATCAAAAAGATTGGCAGAAAAGTAAGATGTTGCTTAATTTCAAGTACTGGCACTGGTGGAAAAATGAGTGTTTTTTGTTTGTTTGTTTTTGAGATGGAGTCTTGCTCTATCGCCCAGGCTGGAGTGTAATGGCACAATCTCGGCTCACTGCAACCTCCACCTCCCAGGCTCAAGCGATTCTCCTGCTTTAGCCTCCCGAGTAGCTGGGATTACAGGCACACGCCACCCCGCCCAGCTAATTTTTGTATTTTTTAGTAGAAACAGGGTTTCACCATGTTGCCCAGACTGGTCTTGAACTCCTGACCTCAGGTGATCCACCTACCATGGCCTCCCAAAGTGCTGGGATTACAGGCATGAGCCACCGTGCCCAGCCAAAAGTGAGCAATTATAAACACTTTTGATAATGGTAAAACTGCTAAAGCTACTTTGAAGAGTACCTTGACAATATACTATGACTACTACTATGTATTCCATATACCCAAGTAACTCTACTTCTCTTGATATATTTCAACAAAGTCGGCACACATATTCCCTGAGGCATGTTTTAAAAACTTTGAGCCAGAAGTGGTGGCTCACACCTGTAATCCTAGCACTTTGGGTGGCCAAGGAGGGTAGATCACTTGAGCCCAAGAGAGTTCAGGATCAGCCTAGGCAACATGCTGAGACTTCGTCCCTATTTTAAAAAAACTTAAAAAAAGAATTTTTTTTTAAAACTTCATACCAACAGGTTGTAAAAACAAAAAACTAGAAACAGCCTAAATATCCATCAATTGGGGGAAAAATATATAGAGTAAATGTACAGCATATTTAAAAAGAAGAAAGAGAAAAAAAGAAACCTACATATTATTTGGTGGTACATACATACATAAGGGCACTGGGGGGAAAGCCTAAAAGAAAAAAAATGTGGCCAGGCACAGTGGCTCATGCCTGTAATCCCAGCACTTTGGGAGGCCAAGGCCAGCGGATCACCTGAGGTCAGGAGATCGAGACCAACCTGGCCAACATGATGAAACCCCCGTCTCTATTAAAAATACAAAAATTAGCTGGACGTGGTGGCAGGCGCCTGTAATCCCAGCTACTAGGGAGGCTGAGGCAGGAGAATCGCTACTCGGGAGGCGGAGGCTGCAGTGACCAGAGATCGTGCCACCGCACTCCACCCTGGGGAACAAGAGCAAGACTTTGTCTAAAAAAAGAAGAAAGAAAAAAAAAATGTAGTGATTACTCGTACAGAGGATGAGAAAAGAACAGGATTAAAAATGATGGCTAGACAGGCATGGTGGTTTGCGCCTGTAGTCCCAGCTACTTGGGTGGCTGAGGCAGAAGAATCGCTTGAACCCAGGAGATGGAGTTTGCAGTGAGCCGAGATCATGCCACTGTACTCCTGTGGGGGCGACAAAGCAAGACTTCATCTCAAAAAAAAAAAAAAAAAAAGGCTAGAGATTTTAGTATTACATTTTAATATTTTACAAGGATATGTAGTCATGAATGTGGTAAAAAATTTAAAAAAAAGAAAAAAGTATTTTAAAAGGAACATTTCTTCACCTACTTGTATACTGAAAATTAATTCCGGGAGGTGCTGATGCAAACAAGAAACTAATATAATACATTTTCCTCCCTTAAAGAGTCTCATCCAAGGAATGTTACTATCATTTCTCACAAGTGTTGCTGTGCCCAATGCATGCACCTTATTGCACGCACACTGCTTTAGAAAGCCCATCAGTATTTGAGTTCTCTTTCTGATAAACCTCCACCACTACCAGTAAGAACAGAAGTACCGGCTAAACACCTCGAAATTAAAATAAAAAAACAAGAATTTAAAACAAAAATGTTTTAAAACTACAAAACATTATTGAAAAAAATTAAAGACCACCTAAACAGAAACATCTCTTGTTCACTGATCTAAAGATAACTTTTTAAGATGACAACAAACTGACAAAATGATCTACAGATTCAATGCAATCTTTCTATCAGTGAGCTTTTTTTGCATACATCAACAAGCTGATCCTAAAATTCATGTGGAAATACAAGGGCCCCAGAATAACCAAAACAACCATGAAAAAAGGACAAAGCTGAATAACTCACACTTCTCAAGTGTATCTTTGTAGTAAGCTTTGAAATTATCAAGAAAATGTGGTACTAGCATAAAGACACACAGATCAATGGAATAGAATTTAAACTCCAGAAATAAACTCTTATATAGATGGTTGATTTATTTAACATCTATGTTATTTAACAAAGATGCTAGAACAACTCAACGAGGAAAGAACAGTTTTCAACAAACGGTGGTGGGACAACTGAATATCCACCTACCAAAGAATTAAATAAGAACTCTGCCTCACAACTATATACGAAAATTAACTCAAAATAGACCTCAGACCTAAATGTAAGCACAAAAACTATTAAACTTCTATATGAAAACACAGGAGTAAATCTTCATAACCTTAGATTAGGCAATGGTTTCTGAGATCTAAAACCAAATGCATTTAGTGGCTAAAGAAAAATGAAATAAATGGGATTTCATCAAAATTAAACATTTCTGTGCCTTAAAGGGCACAATCAGGACAACCCAAGGATAAGGAACTTGTATCCAGAATACATAAAGAACTCCCATGACAACAATTTGTTTTAAGTTCCAAATTAAAAATAGGCAAAGAATCTAAATAAACATTTTTCCAAAGAAGATACACAAATGACCAATAAGTACACGAAAGATGCCCAGCATCATTAGTTATTAAGGAATTACAAATCAAAGCCACAATGAGATACCACTTTAAACCCACTAGCATGACTAAAATCAAAAGGGCAGATAATAACAAATATAATCAAGAATGTGGAGAAATTAAAATCCTAATAATGGCTGATAGGAATGTGACATGGTATAGCTCCACTGTGGGAAACAGTGTGATAGTTCTCCAAAAAGTTAAACATACAGTTACCAAATGATTCAGCCATTTCACTCCTAGGTATATACCCAAGAAAACTGAAAACGTGTGTCCCCACAAAAATCTGTACATAAAGATTAAAAGCACCAGTATTCACGATAGTAAAATAATAAAAACCCAAATGATCACTGATGGATGAACAAAATGTGGTATATCCATACATACAATGGAGTATTACTGAGCCATTAAAAGGAATTAAGTACTGATAATCTGCTACAACAAGGATGAAAATGAAAATGCTTTCATGCTAAATGAAAGCAGCCAGCACAAAAGGCCACATGTACGGTTCTATTTAAATAAAATATCAAAAATAGGTAAATGCATTGAAAGAGAAAATCAACTTGCAGTTGTGAAGGACTAAAGAGGGGTGGGAAAGTGGATTAACTGCTACAGGGCATGAGGTCTCTGTTAGGGATTCTGAAATTAAATAGCAGTTATGACCGTGCAATTCTGAACATGCCCAAAATCATTACATTGTATACTTTATTTTATTTTTTGATACCGAGTCTTGTTCTGTGGCTCAGGCTGGAGTGCAGTGGCTTGATCTCAGCTCATTGCAACCTCCGCATCTTGAGTTCAAGTGATTCTCATGCCTCAGCCTCCCAAACAGCTGGGACCACAGATGCCCGCCATCACACCCAGCTATTTTTTTGTGATTTTAATAGAGACAGGGTTTTGTCTTGTTGGCCAGGCTGATCTCAAACTCCTGATCTCAAGTGATCCACCCATCTCAGCCTCTCAAATTGCTGGGATTACAGGCATGAGCCACCATGCCCGGCCCTAATTGTATACTTTACAAGACTGAGTTTTATGGCCTATGAATTATAGTTCAACAAAGCTGTCTTTTTTTTTTTTTTTTTTTTTAAGGAAAACAAATAAAAAGGTAGGTAATATTTTTACATTCTTACTCCTGGTTCCTTCTTTTTAAAATGCAATTTACTCTTTTGAGAGCCTCTGCAATTATCCACTACAACTACTCTTAATTTTAAATCAACTTATCTCCAAGGGTTAGGCTGTTTGCAAGCTACCAGTCCAATATATCCAGACAGAACATAGCACACGCAAATTAACACTGACGTCAAAAAACTCAGGCTGGGAGCAGTAGCTCACACCTGTAATCCCAATACTTTGGGAGGCTGAGGCAGGAGGACTGCTTGAGCCCAGGAGTGTGAGACCGACCTGAGTAACATAGTCAGACTCCATCTCTACAAAAAAACAATAAAATTAGCCAGGCATAGTGATGCACACCTCTGGTCCCAGCTACTGGGGAGGATAAAGTGAGAGGATCCCTTGAGCCTGGGAGGAGCCAGCTACAGTGAGCAGTAATTGTGCTACTGCACTCTAGCCTGGTGACAGAGTTTGCTCTGTCTTCCAAAAAATAAAATAAATTTAAAGGGGAAATGCTTCTCAAATTATTTCATGCCAAACATTTTAAAAGCCTATTACTTAGACAATTATATCTATTATCAATATTAGTATGGACAGCCAAATTAATTATAAACTGTCAAATCCAGCAATTCTATTCTTGGTTCAAGATACAAAAAATATACATACATACTAACAATGAACAAGCCAAAAAAAGAAATTAACAAATTCCATTTACAATAGCATAAAAAATAATTACTTAGAAATAAACTTAACCAAGGAAGCAAAAGACTATTATACTGAAAACTACAAATCACTACTAAAATAAATTAAAGAATACACAAATCGGCCGGGCGCGGTGGCTCACACTTGTAATCCCAGCACTTTGGGAGGCCGAGGCGGGCGGATCACGAGGTCAGGAGATCGAGACCACGGTGAAACCCCGTCTCTATTAAAAAATACAAAAAATTAGCCGGGCGTGGTGGCGGGCGCCTGTAGTCCCAGCTACTCAGAGAGGCTGAGGCAGGAGAATGGCGTGAACCCGGGAGGCGGAGCTTGCAGTGAGCCGAGATCGCGCCACTGCACTCCAGCCTGGGTGACAGAGCAAGACTCCGTCTCAAAAAAAAAAAAAAAAAAAAAAAAAGAATACACAAATAAATGAAAAAATATCATGTGTTCATGGATTGGAAGACTATATTGTGAAGATGTCAATACTACCCAAAGTGATCTACAGATTTAATGCAATCCCTATTAAAATCCCAATGACATTTTATACAGAGGTAGAAAAATTCAGTCTAAAATTCACACGGAATTTCAAAGAACCCCGAATAGCCAAAGTGAACTTGAACAATGTTGAAGAACTCACACTAACTGATTGCAAAACTTACTACAAAGCTGCAGTAAACAGTGAGGAAACTGGCATAAAAATAGACATATAGGCCAACAGAATAAAGCAGACAGCCCAGAAATAAACACTTACATATATGGTCAAATGATTTTCAACAAGGATACCAAGACCATGCAATGGGAAAAGGACAGTCTTTTCAATGAATGGTATTCAGAAAACTGGATATCCATATGCAAACTAATGAAGTTGGACCTTTATTTTAGATCATATGTAATTAACTGTTTTTAATTAACATGAGTTAATTTAAAAATTAACTCAAATGGATCAAAGACCTAACTATAAGAGCTAAAACTGTAAGACTCTTTGAAGAAAACAGGGGAAAAGCCTCATGACGTAGCATTTGGCAATGATTTCTTGGATAAGACACCAAAAGCACAGGCTAAAAAAGAAAAAACTAACTTTATCCAAATGAAAACCTTTTGTGCACCAAAGGGCACTATCAACAGAGCACAAAACGCAACTCACAGAATGGAGAAAGTATCTGCAAATCACCTATCTGTTAAGCAATATTTAGAATATATTTTTACAACTCAAGAACAAAAACCAATCCAATGTACAAGTAGGCAAAGGGCTTTGATATGGGCTTTTTGGCCCCTTGAAATTGAAATGTTGAAACCCTAATCCCTAATATGACTGTATTTGAAGACAGGGCCTTAATTACACCTGTAAGATGTAATTAAGGTTAAATAAGGTCATGCAGATGGATCCTTGATCCAATAGGATTAGTGTGCTTAAAAGACAAGACATCAAAGAGCTCACTCTAGGAAGAGAGCCATCACCAAAAATTAAACCCTGCCAGACTTATTTCTGTTGTTTAAGCCACCCAGACTGTGATATTTTGTTATGGTAGCCTAAGAAAACTAATAAAGACTTGAACAGACATTGTTCCAAAGAAGCACAAAAGGCCAATACATACAAGAAAAGATACGCAACATCCCTAGTCGGCCAGGCGCAATGGCTCACCCCTGTAGTCCCAGCACTTTGGGAGGCCAAGGTGGGCAGATCACTTAAGCCCAGGAGTTTGGGACCAGCCTGGGAAACGTGGCAAAACCCTATGTCTACATAAAAAAAATACAAGCTGGGCACGGTGGCTCACGCCTGTAATCCCAGCACTTTGAGAGGCGGTGGAGGGTGGATCACAAGGCCAGGTGATTGAGACCATCCTGGCTAACACGGTGAAACCCCATCTCCACTAAAAAAAAAAAAAAAAAAAAAAACTACAAAAAATTAGCTGGGAGTGGTGACACACACCTGTAGTCCCAGCTACTCGGGAGGCTGAGGCAGGAGAATGGCGTGAACCCAGGAGGCGGAGCTTGCAGTGAGCCGAGATGGCGCCACTGCACTCCAGCCTGGGCAACAGAGCAAGACTCCATCTCAAAAAAAAAAAAAAAAAAAATTAGCTGGATGTGGTAGTGTGCACCTGTGGTCTCAACCACTCTGGAGGCTAAGGTGGGAGAACCGATTGAGCCCAGAAAGTTGAGGCTGCAATGAGCCCTGATCACCCCACCGCACTCCAGTCCTCCAGTCCGGGTGACAAAGTAAGACCCAGTCTCAAAAAAAAAACTAGTCATTAGGGAAATGTGAGTCAAAACTACAATTAGATACTACTTCACACTCATTATGATGTGTATTTTAAATTTTTTAAGTGTTGGCTGGGGTGTGTGGATCCTTGTGCATTGCTGGTAGGAATGTAAAATGGTACAGCTACTGTAGAAAATAGAGATTTCTCAAAAAATTAACATATAGAATGACCATATGATCCAGTAATTCCACTTCTCAGTATATACCCAAAAGGAGTAAAAGCAGAGACTCGAACAGATATGTGTATACCAATGTTCATAGGAGCATTCTTCGCAATAGCTAAAAAGTAGAAGCAACCCAACTGTCCATCAATGGATAAATGGGTAAACAAAAATAATTCCAATTCTGGGTATATACCCACAAGAAGTAAAAGCGGGTACTTAAACAGATATTTGTACACCAACATTCATAGGAGAATTATTCACAACAGCCAAAAAGCAGAAGCAACTCAACTGTCCATCAATAGATAAATGGATAAACAAAATGTAGAGTCTACACACAATGGAGTATTTTTCAGTCCTTAAAAGACATGATACAGGCCGGGCGTGGTGGCTCACAGCTGTAATCCCAGCACTTTGGGAGGTCAAGGCGGGAGGATCACCTGAGGTCAGGAGTTTGAGACCAGCCTGGTCAACATGGCAAAACTCCGTCTCTACTAAAAATTAGCTGGGCAAGGTGGCGGGTGCCTGTAACCCCAGCTACTCGGGAGGCTGAGGCAGGAGAATCACTTGAACCCAGGAGGCAGAGGTAGCAGTGAGCATAGATGGCAACACTGCACTGCAGCCTGGGTGACAATGGCGAAACTCCATCTCCAAAAAAATGAATAAATAAAAAGACATGATACAAAAATTAGCTGGTGTGGTGCCGCATACTTGTAGTCCCAGCAGCTTGGGAGGCTGAGGCACAAGAATTTGCTTCAATCCAAGAGGTAGAGGTTGCAGCAAGCCGAGATGGCACCACTGTACTCCAGCCTGGGCAACAGAGTGACACTCTGTCTCAAAAAAAAAAAAAAAAGACATGAATGTACCTTGAAGACATTATGTTAAGTGAAATAAGCCAGTCACAGAAGGTCAAATATTATATTATTCCACTTATATGGAGGTATGTATAGTAGTTAAATTCACAAAGATAGAAAGTAGAATGGTAATTGCCAAGGACTAGGAAGAGGATTGAACGGGGAGTCAGTGTTTAATAAGTAGAGTTTCAGTTGAGAAAGATGAAAAAGTTCTAGAGAAGGATGGTGGTAACCACTGCACAACAATATGAAAGTATTTAAAGGCCAGAGAACTGTACAATTCAAAAAGACACAGTAAAATAGGAATTTCAGAAAATAAATGAATCATCCATTAAAAAGTAATAAAATAAGATCCTAAGCTCTCCCAAAAGAAACTCCCTGATGTGGTTTAGGTATTTGTCCCCTCCAAATCTCATCGTGAAATGTGATCCCAAACATTGGAGGTGGCGCCTAGTGGAAGGTATCTGGTTATGAAGGCAGATCCCTAATATGGCTTGGTGCCCTCCCCTTGGTAATAAGCAAGTTCTCGCTCTATTAGTTCCCGTGAGAACTGATTGTTTAAAAAGAGCCTGGCACCGCCTCCGCTCTCTTTTGCTCCCTCTCGCCACATGACATGCCTGTTCCCCCTTCGCCTTCCAACATGATTGGAAGCTTCCTGAGGCCTCACTAGAAGTAGATACTGGTGCCATGCTTCTTGTACAGCCTGCAGAACTTTGAACCAAATAAAACTCTTTTCTTTATAAACTACCCAGCCTTGGGTATTCCTTCACAGCAATACAAAACAAACTAACACACTCCCCAAAGTATTAACAGGATGTCCATCAAGATACTGTAGCATTATTACAGGACCACCCCTGCCACCCCCACTACCCCCTAAAAAAACCTGGCATTTTTGTCATAGCTCTGACATATTAGATGTGTAAGTTTTTTAAAAGTCTTTACAATGAACAAAGTTTAGTAAAACCTGAAGAAATTAAATAACCATTAGGTATCTTCAAAGAATATCAAAAGGTACAAGAAAATTAGGAGAAGCAGCAAAATCTTTTGTATTTGGTCAGTATCAATCTTTAGGCCAGATGCAATTCATACCACTGAAAGCTTGAGTAATTTCTGCTCTAGAGAATTACTTATACATAAAGTTTTAAAAAAAAGCTTTATCCATAATAGTTCTACAACACTGGTCTTGTCATGATTTCCTAAGATTATTTTCCTACCATTCAAAAAGTTTAAATAGCAACCATATCCTTTTTGTCATGTAAATATAAAATATAAACATCCAAACAAATATAACATAACATTCAAATATTCTAAATACCACAAATTCTTTCAGGTACCAAAATTGAATACACACACAAGGTTAGCAAGATTCTGTTTAATTTTAGCGATAAGTTTCCTGGTGGGCTTAGTTTTACATACTCCAGCAAAATGTGTTCTGTAGCCTATTATAGATGGTTTAACTAGCAGAAATGAGTCATTTAATTAGCATAATATACAGTGGTCTAATAATTTTTTTAGCTAATAAGGAATAATCAACGAGTTCATGAGTTATCTAATTTTTAAAGCAAATTGCCTAATTTATTTTTTATTTTTTTGGTTTTTTTTGAGACAGAGTCTTGCTCTGTTGCCCAGGCTGCAGTGCAATGGCACGATCTCAGCTAACTGCAACCTCTGCCTCCCAGGTTCAAGCGATTCTCCCGCCTCAGCCTCCTGAGTAGCTGGGACTACAGGCACGTGCCACCATGCCCAGCTAATTTTCCTATTTTTAGTAAAGACAGGGTTTCACCATGTTGGCCAGGATGGTCTCGATCTCTTGACCTCATGATCTGCCCGCCTCGGCCTCCCAAAGTGCCAGGAGCCTAAATCTTAATAATAAAAGCAAGTAAGTCATCAGCCAGTATCCTAATAAATTTAGATTCTGAAATACATGTAAAAATACTTATACTGTGTTGAGTTTAACCTAGAAAAATATTTCCTAAAGATTAAAATCAGGCTGGGTGCAGTGGCTCAAGCCTGTAATCCCAATACTATGGGAGGGTGAGGCAGGAGGACTGCTTGAGCTCAGGAGTTCCAGACTAGCCTGAGCAATACAGTGAGACTCCATCTCTACAAAACATTTTTTTTTTAAATTAGCTAGGCATGGTGGCACATGCCTGTAGTCTGAGGAGGCTGAGGTTGGAAGATCGCTTGAGCCCAGGAGGCTGAGGCTGCAATGAGCCATGATTACATGACTGGACTCCATCCTGGGCTATAGAGACCATGTATCAAAAAAAAACATGCCCAAAAGTGAATATAAATTAATAGTCCAAAAATATTTATTAAACTTCAAGGATCACATATCTTCTCTGGTGTTTATCACTGTTTTATGACAGTAATTTCAACCTCTTGATGAGAAAAACTTTCTCAGCTAGCTTTTGCTTTCAATGTACATAAAATTGGACAGTTTAAACCACTTCATCAGATATGTGAGAAATCCACGGTAAGACAAAATGTCATTTACTTTTAAGTATATATATACAGTTATGGTATGATGAATAAAAATATGCCTTGCTAAAGAATTAAGAAATGAGACCTAGAGAAAACTTTTTCCCCCAGAAAAAAGGAAGAACAAAGCAGCAAAAAATGAGGTAACTTAATGACCCAGTGACTGCTCAGAAAACTACAAAACCACGCAGTCATGTTTTCCGAAAAAACATTATGAGTGATAATTTTATATTTTTGCCTTACACTAAAATGTCCCTTGTAGGGAGAATAAGAAATAGGCTGGGGCGAAATGGCTCAGGCCTGTAATTCCAGCATTTTGGGAGGCCGAGGCAGGAGATGACTTGAGGCCATGAGTTAAAAATCACCCTGGGCAACAAAGTGAGACCTCAGCAATAAAAAAAATAAATAAATAGTAAATAAGACAATTCAACTAACCATACAAATGGACAATCCTTTCTTTGTATTCTTAAAGGCAAATAATATTTTGTCCTTCTACCTTTTAGAATCCACAACCAGTAGATACGTATTTCATTAAAATTCCCTTTACTCTTAACATATGAAATGATATGAGACAGATTATGATAAAACCTCCAGTGAATCCAAAGAAAGCAGAAGACTATCTTAACCATTCTAAATATTTTATCCATTTGCCTCCAAAAAGCAACATATATTTAATACATGAGTAATTCTCCAACCCTTATTCCTTTTCCTTCATAGTCTATAAACTGAGTAACAACGGAGATCTTGTTCACCACTACATCTACAGAGCCTACAACCTAACAGTGCCTAGTAAATAGGTGGCACTTCAATATTTATTGTATTATAAGCCTAAGTCTCACAAAGGAAAACGGCAAATATATGAAAAAGATGTTTAAAGGCAGAAGGAATGCTGCACAGAGCTACTACCTGCTATCAAAAAGAGAAACTAAAACATGCAAAATTAATTAAAACTTATGGAAGCCATTTTAAATCAGATGGCCACTTTAGAGATGCCTGCTTAACATCATGGACTTATTTTTCAGTACAAGAAGAAAAGTGCTATTCAGGCATACACTGGAATATTAGTGTAAGAAAGCACTATAATACCTCTAAAGAAAGTTCTAAACAGTGCCAAGTACAGATGATGCCCCTCAACACTTCCCTCCCAGGTTCATCTCATGCCAAATAACACCAGCGGTTACTAATCTTTTCTAAATTAAACACTTAAACTCACTGCATTAGCAATATGAGGCATTTCGTGATTTCAGAGGGGAAAACAATTTCAAAATAAATTAGCAACTTCTCTGTACCAAGTAATCCTTTGACAGCTATTCAAATCCCATTTAATAGTTAAGAAATGCTATTTACTCATAAGATCTTCAAGCTACACAAAGATCTTACTTATCCATACATATCATGGACACAGTATGTCAATTTACGTATAAATGACTTTTAACAAGTATAAAAGGAAACCAAAAAAGTATTGAATGCACAATATTTTTATAAGCTTCTATTGTTTAACCTAGTAACAATGATGGCAATAAAATGTGGAAAAACTATTTGTCCTCATTTGTCAATAAATACTGGCACTATTCCTTTGGTGATGCCAAATATGGCACAAAGACTTGTTCCAGTGAAATAAACCTACTGGTGAACAATAAAGGCTCAAATTATAAGGCAGGTAAAAATTACACATTTTTTTAAAATTGCACATTATGATTAGAAAACATACTAGGTATGTATTGCAACTTTTAATGCAAATCCCAGTGCAATTTTTTTTTTTTTTAAGAGACGAGTTCTCCCTATGTTGCCCAGGCTGGCCTTGGGCCTTGAACTCCTGGGGTGAAGCAATACTCCCACCTCAGCCTCCCGAGTAGTGAGTAGCTGGGACCACAGGCATGAGCCACCTGGCTCCTTCAGTGCAATTTTTAAAATCTTATACGAAGGATCTTTTCTTGGGTGATCAGGGGAGGTGAAAGGGGTAATATTACTAAGAATACAAAACTGAAGTCTATAGTCCTAAACAATGACCCAACTAAAAACAGACATCTTTGGCTACAGATTTCTTTAAACAATAGATATGAAAATTTAATCCCTCCTTTACATGAAAAATAACCATTTACAACCACTTTTCCTCTTCTAATGTTAAAGCAGGTTTTTAAAAGCACAGTCCTCCTGTTTGAATTATTTCCACATTCTAGTATACCAGCTGGTGGGAGCCAATACAGAATCTTTTGCTGAAGATATTGGGATATTATAGAACAAGAACAGAATAATCCATAATTAGTGACATTATATCTTAAAGCTCAAACTACTGCAGTTACAGGGGGCAGTGAGATAGTGCTGGCAATCAACTGTAGGCATTAGGGAGCAATTGGTGAAGTAGCAGATCCAGGGTACTGTTAACAATCCCATTACGAAGACTAAACATTTATTTATTTACATAAAATCCTGTAATGAACAACTAGAACATGAATATCAGCTAAGCCAGGACAAATGGTGCAAAACTGCCCGCAGAATGCAATGTATTAATTTATGAAGTAGGCTATAATAGCCTTTATCATGCAAACCTTATATTTATTTATAAAAAGTTAAATTAGTCTGACCATGATGGAGTAACTTGAGACTAGCCCTTCCACCAAAACTACTAAAAAACTGGACAAGATACATGAAACAGCTATTCTTGGATGCTGGACAATAGACAGCACCGAACTGTGATCCCTGAGAGAAGACAAGCAAATTACCTGTGCCCTATGATTGTCCAAGCTTTATATTTTGAGGCAGCTTCCAGACCCCAGCCAGAAAGGGAGAAACTGAGAATCTACAGAGGGTTGGAAACCCAATTAGAAACTTAAATGTGTTTCAGAAGGCTGAAGCAGCTGTAATTTGTGAGGCACTATTACATCTTTACTAAATTAGCTGCACATGTATTAGGTGAGATTTCACGAGGGTGGGCAAAGAACAACCACTGGGTAACAAGCAACTACTTGGGAACTATAAACACAACTACCAGAGTTTACACAGGCATTCTCCTTCTGACTGATTAAAGAGACCTTACTAAACTCAGGCCATTCAGCTGAAACCTTTATAAACACGGCTAAACTAGCCCTAGGGCAAAGGCTCCTCTCCAGGCCCAGCTGAACAAAGCTTTAAATAAAAACAAACCTAACGTTGAATTATGGATTTTCTAACATATCCAAAAGTAAAATGTATGACAATAGCAAAAAGAACAAAAGATAGGAAAATGGAGACATAACACCATAGGATTCTTATACATTCAGTGGTATATAATTTGAAGGCAGAACGTCATAAGTTAAAGGTATCTACTCTAGAGCAGCCACAGAAAAAATAAAACAAGTATATCTCCACTAAAAGAGGGGATAAGATGAAATATTACAAAATCTTTCATTCAAAAAATGACAGAAAAGAATAGATGGGATGAATAGAAAACAAATGGCAAAATGGTAGACTGAAACCTAACCATATGGATACTCAAACTCAGAGTAAACGCACCATTTAATAACAACAATTAAAAGGAGACTGTCAGCCGGGCTCAGTGGCTCACACCTGTAATCCCAGCACTTTTGGGAGGCCAAGGCGGGTGGATCACCTAAAGTCAGGAGTTCGAGACCAGCTTTGCCAAGACGGGGTAAATATACAAAACACAAAATATACAAAAATTAGCCGGGCATGGTGGCAGGCGCCTGTAATCTCAGCTCCTCAGGAGGCTGAGGCAGGAGAATCATCAGGAGGCTGAGGCAGGAGAATCATCAGGAGGCTGAGGCAGGAGAATCATCAGGAGGCTGAGGCAGGAGAATCACTTGAACCTGGGAGGCGGAGGTTGCAGTGAGCCAAGATCGCACCACTGCACTCCAGCCTGGGTGGCAGAGCGAGACTCCATCTCAATGAATGAACAAATAAGTGAATGAGGGAGGCTGTCAGCCTAAATAAAAAAGCAAGACCTAACTATGTGCTAATTACAAGAAATGCACTGCAAATATATACACAGACTAAAAGTAAAAGGATGGAAAAAAATTATGCAAATACTGTGGTAATAAAGCTACAAGAGTTATATTCATGTTAAAGTAGCCTAGGGGATGGCAAATATTATCAAAATAAAGTGGGACAAGTCATTATAAAAGAATGAATTTACTGAGAAGACGTAACAATCCTAAATATGTATGTACCTAAAAACAGAACTTCAAAATATATGACACAAAACTGGTAGAACCAAATATTTGTCTTTTCAAAGACACAAAACATTCACAATAGACCATATGCCTTACCACAAAACAAATCTCAAATTCTGAAATCCTGAAAAAAACTGAAATCCTATAGAGTATGTTCTCTGACCACAATAGAATTAAATTAGTAACAATAAAATATCTACAGGAAGTTAAACATCACACTTTTATAATTCATAGGCCAAAAAAAGACATTAAAAGAGAAATTAGAAAATATTCAAACTGAATAGTAGTACACAATATGTCATTTTGTGAGCTGCAACTGAAGCACTGCTCAGAGGAAAACTCAGATATTCACAGTATATACAAAAAGGCAAGCCTACACTTACCTCTCTCAGTATTAATTTGAAGTGTTTCACAGACCTAAATGTCAAACAAAACTATAAACTTCCAGAATAAAATTTAAGAAAATATTAGTGACCTTAGGTTTAGAGACAATTCCTTAGATAGGCTATAAAGGTCAGTAACTCAAAAAGAAAAAAAAACTACATAAAGATTAAGTTTTTGCTCTCTGAAAGACACTGTTAAGAATGAAAAGGCAAGCCACAAATTACAAGAACATATTTGCAAAACAAGTAATTTGCAAAACCTGTTATAAAGGACTCATATTCAGAACACTTTATGAACTCACAATAAACAAAAAACAACCTACTTTTTTTAATGAGCAAAAGATTTGAACAGACACTTCACCAAAGATATATAAATGGCAAATAAGCACATGAAAAGATAATCATCATTAGTCATCTGGAAATTACAAACTAAAACCATGATGATGTATTACTACAGACCCACTAGTATGACTTAAGTTAGTAAGAATGACAATACCAAGCATCAACAAGGATTTGGAGCCCTGGAATTCTCATGCATTGCCAGTGGGAATGCAAAATAGGCCGTTACTTTAAAAACTATAAACACACTTACCCTACAATCCTGCAATTTCTACTCCTGGATTTTTAACCAAGAGAAATGAAAATATATGTCCATACAAAGATCTATGTTGCAAATATTCAGAGGAGCTTTATTCATAATAGCCAAAAACCGGGCCGGGCGTGGGAGGTTGAGGTGGGCGGATCACGAGCTCAAGAGATTGAGACCAGTCCGGCTAACATGGTGAAACTCCATCTCTACTAAAAATACAAAAAATTAGTCGAGTGTGGTGGCATGAGCCTGTAGTCCCAGCTACACAGCAGGCTGAGGCAAGAGAATAGCTTTAACCCAGGAGGCGGAGGTTGCAGTTAGCCAAGATCTCGCCACCGCACTCCAGCCTGGGCGACAGAGCGAGACTCCGTCTCAAATAAATAAATAAACCCAAAACCTGGAAAAAAAACCCAATATCCATTAACTAGTAAATAAAGGAACTGTGGAATATCCACACAATGGACTACTACTTAGCAATTAAATGGAATAACTACTACTTTTAACAATATGAATGATTCTCAAAGCATTATGCTAAAATGAAAGAGGACAGGCACAAAATAGTATATCCTGTATGATTTCATTTATATTACATCCTAGAAAAAAGGTAAAATTTGTGCAAATTATACCCCTCTAAGGCTGATTTTTTAACCATGTGGCAGCAAAAAAAATCAAAGGTATACATATGTGCTCTGGTTAAGACAAGTATTTTCCCTAAATCTTAGTTACAGAAGGGCTCTGAGAAGTTAATGACTTGCCCCAAATTAGTAACCAGTGGAAACACGTTTTGGGATATAGATCACTTTACTGTAAACATAAACTTGGAATGTACGCTTTAGCAATGATTAAGATCTGTATAACTAAGACCCTTTGTTTTCGTTTTTGTTTTGAGACGGGGGTCTCGCTGTTACCCAGGCTACAGTGCACTGGTGCAATCATGGCTCACTGCTGTCTTGATGTCCTGGGCTCAAGCAACTCTCCTACCTCAGCTTCCTGAGTAGCTGGGACTACAGGTGAGCACCACCACAGCTGGATAATTATTATTATTATTATTTTGTAGAGGGGGTCTTGCAATGTTGCCCAGGCTGGTCTCAAACTCCAGGTCTCAAGTGATTCTCTCGCCTTGGCTTCCCAGAATGCTGGGATTACAGGTGTAAGCCACTGTGCCTGGCCAACTAAGACCCTTTCGATGGAGCTCCAGAACTACGTTTAACTCAAGTATTAAAGGAAGTTTCAATTTACATAGGCAAGCCAGCTAAAACAGTTCAGGCCAAGAGTTGGATGATGTAGCACAGACATCTCAAATACTTAGCTTACCACAATCTTGGCCAATGGTCAAGTTTATTTTGGGACTGGAATATTTAAAAGTCCTTCATATTCTCTGCAGCCCCTACACATTGATCCTATTAAAGGCTTCCAATTCTGAATCTTTTAGGTACTCACCTTTCATTCTCACCTAATGCATTACCTCCAGGCAAATGGGGTGGTAAAGAAGAACTGGATTTTGAAAGGCAACATAATGACAACAGCTTATTAAAAAGCAAGACAAGGCCAGGCTTGGTGGCTCATGCCTGCAATCCTCCTAGCACTTTGGGAGGCTGACACAGGAGGATCGCTTGAGTTCTAGATCAGCCTGGCCAACATAGCAAGAACCCATCTCTACTAAAAATTTTAAAATTAGCCAGGCATGGTGGCGCACACCTATAATCCCAGCTACTTGGGAGGATGAGGCAGGAGGATCCTTTGAGCCCAGGGGTTTGAGGCGGCAGTGTGCTACGATCATGCCACTACACTCCAGCCTGGGTGACAAAGCGAGACTTTGTCATTCATTTCTTCACTCATTCATTCATAAACATAAATAAATAATAGACAGGAAAACTGCTCTTAATACCTAATTAACCACACCAACTTTAACCTTAGCATAAAGAAAACAAATTAAGACTTTTCTTCATCTCTATCATCAACTCATTTTGCAGAAGTCTAACATTTAATCCACAAGTGGGCAATCCATGGAACCTAAAGCAATTACTACAAGTTCACTAATGCTTACTATACATACCTCACCTCTTCATTTCCTCTTATCTGACTTTTCACCGAGTTTTTCTCCCCCCTCTTTCTGACCCTTTTATATGGTTATCATAGCTACTTTGTAAGAAAACAATAGAGAGGATATTTATGCCTAATCAGTGAAAAGTACTGACTTTATATCTTTGCTATTGTACTTATTATGGTGATAAGCTCTTTAAGGGAAACTTCTACACTGTATAAGCATAAATAATGGGAAAGGAATACTGATTTATTCTATACCCATTATGAACACTTTTCCCTCTAAGCCATTGAAAAATGGAAGATACTTTACTATTTTCACTCCACTGATTCTGAATATTATCTCATATAAAAACTGAGTGTACCTATGTATATTAATGTTTACCCTGAGATTAAAGTCCAAACTATTTTTAAATATGTAGAAAGCCCACTGGAGAAATGGTCAGACTAACATTAAATATACTGGTCAAAATTCTCAGTTGTAAGTAAAAAAAAAAACCAAATCAAGCTAATTTACACAAAATTAAAAAAAAATTTTTTTGAGACACGGTCTCACTCTGTCACCCAGGCTAGAGCGCAGTATCGTGATCATGGCTCACTGCAACCTTGACCTTCCAAACTCAAGGGACCCTCCCATGTCAGCATCCCAAGTAGCTGGGACCACAGGCGTGTGCTACCACACCTGGCTAATTTTTTTATTTTTTGTAGAGACAAGTCTCCTCGCGTTGCCCAGGCTGGTCTCCAACTCCTGGGCTCAAGCAATCGTCTTGCCTCAGCCTCCCAAAGTGCTGTGATTACAGGGGCGAGCCACCGCACCCAGCCCAAAATCAGAATTTGATGGCTCACAGGATAATGAGATGCTGCATAGAAACAAGGAAAAAAACTTCAGGACCAGGGCCTCAAAGGCACAGTGCCATGGGATCCATCTCTATCTCATGCTCCTCTTTACTTGTTTGGCCTCATTCTGGTTTCATTCTCTTCCACTGCTGACAGACCTCCTGCCTGGGGTAGGGCAGGAATGAAAGAATCTCAAAAACAAGAAATCCAGTGAATGTTCTATTCCTTTTACTAGTATAATTAAGTGTTGGAAGCAGATCCCTAAAGTTCAAAAAATATGATTTAAGGATACAACTTAGGAATTATCAATAATCCTACTAAACGTAAAAGCTAAGAAAATCTAACCCCTGAACCACTAACTTATAATTACAGAAAGTCCTGTCACACATGGTCTGGTTTCTCTTCATAATGAATAAATCTTTTTGCCTTTTACTAAAGATTTCCATGGAGAGTTGAGGCCTTGCTTAGGCAGGGGTAAATATGAGAAAGAAAAAAAGTCTTAACAGGTTAAAAAAAAAAAAGGAAAAGAAGCATAAAAGTCAATTTAATGGGCTTATATATATGACAGTTTAGCAAGAAAGAGGGCAATCTCATTTTAAAAATTTACTCAATAACGGCACAAATCTGAAACTAAAGTGTGAGACTCCTACTTTTGGTTATCATATAGTCACCACAGTAATGACTAAAATTCATATAGCACTCAACATAGCTAACTATCCCTGAAGAAATGCTTCCTTTCTCAAGAGGTTTAAGTGGAAAGGAATACGAAATTTCTTAACACATCTATGTTCTAAATAACTTTGTTTCAGGAGTAATCACTCTGAAACAACTGAGTGTTAAATAAAAACCAGCAACCCCCAAATCTTTGCTGATCCATCACTTTAACTGATCAGTTTGCTACCAACTACAGTATTTACCTTTCCAGTAACACTTCTAGTTCCATACAAACTGTTTTGTTCTACATAACTGCACTAGATTTGGATGTACACTCAGAATTTAAACGATGACCTACATTCAGTGGTGTGTGGGTACCTATAAAACACAGAAAAGGGCCCACTTTTTTTGTTGTTGTTGTTGTTGTTGTTTTGAGATGGAGTCTCGCTCTGTCGCCCAGGCTGGAGTGCAGTGGCACAATCTCAGCTCACTGAAAGCTCCGCCTCCTGGGTTCACGACATTCTCTTGCCTCAGCCTCCTGAGTAGTGAGTAGCGGGGACTACAGGCACACAGCGCCTGGCTAATTTTTTTGTATTTTTTAGTAGAGACGAGGTTTCACTGTGTTAGCCAGGATGGTCTTGATCTCCTGACCTCATGATCCGCCCGCCTCGGCCTCCCAAAGTGCTGGGATTACAGGCGTGAGCCACTGCACCCGGCCAAAAGGGCCCACTTTCTACTAATTTCTTTCAAGCTCAATCTGAGGCAAGAAAACGATACTCTGTTTTTAACAAGAAGCAAATTTATGTTTATAATAAAGAATTACATACAGGGTGATATTTATTATTCCTTAATACAAAGTTTTGTTATATGCTGAGAGACATACTATTTATGAAAAAATTATAAAAATGAAGAGTTACAATTAACGGAGGGGAGAAGTCCAGGTCCTTGCTTATAATTTTAACAGCCAATATGTATAGAGCACTCTTCTAAGTGCTTCACCATTTATTAGTCATTAATCTTACTCAACTCTACAAAGTAGGTAATATTATTATCCTCATTTTATAAAGAGGGAAACTAAGGAGCAGAGAGATAAAGTAACTTGCCCAAGTCATAAAGCTAGCTAATAAATAATTTACAGATGCAAGTTTAAACCATATAAGAAATTAAGTAGGAACAACACATATACAGCAAATACAAAAACAAGAGAAAAGTCAAAGTAGTCAATCTCAAAAAGGCAGAAAAGCAACATAAATTAAGAAACTAATTTTTTTCTCTCAGTGCAATGAAACCAGGTCTGTATCACTGGGGGTTGGGGGAGTAGGGAAAATAATCTGTGTTCTCAAATCATACAAAAATCTCAAAAAAAGTAACATATTTCTTGTGGGCCGGGCACAGTAAGCCCAGCAGTTTGAGACCAGTCTGGGAAATACAGCAATACCCAGTCTCTACAAGAAATAAAAATTCAGCTGAGCATGGTGGAGGCTAAATTGGGAGGATGGCTTGGGCCTGGGAGGGTCGTGGGAGTCTGGAAGGTCGAGGCTGCAGTAGACTGTGCCACTGCACTCCAGCCTGGGAAACAGGGTGAGAATTTGTCTCATAAAAAAAAAGAAAAATTAACATATTTCTTAAATAAATAAAAGCACTCAACTTTTGGGAAGCACATTCTGGAGAAAATGTGTATTAAATAAATGACAGCACTTTGGAAACTAACTTTTCATTCCTAAATATGCTTTAAAGAATACAGCAAATAGCTAAAAGCAATCCTTCATAATTTTATCATGTTTAGCACTTTTTACTGAGAAACAGAAAGTTCTACAATAATCAAAGTGGATCAATCTATCACTGTGGTATACATAGTCACTTAGTCTTATCTCTGAAAAATATTTTCAGATTATGTAAATGTTTTATCTCGAGATAACCTTCAACAAAATGAAAAAGACATATTCCTGCTATTTCTGCCAAGGGTCAACAATCAATTTGTGGTACTGATAAAAGAAGATTAATTTGCCACCTAGAACAACGTACAGCCATGAAATTCAATTTAGAAACAGAGCTGCAATCACTCTAATCCACCAAAACAATCAACAGTTACTATCTATTTCACAGTACTGAAGCAAATCCACTTTCATTCTATTTTTACTCCTAAAGTGTGCAATGCTAGTAAGCAAAGGGTCTGTTCCTCAAAACTGAAATGATTCTGGTCTTGCTTTGGTTTCTTCTGGTCTGTTCTAGTAGGAAGCAGTAGCTACAATGTCTGACATGAACATGATACTCGTGCTTACTACTAAACTATGTATATTCCCTTAGCTCTAGAAAACTAATACGGCATTGAGCTTCTTGAGTTACCCTCAGGCACTATAAGGCTGTTCTCATCCAGGTCCGTAGAAGGAAAGCTTCCACCACCATTACTCCCATTCTGAATCCTCAACTTGTTTCCCACCCCCAGGTTTTACAAGGTTGTTAGGGAAAAAAATCTTACTTGCACCCGACTGTGGAAGTCCTTCCTACCTATATACCATTACTCTTAGGAGGTACAAGCAAGATCTTATCTAGATTTCTTGGCTGCCTTTTACCAATGTAATCATAGCATGAAGCTTTGAAATGTGAGATCCTGAGACAGGTCACTCCTTTCAAAGTGTCTATCATTACTCCTTGGTGAGTCAGCTGCTGGACTGCTGCCAGTGTGCTCTTTGTTGGCTTTATCATGAAACCATATTCCTGTAGAGCTGGAAAGGTGGCCAAAACACTGCATTTCAAAAGACTCCTTCAAAATGTGTATCAAAAAAAAAGATACAGATACACATCCAAGCAAGCCATTCACTTGTTTTAGTAAAAGAGGGAATGAATTATACAAAGGAGGTTAAATAGTTTTGTTAAAAGATTCTCTTATTTGCAAGTATCCAAAAATATCCTGTAAAATCACTTGATAATTTTGAGTAGATTTTATGCAAATAGGTACATTTAAAATTTTCTATGCCCTTGAGGAAAGAAAACTCAACTTTTCTGTCTCAGGCAAGAACTCTGAAGTTAAGTAAAAGCTTGAGATACTCAAGGATTCTCTGACGGTCCATCAACTATCGGTGAAGGGTGAAAACATCTACTCATTACTAAGTAGCTTAGGAATGGGTTTTAGAGGAACCCATCAATAAAAAAGTTTGTAATTTTTTTTTTTTTTTTGAGACGGAGTCTCGCTCTGTCGCCCAGGCTGGAGTGCAGTGGTGTGCAGTGGTGCTATCTCGGCTCACTGCAAGCTCTGCCTCCCAGGTTCACACCATTCTCCTGCCTCAGCCTCCCGAGTAGCTGGGACTACAGGCGCCCACCACCATGCCCGGCTAATTTCTTGTATTTTTTTAGTAGAGACAGGGTTTCATTCTGTTAGCCAGGATGGTATCAATCTCCTGACCTCGTGATCCACCCGCCTCAGCCTCACAAAGTGCTGGGATTACAGGTGTGAGCCACCGCACCCAGCCAAATTTTGTAATTTTTAGGGGGTTTTTGGATTTTGTTTGTTTGTTTGAGACCAAGTCTCACTCTGTCACCTGGACTGGAATGCAGTGGTGCAATCTCAGCTCACTGCAACCTCCGCCTCCTGGTTTAAGCAATTCTCCTGCCTCAGCCTCCCAAGTAGCTGGGATTACAGATGCACACCACCATGCCCAGCTAATTTTTGTGTTTTTAGTAGAGACGGGGTTTCACCATGTTGGCCAGGCTGCTCTCGAACTCCTGGCCTCAAGTGATCCATCTGCCTCTGTCTCCCAAAGTGCTGGGATACAGGCATGAGCCACCACACCAGCTAAATTTTTAATTTTTATAAGGTGAAACGATGTTCAGAATGGGGAAAGGGGGAGTGGATATAGGGCAACTCAAGTAGTTCCACAGTACAGGAATGAAAAAGCTCCTAGCTCTGAATAAAATAATGGATAGTAATAATGCTTTCAGGGTATAAAAAGTGAGACAGGCCGGGCACGGTGGTTCACCCCTATAATCCCAGCACTTCAGGAGGACGAGGGAGACGGATCACTTGAGGTCAGGAGTTGGAGACCAGCCTGGCCAACATGGTGAAACTCCGTCTCTATTAAAAATACAAAAAAATTAGCCGGGTGTGGTGGCACACGCCTGTAATCCCAGCTACTAGGGAAGTTGAGGCAGGAGAACTGCTTGAACCCGGGAGATAGAGATTGCAGTGAGCCAAGATGGCACCACTGCACTCCAGCCTGGGCAACAAAGCGAGACTCCGTCATAGACAGATAGATTAGATAGATTAGATAGATAGATAGATAGACAGACAGACAGATAGATGGATAGATAAATGTGAGACAAATATATTCGTGTATGGTACTGGTCTCTTTAGAAGACACCAAAGTTTTTCCTATAAACTTTGAAAACAAGCCTGGCACAGTGGTACACACCTAGTCCCGGTTACCTGGGAGGCTAAGACAGGAGGACTGCTTGATCCAAGGAGTTAAAGGCCAGCATAGAAAACATAGTGAGAACCCCATCTCAAAAGAAAAACAAAAAAAAATGCCATGCTGAGCAAATGCTCTGGATGAATATAGACTTTCAGATGCTCAGAACTTGTTTGACATTTGTCAGCAAAAGGATATATAATGACTTTGAAAAAAGTTAATATATAACAGCTAATATATAAAAGGTTAACAGGTTTAGGAAACTTGCCATAACTTAAAATATGCTTTTGCAAGTGTTTAGTGCACAAATTTACAATATGCACCAAAACCCCATAAAATTGTTTTAATATCCAAAACGGGGAAAGCTGGAAAACTACAGTAATAAAAGATGCAAGTTCAAAAACACCGAATACATAAAATACATAATTCCACATAGCAGCTATTATATTAAAGGCAAGATATTCCCCAACAAGTAAATTCAAACAACTTCCTTTAATTTAAAATGCTTGAAAGAACATTACCTTACATCAACGAAGTACCTTATCCAAAGGAAAGGACTCAGGCACCAAAGGATACAACCCTGTAACTTATACTTCTGAATTCCCTAGCCTTTAAGACTAACACACTTGGTAAAAGGGCTCAACTATGAAACTTTATCGAAATGTTCGTAGCATCAAATACTATATATCAACTATGATACAAATATCAACTGAAATTCTAAGGAGAGGGACCACCCTTTTATTTACACGGTTGTCCTTTGAACAACAGGGGTTTGAACTGCACAGGTCCACTCATGTGTGGATTTCTTTTAACCAAATGTGGATGGAAAAAGTATTCTCGGGATGTGAAACCTATATATACAGCAGGCCGAGGGCTAGCTTTTCATATAGGCAGGTTCCACAGGCGCAACTGGGGGACTTAAGTTTGCCCAGATTTTGGTGTATGTGGGGGTCCTGGAACCCATCCCCCAAGTATACCAAGGATATACTGTAGTAGGATATATGCTGACTTTCTGTATTATTTTCTGTGTAACCACTAAAAATGAAAAATGTCTGATAAGCTTCTTACTCTATTCTGATGTAACAATAGCTCTAAGAATCATAACAGAGGATAGCAAATTGGTATGTTTAAATCTTGGTAGAAATGTAAATTTCCATATGCCATCTGTGATGGTGATCAAAAAGTTTTCCTCCAATACTGGTCCTCCTACTCAACCCTGTCCTAAAGCTCCAACTGTCTAACACACTTGTAACTTAATTGTCTAACTGCTACCATGTTTAAAACCAAGACACACACATACACACAACACACACACATACCCCTCTGAACATTGTCCATCTTCCTGCTAAAATCAACTCCCCTTGCTACTTATTCTATCATCTCAATATTTTTGCTTTTTACATTTATTGTCTTTCAACTCAACACAGATCCTTAGGGGAAAGAGGATGTGTAACTGTTGTGTTATCACTGTAATAACAGTAGAAAAAACCACAATTAGCAAATACTGAGTGCTTACTATTGGTTATCTAATATTATAAGCACCTGCTGAATTCTCACAAGAGCCCTAAGAGGTATTATTGTTATCCCCATTTTAAACCGGAGACTCAGAGAAGTTAAAGAACCTCCCTAAGATCACAAGGAGGTAAGTGGTAGAACCACAATTCAAACCCAAGCCTGAGCTCTTATTCACAACAGTAAACTGCAAAAGTGGAAACAGCATCCAACTTGATGTCTGGACTCAAGTACTATTTCAGCCACTCACTAGCAGTGCAACCTCAGGTAAGTCCTGACAGCTATGAAACACAATTTACTTAACAATATATAGCCTGCCGTGCCTACTTCACAAGGTAGCAATGAAGATTAAGTGGGCAACTGATAAAGCTAATTAAAATTCTATTTGTATTACTAATCCCACAGTTGCTACCTCCATACTCCCATGGTGTTAATTTTGGCAACCCTATCCTGGAATTCTAGACTTGGATCACCAACATTGTCTCAGTTAAAGTAAAGAGCTGCAAGTCTTGTCCACATCAGACAGCCACATATAGAAGACCAACTGTTAACCTGCAATCCCCATTACTGGCAAAACTGGGCAGGTATTTCCAGGCAGGTATTTTAATGTCAAATAGCCAAAAATAATGATAGCCCACAAATGAGATACCTGTTCACCAAATGACCATATTTCTAGTGTAATATCCCTTGGTTCCAAACACAATATTCAGTTTTCTAAATATTGAACATCAGAAGGAACGTACATTAATGAGAAAAGCTCTGTAGTTCTAGTACCTCTGTACACCTAGCACCTCAATTATATAATACATTTAAACTGAGGGCTTAAACTAAGATTCTATATTACACAAAAGAAATGGCTGGGCAAGGTGGCTCACACCTGTGATCCCAGCACATTGAGAGGCTGAGGCAGGCGGATCTCTTGAGCCCAGGAGTTCAAGATGGGCAACATGACGCAACCCCATCTCTACATACATACAAAAAAAAACACAAAAATTAGCCAGGCATGGTGGCATGTTCCTACAGTCCCAGCACCCGGGAGGCTAAGTTGGGAGGATCACCTGAGCCCAGGAGGTTGAGGCTGCAGTGAGCCATGATTGCACCACTGCACTCCAGCCTGAGTGACAATAAGACCCTGTCTCAAAAAAAAAAAAAAAAAAGAAAAGAAAAAAAAGAAAAAGAAAAAAAGAAAATCAAAAACACTACTATTCTCTGAAACGTCAAACCACCTATGGCCTCTGTAGTCTGACTCAGGGTTGGAACTGGAACCTCAAAAAATTAACTTGCAAAAATGGCCTGCAAACTCTTTTCTTTTTTTTTTTTTTTATTTTTTTTATTTTTTTGAGATGGAGTCTCATTCTGTCACCCAAGCTGGAGTGGACTGGCACAGTCTCGGCTCACTACAGTCTCCGCCTCCTGGGTTCAAGTGATTCTCATGCCTCAGCCTCCAAGTAGCTGGGATTACAGGCACATGCCATCACGCCCGGATAATTTTTGTGTTTTTAGTAGAGACAAGATTTCACCATGTTGCCTAGGCGCTGGCCTCGAACTCCTGACCTCAAGTGATCTGCCCTCCTCGGCCTCCCAAAGTGCTAGGATTACAGGAGTGAGCCACCACATCCAGCCTGCAATCTCTTTTCTAAGGTAAAAAGGTCTCATCTATTTATCTTGGCCTCAGATTGCTGCAAAAAGAAAGCTCACTACATAGGAACAAAGAAGATAATTTATTAACGTAGGTAATCCACCTAAGTTTTATGTCTTATTCACATGAAACTCTGCTTATCAATATTAATACCTCCAGCCATCTTGGGGGAGGTGAGGGGAGGAGAGGAGAAGAAAAAGGAATTCCGTAGTGCTAAAATTTTTCCCAAATATTTTTTACTTACAAAGTTTCATAACCAGACAGGCACGGTGGCTCACGCCTGTAATCCCAGCACTTTGGGAGGCCAAGACAGGTGGATCACAAGGTCAGGAGTTCAAGACCAG
This sequence comes from Hylobates moloch, assembly GCF_009828535.3. NCBI lineage: Eukaryota > Metazoa > Chordata > Mammalia > Primates > Hylobatidae > Hylobates > Hylobates moloch. Next base: position 11,603,240 of record NW_026652294.1, on the reverse strand, counting down.
CCTGGCCAATATCATGAAACCCCATCTCTACTAAAAATACAAAAAAATTAGCTGGGCGTGGTGGTGGGCACCTGTACTCCCAGGTACTCAGGAGGCTGAGACAGGTGATTGCGCCACTGCACTACAGCCTGGGCGACAGAGTGAGACTCCATCTCAAAAAAAAAAAAAAAAACTTTCATAACCAATTATATAACCATTCTACTACTTAGAGGAACAAAAAAGTCAATGATTTACAATTTAAAAGCTACTAAAAATATAAAATATGAAATTATGCACTAAGGAGTTTTATATATAAATTTACCCATTAAACAAGTATGTGTGTGTACTTCTTTAATTTAAAAAAATTCTAATGACTTACAGTTTATACTGTAAGATTATTTATACAAACAGATTATTCTCATTCCAGAGTGGGCTTTTTCAGGGATGAAGTTTACTAAGGAATTTTTTTTTTTTTTTTTTTGAGACAGACTCTCGCTCCATTGCCCAGGCTGGAGTGCAGTGGCGCCATCTCGGCTCACTGCAAACTCCGGCTCCCAGGTTCACGCCATTCTCCTGCCTCAGGCTCCCAAGCAGCTGGGACTACAGGTGCCCGCCACCTCGTCCAGCTAATTTTTTTGTATTTTCAGTAGAGACGGGGTTTCACCGTGTTAGCCAGGATGATCTCGATCTCCTGACCTCGTGATCCACCCGCCTCGGCCTCCCAAAGTGCTGGGATTACAGGCGTGAGCCACCGTGCCTGGCCTACTAAGCAATTTATAATGTTCTGTGAAAATCACCAGCTTTTTCAGGTTCTCTAATAAAGTTATAAAAGTTCCAGGCACCATATTTTTTTAAACCATAAAAAAAAATACATGGGCACATGTGTATGTATGCATGCATGAATGCTTTTATGGCAGTTTTATTTGTAATTACCAAAAACTGGAAACAACCCAAATGAACTGGGGAATGAAGACAGAAGCTGTTGTACATCCATACAATGGAATGCTCCTAACCAACAGAAAGTAATTACTGATACATAAAAACATGGATGAATCTCAAAATACATTCGGTTAAATAAAAGATGTCAGTCTCAAGAAGCCACATACTGAGTCAAGCAGGAGGATCCCTTGAGACCAGGAGCTTGCGGCCAGCATAGGCAATATAACAAGACCTCCCATTTCTATTAAACAAACAAAAATTAAAACAAAAAGGCTAAATACTGCATGATTTTGTTTACATGGAAATTATGAAAAAAAAACAATACAACAGAGAAAAAACAGATCAGTGGTTGCCAGAGACTAGAGGTGAGGAAATGGGCTGACTACAGAAAGGGTCATGAGGAAATTTTTTGAGGAACTACCTGTATCTTGATCACAGTGGTTGCAAAACTAGATGTGTTTCCCAACCTCATAGAACCATACTCAAATACACCTTAATAAAAATAATTTTCAACCATACATATGATAGAATCTTAATTATTGCTCTAATACCAAGACTAAATAGATACTGCTTAAACCACTGAAGCAAGAACACTAAACTTTGGTCTGATCTGCCTCCAAGTTTGAAAACTCCCTTCCATTAACATTTTGCCTAAAAATTAAACAATATTTGTAAATTAGTCACAAAATCCTTTAAGATTAAAATATATATATATTCTTAAAGAAAACCACCTAGTGCTTACATCCTAGTCATTTTAGGAGAAAATTAAGGGAATAAAGCCCAAGTAATAAATATTAACATCAATCTTCCAGAATCATCATGGTCAAAACAAATGAGACTCTTCTAATTTTGGTTCAAAATACCAAAATTTTTACTTCAAAAACTAACAGATTATTATAAAATCTTAACATTTGCCTAAAAGTCTTTACGTGTTTTCACATAACTAGGCAGTATAACAAAAAAAGAGCATAGGCTTAGGCTGGACACAGTGGCTCACACCTGTAATCCCAGCATTTTGGGAGGCCAAGGCAAACCACTTGAGTCCAGTGGCAAAACCCCATCTCTATAAAATACACACAAAAAATTAGCTGGGTGTGGTGGCACACACCTGTAGTCCCAGCTACTTAGGGGGATGAGGCAGGAGGATGACTTGAGCCTCGAAGGCAGAGGCTACAGTGAGCAAGGTCATGCCACTCACTCCACCCTGGGTGACAGAGTGAGACCCTTTCTCAAAAAAAATTTTTTTTAAAGCACAGGCTCAAGAACTCAACCCACCTAGGCAAATTATTTAACTTAATTTTGCCTCAATTGTCTCATCAGTAAAATTGGGATAATTTTACCTACCTCTGGGAATAATCCTAGACTATTAAATGAGTTAATACATGTATTATAATAAATCACAGGGTAGTGCCTGGCATAGTTAACTAAGCCCCGATACTAACCTAATATAAATGAATCTAATATCAATAATCACCAGCTGTGTAGTCTTTGTATCCCACAATTCTGCTCTGTAAGGTAAGTGGCCTAAATTCAATGGCCTACATAAAGACCTATTTAGTAACAGTACTCTATATTCCTATTATTTTACCAGAATTTCACCTACCTAATTCAGTTTGCAAAAGAAAGGTTAAGTATTATACCTCTTATACAAAAAAAAGTGAGGTCTAAATAAGTTAAATGACTTACCCAAAGAAACAGTAATGTGAAGGCAGAGCCAAGATGAGGTTTTGGTGTTCTGAGATTCCTTAAAACTTTGTCTTCTCCAGAATTTTTAGCCCTCCATCAACTCCTTCCCTCCTAACAAAGACATAGGTATAATGCACCCCAAAAAACCTCCAATTTAATAATTTTAAAATTTCATTAAGCTATACATTTGATTTGTGCACTCTTCTGTATGTTTGTTTTGTATCATAATAAAAAGGTTAAATGGCTTATCATTAAGTGTATTCACATATGAAGAGAAGTAGTGGAAAAGTTACAACAAAAGCTAAAAGACGACGAACTCAGCAGATTATGTTCTTTAAAATTTTGTGAGAGGCAAAAGTTTTTAACTGAGGTATAATATACATACGAAGAAGTGCACCCTTCCTAAGTCTACTACTCGATGATTCTCATAAACTGAACACAACCATGAAATCACAACCCAGATCAAGACACAGAACATTAGCAGCATACCTACAATCTCCCCTGTCCTCACCACCAAAGATAACCATTATTCTGATTTCCATTCCCATCTGTTAGTTTTGTCCGTTTTTTAAGCTTTACAGAAATGGAGTGCTCGCTTCAGCAGCACATATACTAAAATTGGAACAATACAGAGAAGATGGGCGTGGTCCCTGCACAAGAATGACATGCAAATTGGTGAGGCTTTCCATCTTTCTTAATTATTACAGTAGTATTATTTAATATCCAAAAAACAATGATCAATATGAAGAATGGGATGAACTAATCAATACTGTGATTGAAGACAACAGCATTATTTGCCTGGGAAACTAAAGACAAAACAACTAGAAAACTATTAAAACTGTTGAAGGAGTCAATTTGCTACTTATGGAATAAACACATACTCTATTCACAATAACATATACTATATACTATGGAATTAAAATCGTATTTCTGGCTGGGCACAATGGCTCACGTCTATAATCCCAGCACTCTGGGAGGCCAAGGTGGGAGGATCACTGGAGCTCAGGAGTTCAAGACCAGCAGGGGCAACATAGCGAAATTTCCAAAGAATAGGACTAACTACACTCTACGTACAGCATCTACATGTGGACAGGCATGAGTGTTTCCTGATTAAATAACCTAAGTGTCATCTCCATGAATGCATGTATACAACTTTGTTGGATTGAAGGCTCCTCATCTCAACCCCACTGGAGGTAAATGCTATAAATGTAAGTAATTCAAGAAAGTCTCATCCAAATTAACTCAAGTAAAACAAAAACAAAACAAGAAAAATTTGCCCCATCAAGATAATGTTATAAAATGTGTAACTACTGTCTTTATCAGTGACTCACTTATAAAGTAGATCTGAACTATGGATTACTACTACTTACTTTCATTAAAAAAAAAAACCAATGTGAGATATTTTTGTAAATTTTCTTTACCCAAAAGTTCGCTGCAGCGATAAAAAAAGAACAAAATCATGTCCTTTGCAGCAACATGATGCAGCTGGAGATCATCATTCTAAACTAAACATTGGGTAAACATGGACGTAAACATGGGAACAATAGATACAGGGAACTAACAGAGAGGAGAGGATGGGAAGGCGTGAAGGTTCAAAACTACCTACTAGGGCTGGGTACGGTGGCTCACGCCTATAATACCAGCACTTTGGGTGGCCGAGGTAGGTGGATTGCTTGAGTCCAGGAGTTCGAGGCAGCCTGGGTAACAGGGCGAAACCCAGTCTCTACAAAAAATACAAAAATTAGCAGGGCATGGTGGCCCACCACTGTAGTCTCAACTACCCAGGAGGCTGAGCTGGGAGAATGGACTGAGCCTGACAGGTCAAAACTGCAGTGACCAGTGATCGCAACATTGCACTCCAGCCTGAGGGACAGAGACCTACCCTGTCTCAAAAAACTTAAAACTATCTAGTGGAAGGCCGGGCGTGGTGGCTCACGCTTGTAATCCCAGCACTTTGGGAGGCCGAGGCGGGCGGATCACGAGGTCAGGAGATCGAGACCACGGTGAAACCCCGTCTCTACTAAAAATACAAAAAATTAGCCGGGCGTGGTGGCGGACGCCTGTAGTCCCAGCTACTTGGAGAGGCTGAGGCAGGAGAATGGCGCGAATCCAGGAGGCGGAGCTTGCAGTGAGCCGAGATCGCGCCACTGCACTCCTGCCTGGGCGACAGAGCGAGACTCCGTCTCAAAAAAAAAAAAAAAAAAAAAAAAAAAAACTATCTAGTGGGTGCTATGCTTACTACCTGGGTGATGGGATCAATTGTACCCCAAACCTCATGCAATATACCCATGTAACAAACCTGGACACTATCACGATTGGGAGAAAAAGAGCTAATTTAGAACAATATATATAGCTTGACCCAATTTGAGGAAAAAGTTTACCTTTGTATATTTGTTGAAAACAACTATCAATAAAGAACTAAAATTGTGTACTATTCATTCATATGACTGAGTACTATACAGCTATTAAAATTAATGAAGTAAGGCAAGTGCAGTGGCTCACACTTGTAATCCCAGCTACTCAAGAGGCTGAGGCTCGAGAATCACTTGAGCCAAGATTGTGCCACTGTACTACAGCCTGGGTGACAGAGCAAGATTCTGTTTCAAAAAATAATAATAATAATACATATATATCAACATGTCATTTTTCAAATTATAGAAAGTATGTACTAAAATATCACATAAATTTGAAACACAATACTACATAAAATAGATATAGATATTTGTAGGAAGAATATAAGTGCATGAGCTAAAAAGATAAATAACTTCTGCATATGAAAATAGGATCTAAGAGGATGACAAAAGGGACTCCAACCGTATGCATATTTTAATTTTTAAAAACAAATACAGGCCAGGCACAGTGGCTCACCCCTGTAATCCCAGCACTTTGCGGGGGCCAAGACGGGCAGATCACTTGAGGTCAGCTCAAAACCAGCCTGGCCAACATAGTGAAACCCCGTCTCTACTGAAAATACAAAAATTAGCCGGGCATGGTGATGAGCTCCTGTAATCCCAGCTACTCAAAAGGCCAAGGCACAAGAATCACTTGAACCTGGGAGATGGAGGGTGCAGTGAGCAGAGATTGCACCACTGCACATCAGTCTGGGCAACAGAGTGAGACCCCATCTCAAAAATAAATAAATAAATAAAAACATACTTAAATACACCTTTGAAGCAAATCTGACAAGATGTCAGCATCTATTAAATCTACTGAATGGGCTGGACACGGTGGCTCACGCCTGTAATCCCAGCACTTTGGGAGGCCGAGGCAGGCCGATCACAAGGTCAAGAGATCAAGACCATCCTGGCCAACATGGTGAAACCCTGCCTCTACTAAAAATACAAAAATTAGCTGGGTGTGGTGGCGTGCACCTGTAGTCCCAGCTACTCGGGAAGCTGAGGTAGAGAATCGCTTGAACCCAGGAGGTGGAGGTTGCAGTGAGCCAAGATTCCACCACTGCACTCCAGCCTGGCGACAGAGCGAGACTCTGTCTCAAAAAAAAGAAAAAAAGTCTACTGAATTAGTACATCGTGTTTGTTATTCTCCGTATTTTTCTAAATTTTTTAAATATTTAAATTTTACTTTAAAAAAATAAGCCAAGGTTGTGGAATTCAGAGACAGACAGGCTTAGTAGATTCTATATGGGATTTGTGTGTGTGTGTGTGTGTGTGTGTGTGTGTGTGTGTGTGTGTGTGTGTGGTGTGTGTGTGTGTGTGTGTGTGTGTGTGTGTGTGTGTGTGTGTGTGACAAGCCTGTTATTCTGTACTATAAAATTTTTAACTAAAAAAAAAATTATATTATCAGGTTGGTGCAAATGTAATTGCAGTTTTTGCACTGTTGAAATTTGCCATTTAAGCCGGGTGCGGTGGCTCGAGCCTGTAATCCCAGCACTTTGGGAGGCTGAGGCGGGCGGATCACGAGGTCAGGAGATCGAGACCATCCTGGCTAACATGGTGAAACCCCGTCTCTACTAAAAAAACACAAAAAAATTAGCCGGGCGTGGTGGCGGGCGCCTGTATTCCCAGCTACTCGGGAGGCTGAGGCAGGAGAATGGCGTGAACCCAGGAGGTGGAGGTTGCGGTGAGCCGAGATCGCGCCACTGCACTCCAGCCTGGGGGACAGAGAAAGACTCCGTCTCAAAAAAAAAAAAAAAAAAAGAAATTTGCCATTTAATACTGGAATACACTCTTAAATAAATGTGGTTATGTTATACATCATTTTAATGCATATTTCTTGCCTTTTTTGCTAATAACGTATTTTTTGCTTTTTTTTTTTAGACTATGGAAATTATGTTAGACAAAAAGCAAATTCAAGTGATTTTCTTGAGTTCAATATGGGTCGTAAAGCAGTGGAGGCAACTCACAACAACCACCACACATTTGGCCCAGAAACTGTGCAGTGGTGGTTCAAGAAGTGTTGCAAAGGAGACAAGAGCCTTGAAGATGAGGAGTGTAGTGGCCGGCCAGAAGTTGGCAATGACCATTTGAGAGCAATCATCGAAGCTGATCCTCTTACAACTACACGAGAAATTGCCGAAGAACTCAATGTCGACCATTCTACGCTTGTTTGGCAATTGAAGCCAATTGGAAAGGTGAAAAAGTTTTTTTTGTTTGTTTTTGAGATGGAGTCTCACTCTATCGTCTAGGCTGGAGTGCAGTGGTGTGATCTGGGCTCACTGCAACCTCTACTTCCCGTATTCAAGCGATTCTCGTGCCTCAGCCTCCCTAGTTGCTGGGATTACACGTGCCCGCCACCACGCCCAACTAATTTTTGTATTTTTAGTAGAGATGGGGTTTCACCATGTTGGCCAGGCTGGTCTTGAACTCCTGGCATCAAGTGATCTGCCCACCTCCACCTCCCAAAGTGCTAGGATTACAGGCATGAGCCACCACGCCCAGCCAAAAAGTGAAAAAGCTTGGTAAGTTGGTGCCTCAAGAGCTGACCGAAAATTTTAAAAACTGTAGTTTTGAAATGTTGTCTTCTCTTATTCTATGTAACGACGACGAACCATTTCTTGGTTGGATTGTGATGTGTGACAAAAAGTGGATTTTCGACAAAAAGTGGATTTTATACAACAACGGTGATGACCAGCTAAGTGGCTGGACCGAGAAGATACTCCAAAGCACTTCCCAAAGCCGAACTTGCACCAAAAAGTGGTCATGGTCACTGTTCGGTGGTCTGCTCCTGGTCTGATCCACCAGCTTTCTGAATCCCAGTAAAACCAATACATCTGAGAAGTATGCTCAGCAAATCGATGAGATGCACCGAAAACTGCAACGCCTGCAGTCAACATTGGTCCACAGAAAGGGTCCAATTCTTCTCCACGACAACGCCCGACAACACGTTGCACAACCAACATTTCAAAAGTTGAATTGGGCTACGAAGTTTTGCCTCATCCACCATATTCAACTGACCACTCGCCAACCGACTACCACTTTTCCAAGCATCTAGAAAATTTTTTGCAGGCAAAATGCTTCCATAATCAGCAGGATGCAGAAAATGCTTTCCAAGAGTTCATCGAATCTCAAAGCATGGATTTTTATACTACAGGAATAAACAAACTTATTTCTCATCGGCAAAAATGTGTTGATTGTAATCGTTCCTATTTTGATAAAGAAAGATCTGTTTGGGCCTAGTTACGATGATTTAAAATTCACAATCCAAAACCATGATTAATTTTGCACCAACCTAACAGTACCTACATTTATTATCTCAACTGCTCTTCAACTTTTTTTTTTTTTTTTTGAGATGGAGTCTCCCTCTGTCAACCAGGCTGGAGTGCAGTGGCACAATCTCGGCTCACTGCAACCTCCACCTCCCAGGTTCAAGTGATTCTCCTGCCTCAGACTCCTGAGTAGCTGGGATTACAGATGCCCACCACCGCGCCCCATTCATTTTTGTATTTTTAGTAGAGATGGGGTTTTGCCATGTTGGCCAGGCTGGTCTCAAACTCCTGACCTCATATGCCCACCTTGGCCTCCCAAAGTGCTGGGGTTATAGGCACGAGCCACTGCATCCAGCCTAATCTTACTCTTTAAAAGAATAAAGTAAGGGCAGATAATAACAAATGTCTTAACCCAGAAATATAACCTTTTTGAATTATGTTCTCCATTCACAGAAGCATTTAAAACACTACAAGTGTGCAGTAAACTAACAGCAAAAGCCAACAAGCTCTAATCACTTAAACTCTAGAGGATATATGACACAGCTCTTCCTAAAATATCACCAGATGGCTACATAAACTTAGAACGACTCAACTCCCAGCTGTATATTAACACCAAAACTCCAATAAGCCTCTACTGTCATAATAAAAATCGTTTGCCTAAGTATCTTCCAATTCATATTAGATGTATTAATATAAACCATATCCCATCTGAGTTGCCACAACTCCATTTGACATTTGAAACACACCACAACACACACACACACACACACACACACACACACAGAACTTGGGAGTTCGGGCTGGGTTCTGTTTACAGAGTTCATAGAAACTGATTTTTCTTAAGGTGTCTTTTATAATTCTCAATCAACTTATTAAGAAGAAAAAAACTAGATGGCTCAGTCCTCTTGGGTTTAATTGTGATCAAATCCCAGAATGTCTTTAGTCATAGTGGAGTTCACAATGATAAAGTTCAAATCAGCTTACCTGCCCCAATCCTCCCATACTACTTCCTACCGCTGCCACTTCTCTTAGGAACTGGAGCCAGTTAACCACCCACTTTCTCAATGGTGAGTGCGACATAAACCTTCACAAGACATCCAATGAAAAATAAAGACTTTAAAATAGCAGTTTTTGGCTGAGCATGGTGGCTCACACCTGTAATCCCAGCACTTTGGAAGGCCAAGATGGGCGGATCACCTGAGGTCAGGAGTTCAAGACCAGCCTGGCCAACATGGCGAAATCCCATCTCTAAAAAATACAAAAAATCAGCTGGCTGTGGTGGCTTGTGCCTGTAGTCTCAGCTACTTGGGAGGCTGAGACACGAGAATGGCTTGAACCCAGGAGGCAGAGGTTGCAGTGAGCTGAGATCACGCCACTGCACTCCAGCCTGGGTGACAGAGTGAGACTCCGTCTTAAAAAATAAAAAATAAAACCAAATAGCAGTTTTTCCTACTTATAAAAGTAATACATACTCATTGTAGAAAAATGGGAAACTCTAAAAGAATAAGAAGCAAAAAAGCCACATTATCCCACCAAGACAGAAATTAATCACTACTAACATTTCCATTCATGGCCATCCAGGGTCTCTTCTATATATAAAAGTGTCTTAGTTCATTTACCAAACAGGATTTTAAGTACTGCAGAACAAGCAGGAAGTAGCATACTAGTTCTTTGGAAGACTAATTTTCTTCATTGTAAAGAAGTTACACTTACTGCTGAGTAAGTCAACCATATGTACAAGAAACTGGAGAGAATGACAAAGGTGAGGGGAATCATACCTGCTCTTTTTCATTCACTCACAGCAAACTATGGAGTCCATGTTTTGGGAACCATTATGTACGCAAAGACCAACTAATGAGTATGTTTCCTTTATAAATAGCAGCCTACTAAATAAACAAATACATACATACATACATATATACAAATATACAGTCTTGCCACAGGAGTTACACACACAGTGAAAGGAATGACATTAAGAGTATTTTTTTGTCACCATGAAAGTATCCTAAGAGAAAGTAAAGGGATATGTGAAAGGTTGATCTAAAATTCAAGACCTCTTCCACAAAAATATTTTCTGTGCACATAAGACGAAGGAACAGCCGGGCGCGGTGGCTCACGCTTGTAATCCCAGCACTTTGGGAGGCTGAGGTGGGCGTATCACGAGGTCAGGAGATCGAGACCACGATGAAACCCCGTCTCTACTAAAAATACAAAAAATTAGCCAGGCGTGGTGGCGGGCGCCTGTAGTCCCAGCTACTCAGAGAGGCTGAGGCAGGAGAACGGCATGAACCCGGGAGGCGGAGCTTGCAGTGAGCCGAGATTACGCTACTGCACTCCAGCCTGGGTGACAGAGCGAGACTCCGTCTCAAAAAAAAAAAAAAAAGATGAAGGAACAATCTCACTACGGAAAATGTAACTGTTGGTTTTACAATGCTATAACTTATTTACATGTGTAAATAAATATGCAGGAGTTTAAATAGTCCATAAATATTGATAGCTTACTCTGTACCAGGCAATGTATTAACTGCCAGGGAGTAAGGCAGAGAACAGCCACCAGTCCCTATTTCTCCAGAACTTTCAGTCTACCTCTTGAAATATGATATCAAACACTAGGCATGTGGTCTCAAGCAAGTCACAACAGTCCTGATTAAATGATGATCTCAAATCCTTGTTATGACCTAAGAAGATATATATGAAAGTAGCTTATACATCATGTTACCTAAGGTAAAAAGAGATATGTGGCCTTTTGTGCAAAGCACTGTATATAGCAATCACCTTCAATATAAATTATCTCATTTCTTTTAACTGGCAAAAAAGTAATCACTCAAGTTGCTTAATATAATCTCTTTTCACAGTCTCTAAGATTTTAATATTATCTTTCTCTGCCAATGACCCACCTGCAATAACTGAAATTAATTTCCCCATTTTTTTCTAATACAAAAAGCCTTGTTTCCTGATGTCATAATTTATAGGGCTGGGGGGCAGGCAGCCACAGATCAAAAGCAACTTATTCTAACTCAAGAAAAAATTATCTTTTAATCTAAGAATCATCATGGAAAGTTTGTTATAGGCTCAGGCTAATCCAAATAGAGTTAGTGACAGGTTAATTGTGGTACTCTGAAAGCAAAGGACAGCAAGTAGCAATTATTCATCCCTTCACTCAGTCTCTAGGACCTAACTCTTAAAAAACAGGGAGATATATATTATAGCCAAACTGCTTTCCAAAACATAATTTTTTAAAATATGTTCTACTAAATACTAATTCTTCGTATCTAAAAGAAATAGAGTACTTAATTAACATTGCTTCTTATCCTACGATTTGTCCTTTTCAAATTCAGCCACCTCAACAATGCAAAAAGTATTGAACTGATGCTTTAAATTTATTTTTGCCCTTATTGCAGATACGGCTCTCAAGAGCATGGGACTTTTTTTTTTTTTTGAGACAGAGTCTCGCTCTGTCACCCAGGCTGGAGTGCAGTGGCGCAATCTCAGCTCACTGCAACCTCTGCCTCCCGGGTTCAAGAGATTATCCTGCCTCAGCCTCCCGAGTAGCTGGAACTACAGGCGCGTGCCACCATGCCGGGCTAATTTTTTGTATTTTTAGTAGAGACGGGTTTCACCATGTTAGCCAGGATGGTCTTGATCTCCTGACCTCTTGATCCGCCTGCCTCGGCCTCCCAAAGTGCTGGAATTACAGGTGTAAGCCACTGCGCCCAGCCTAGCATGGGACATTTTAAAGGTATTCATGATCCAACTAAACTGGACCAGCAAAACTAGTGAAATGCCCAAAAACAAGCATCTATAAATGCCCAATATTAAACCTTAAGAGTCTAAAGCAGTAGTATCCAAAGCAAGTATAACATATGCACGGTGGCTCACACCTGTAATCCCAGGACTTTGGGAGGCCAAAGGGCAGGCTGAATTCACTTGAAGCCAGGAGTTCCGGGCCAGCCTGGCCAACATGGCAAAATCCCGTCTCTACTAAAAAATACAAAAATTAGCCAGGCATGGTGGCACACACCTGTAATCTCAACTACTCAAGTGGCTGAGACACAAGAATCACTTCAATCCAGGAGGCAGAGGTTGCAGTGAGCCAAGATCACAACCACTGCACACAAGCCTGGGTAACAGAAAAATACTCTTGTCTCAAAAATATATACATATTATACATACACATATATATTATATGTTACATATACACTATATATTATATATTATGTGTTACATATACACTATATATTATATATTATGTATACACGTATATATTAAATATATACACACACACACATACATACATACACACACGCACACACACACCTCCAGGAGTAACCAAGACACCCTAGGTTAAAAAAGGAAAATAGGCCGGGCGCGGTGGCTCACGCTTGTAATCCCAGCACTTTGGGAGGCCGAGGCGGGCGGATCATGAGGTCAGGAGATCGAGACCACGGTGAAACCCCGTCTCTACTAAAAATATAAACAAATTAGCCGGGCGCGGTGGCGAGCGCCTGTAGTCCCAGCTACTCGGAGAAGCTGAGGCAGGAGAATGGCGTGAACCCGGGAGGTGGAGCTTGCAGTGAGCCAAGATCGCGCCACTGCACTCCAGCCTGGGTGACAGAGCAAGACTCCGTCTCAAAAAAAAAAAAAAAAAAAAAAAAAAAAAAGGAAAATATCTGAACTTTATTTTTAATTATCATCCTTGTTAATTTTTTGTTCGTATTTTATAAAGTCCACAATAATCAGTTACTATACATATATTATTTGTAAAGTAAATATCTAAGGATTAAGAATTGATGCTCAATTATTTTCTTTCTTTTCTCAAAGCAACAACACGAAGTCCTATCAATTTCTTTTTTCTGACTTCATTCTTCCCATCTCATCTTTTTTTTTTTTTTCTAAAGAGACAGTCTCACTATGTTGCCCAAGCTAGAGTACAGTGGCTATATTCATAAGCACAATCACAGTGAACTTTAGCCTTGAACTCCTGGCCTCAAACATTCTCCTGCCTCAGCCAACTAAGTAGCTGGGACCACAGGACCATGTACCGCACCTGCTTAATGCTCAAAATTTTTTAGTGATGAGGTAAGCAATCAAAAAGTTTGAAGACCATCGGTCTACACCACTCCCTTGTCACTGAACTTTCATTTTTATCAGCTCCCTCCCAAGAGTTAAGCTATGGAAATAAGTCCTGATGCTGAAAAAGAAACAGAAGAAAAACTGTTTCAAACTACTTTAAACTCCCAACAACAAGCTAAAGATGACGAATCACTAGCAAGAATATACGGAATTGAATACTCATACGCTGTTGATGGGAATTTCAAATAGACATTCTATCTAAAGGGCATCTTGAGTATATCCAAATTTAAAACACACATACCCTTTGACCTAATAATCTCACTTTTTTTTTTTTCTTTTGAGACTGAGTCTCACTCTGTCACCCAGGCTGGAGTGCAGCAGCTTAATCTCGGCTCACTGCAACCTCTGCCTCCTGGGTTCAAGTGATTCTCTGTGCCTCAGCCTTCCAAGTAGCTGGAATTACAGAGGCCCGCCACCACACCCGACTGATTTTTGTATTTTTAGTAGAGACGGGGTTTCACCATGTTGGCCAGCCTGGTCTTCAACTGCTGACCTCAGGTGATCCACCCGCCTTGGCCTCCCAAATTGCTGGGATTACATGCATGAGCCACCATGCCCAGCTAATAAACCCACTTCTAAGAATTTATCCTGGGCCAGGTGCGGTGGCTTAGGCCTGTAATCCCAGCACTTTGGGAGGCAGAGGCGGGCGGATCATGAGGTCAGGAGATCGAGGCCATCCTAGCCAACATGGTGAAACCCTGTCTCTACTAAAAATACAAAAAATTAGCCGGGCGTGGTGGCACGTGCCTGTACGCCCAGCTACTCAGGAGGCTGAGGCAGGAGAATCGCTTGAACCCGGGAGGCAGAGGCTGCAGTGAGCCTAGATCGCACCACTGCACTCCAGCCTGGGCGACAGAGTGAGACTCTGTCTCAAAAAAAAAAAAAAAAAAATTTATCCTAAGGAAATAATAAAATAATAGAACAATTCAATGTCCAAACGAGTTCATCACAGTACTGCTTTAAGAGAAAAACTGACAATATCCATTAACAACACAGAACTGCCATAAACTATGAGGCATCCATATTATAAACACTAAATGCTCATTAAGGGAATATCAATTTTACAGGGAAAGTTGTTCTTTTTTTTAATTATTTCAATAGATACGTATAAGAAAAAAAATAAAAATACCAAACATTACATCCAGATGGGATTACAGGTCATCTCTACTTTTTTTTAAAAAAACACTGAAACTGTTCTGGGCCAGGTGCAGTGGCTCACGCCTGTAATCCCACCACTTTGGGAGGCCAAGGCAGACGGATCACCTGAGGTCAGGAGTTCGAAACCAGCCTGGGCAACATGGTGAAACCCTGTCTCTACTAAAAATACAAAAATTAGCCAGGCGTGGTGGCGGGTACCTGTAATCCCAGCTACTCAGGAGGCTGAGGCAGCAGAATTGCTAGAACCCAGGAGGCTGAGGCAGCAGAATTGCTAGAACCCGGGAGGCTGAGGTTGCAGTGAGCTGAGATCATACCACTGCATTCCAGCCTGGGTGACAGAGTGAGACGCCATCTAAAAAAAAAAAAAAAAAGTTCTGTAGCTTTCATAACCAGAAATAATTTCATTTTGAAATTTAAAATGATATTAAGTTAAAACTCCAAATTATTGTCCTATATCACTTCCAAAACTCTTTATAAACACTCTATCTTCCCATATCATTTGTGGAATCAGTCTAAACACTTAATTAAATATTTGGTTTATCTCACAGAAAAATGATAGGCATAGAATAAATAACAACCCTGTTTCAAGTTATAACCATCTTGTCTTTATACCAATTCTTGCCAGTTATATCACGATTTATCAATATACTTATAATTTCCTTATATTTTGCCAGATTAGAAATCTATGAATAATTCTGAAAACTAAATAAATTTATATTTCTCTTCTGCAACTAAGTTACAAAAGTATTAACGACTTCAGGAGGCTGAGGCAGGGAGAATCGCTTGAACCCAGGAGGCGGAGGTTACAGTGAGCCGAGATCACGCCACTGCACTCCAGCCTGGGCAACAGAGCGAGACTCTGTCTCAAAAAAAAAAAAAAAAAAAGTATTAACTACTAAAGAAATTAGATTTCGACCCCAGGTAAGTGAAATCAGAAAAGCTTGCTATCATCTGTCATAACAGAATCATTCTGAATATCTTTAGTTACCAGCATCAAGACAATACCTCTGTGGTTAAAGTACTCCATACTCCATGTTAACGGAAAAGCGTACTTAAGAATATTATTATAGCATAAGTTTATGTGCTTTGTTCATTAAATCAACACTTTAGAACATAGCTATGAGGTATTTCACCACTAACAGAATAGCTTTACGGTAACCCATCTTCACAATTTTCTTTTTGTTTTCATCTGCTTCATGCCTTACTATTTTATAGACAGTCATTCTATCCACATTGCCCAAGTACTATGTCCCCAAACAACTACGACAAAGTTTTATCACAACCCAAAAGAAAAAACAACCTTTTAGGCCAGGCATAGTGGCTCATGTCTACAATCCCAGCACTTTGGGAGGACTGGAGGCAGGAGGACTACTTGAGCCCAGGAGTTCAAGACCAGCCTGGGCAATGTAGCAAAACCCTGTCTCTACAAAAAATGAAAATTATAATTTTTAAAAAGAAAAAATACATTTTACACGGCAACCAAGTATACATACATAAAAATATCTTTTAAAAAGAAACAAAAGTTTCCCAAATCTTGAACCCGGGAGGCAGAGGTTACAGTGAGCCGAGATTGCGCCACTGCACTCCAGCCTGGGCAACAGAGCGAGACGCTGTGTCAAAAAAAAAAAAAAAGTATTAACTACCAAAGAAATTAGATTTAGACCCCAGATAAGTGAAATCAGAAAAGCTTGCTACCATCTGTTATAACAGAATCATTCTGAATATCTGCAGTTATCAGCATCAAGACAATACTTCTGCATCTATATTTACTTTTAGTTTATGCAATGTACTGATATATTCTTTCTGAAAATGCTTTTTTAAATAAGTACATTGATTTCATTACCCTATGACACTGCCACCTGCTACTTAAAAACACAGCCTTAGAACTTTACACAGAATGTGCTAAACTCCTTGCTCCTACCACCTTCTACTACTGCTCCAACATAAGAAAATGGGTGAGCCGGGCGCGGTGGCTCACGCCTGTAATCCCAGCACTTTGGGAGGCCGAGGCAGGCGGATCACGAGGTCAGGAGATCGAGACCATCCTGGCTAACACAGTGAAACCCTGTCTCTACTAAAAATACAAAAAAAATTAGCCGGGTGAGATGGCGGGCGCCTGTAGTCCCAGCTACTCGGGAGGCTGAGGCAGGAGAATGGCGTGAACCCCGGGGGGCGGAGCCTGCAGTGAGCCGAGATCGCGCCACTGCACTCCAGCCTGGGCGACAGCGAGACTCTGTCTCAAAAAAAAAAAAGAAAAGAAAAGAAAATGGGTGAAATCCAGCCAAGTCTATTCCAAGTAAAGACCTTGGCATAAATGTGAGACACCCCAGGTTCCTCTGAAGTCCCTGCAACATTGTGACTATTCCGACAGGATACATGTGCTGAAAGGTTTCTCCAGCCAGAGTACAGAAGCAGAAACCTTCTCTGCTGCCGTATCAGTGATATTGGTAAATTCTGCACTTGACAATACAGACTAGGTTTACCACTGCTCCACAAGCCAATTCTTCCAAGACATAAAATAGGATTCTAATACAATATGATTCTAATACCAGCCCCTTACATTTTTAGAATACTTTTCATATACACTATTCTGTTTGATCCTTCTGGTGTTAGAAAAGTGGAGAAGTTGCTCTTCTTCCTTTCACTAATGAGGGAATTGGAGCTCAGAGGGGTTAGGTAGCTTGTCAAAAACACCATGGCTAATGAAAAATAACAACCCAGGCTTGAACCCAAGATTTACTATCTACCCACTTTCATGCTACAATTTTCATTTTTAATATCTGATACAAATATGAACTTAAAAGGTATATTGTTTCTAGATACAAAAGCAAAGATGAAAGCGTATCAGTATTGATATCACAAAATTAAGATTAAAAATAGCAATGACATGTTAATAATTTTGGTAGCCTCTAAAGTTACTGGGAGTCCTAGTTCAATCCAATATGAATCTGCTATCATCTTATAACTTAAATCAATGTTACACTGATTATAAATTTATCTATGTATTCATCATAGAAAATTACAGAATTAGGTGGTAAGAAACAGCTAGCTATATAAATTGCACAAACTCCCCCCAAACCATTCTCAAGTCTCATGACTTCACACTAAATTATGAAGTTTCCAACGTAAAACCCGATTTGATTTCAACACTAAGCGAATTACAACAGCATAAGCATGTTCTTTCTACATAACACTTGCAACATACATTCAACGTCAGAAGCACTTTTGGACAATGTCTAAAATCCATAAGCTAAAAGCAGAACCCAACACAGAATCTTGTTTCTTTTAAAGAAGAAAGGTTCGTCTACCTATATAAGATGAATACCAAATAACATAATTAGAAATGATTAAAAATTTGCAGAATCAGGCTAGAGAAACTACTTGAGGTCAAAGACTATAGGCCCTTAATTGTATAGATGAGAAAACTGACGCCCAGAGAAGTTAAGTGACATTCCCAACAGCAATAAATGACACAGACGGAATCAGAATATATGTCTGTCGATCCAGAACTTCCCACTATTCTATACTACCTTTGCATTTACCGTGCTCTTAAAAGTCACTAACATCTGAAACACTTAAGATCCATTAAGACTCAAAAACTAGGGGACTCGATAATGTTCATGACAGTGTTTAGGAAACAATTTCTTAAAGGAATCTCAAAAATTCCAAACAATAAGCACTGAAAGCTGGCTCTTTATTTTCATTTTCTTTCCTACCCAGAGCCCTACTTGATCAAAAATTGGCTCTTTAATCCATTGCAAAATATCAAGTAGCTTTTAATAACTAACACTGCTATAAACCACCATAATAGTTCTTCTTTCCGTATCAATACTATTCACTTACTTAAAAAACATCTGAGGGCACAGAATATGCTGATAACTGCGCTGGGTACTGGGGACACCAGGGAACAAAACAGACAAGGCCTCTGGCTCTTCTAATGGACAGCTGGGTGCAACTCTAAAAATACTACTCTATGATTTGACAGGATATTTACCAAAGCCCTTCACTACTCTACACAACTATAACAACATTTTCTTCTACCTCTTCCAAACTTGTAAGAACCTTCACCACACCCCCCTCTAAAACATGAATACTTCCTTTGCTAACAGCATTCCACTTTACTGAAGAAGGTGTGAACGTGTTAACTAGAACTACAGCAGATTTTTAAACTGACTTTACCACTCCTCATGGCCTGCGGCAAATTTCAAGACCTTTTCACAATACATAGTAACCCTTCCTGGTTCACAACCCGGGTCTCAAATGACTGCTAACACACCCATCCTACCCTCCACTAGAAATCTGAGTCAGATGGTTTAGGAGCAACCATGATGGTGGGAAGCATCTTCAGTGGACCCTTTTATGAGCCAGAAGCCGACTTACTCCCTCTCCTTCTCTGTTTATTTCCTCTGGATCCTTCAATATATCTCTGGATACAGTATATCTCCAATTAATCAGCATCTAATTTTATCAAGTGTGTTCCTAATAACTTGTGCACAAATTAACTTTTGGCAACAAATCTGTTTCCCCTACATAAATCCATTACATTTTAAGAGATGCTCAATTTGCATCTCTTTAAGTTTCTCATGCTTCCCCTTCTTCTCTACCTCTTAAATTCTTAAAGATCTATAAACAAATGCACCCTGAGAAATCATAATTAATGGGACTTCTTTGGAATACCCAACCTAAAGCAAAAGTTCACATGCCTTGCTGACCAGAATCATTCACGAAGCTTTGTAAGGATAGATCCCCAGGGTCTATACTCAGAGATTTTAATTCACCAGGTCTTGCAGGAGTTTGAGGAATTTAGGTAGTCCATAATATTTCTAATAACCAGCCTTAAACTAGACAACCACTGAAGAACCTGGCCTATGAGCTGAGAAACTCAGGTTTTTTTACGGCTGGCCATTAACGACAAGCAGGGCTGTACCACTGTGCTGGTAACTTGAAGTTCTCTGAGTCACCTGAAAATGAGGGAGTAATTGGAGCCAAAAGAGGTATTCATAGGCAGCCAATCTAAAATTCTAGAATCCTCCAAATTTAATTTAATATCACATACTATACTGGGTTTACTCAAAACAGTGTCATTCTGGCTGGGGGTGGTGGCTCACGCCTATAATCCCAACACTTTGGAGGGCCAATGCAAGAGGGATCACTTGAGGTCAGGAGTTCCAGGCCAGCCTGGCCAACACGGCGAAATCCCCGTCTCCACTAAAAATACAAAAATTAGCCAGCTGTGGTGGCGCACACTTGTAATCCCAGCTACTTGGGAGGCTGAGGTGGGAGGATTGCTAGAACCTGGGAGGCGGAGGTTGCAGTGAGCAGAGATCGCACTACTGCACTCCGGCCTAGGCGGGAGAGCCAGGTTCTGTCTTAAAAAAAAAAAAAAAAAAAAGGTGTCATTCTGTAAGCTCTTCTAGCCTACCCAAATCATAGGCCCTATAAAGGGAAGACTTTCTGCATGCCGTCAATGTCTCCTGTCCTACTGAACAGCCCTGAATCTGAAAGGGGAAGGTCCCCACCACCTCTCCATGGACAAATCACAAACATTTGACATTAAAAAAAAATAATAAGAATCTCCTGTAATTCAACCCAGGTCTCTCATGGCATTACCGTTCACATATGAGAAAGTTGAACCTTAACTAGAAAAGTATATGGTTTTGGGGATTTGTTTTGTTTGGGTTGTGGAAAAATAGATGTCAGAAAACAAAGTGGATGTCAAGATACTACAACAGTAAGAATTTAGGCCTGGGTCTGGAAAGGACATTTGAACATCAATATGTAATAGCAGTCCATGTCCAAAACTCACAAGTGAGATTATCAAACTCCAGGGGAGTCTATTAATGTGGCCATAAAATCTACCCCATAATTTTGACATAAGTTTTCCAGTCCAAAATACAACCGACAGTATCATCTTATGGGTCCGGAAATGCCATACATCAAGCAAAATTACTACCGGAGAAATAACACTGTAATCATTTGCGGGGCAGTTTGACCAGTGTTCACCGAGTTACGCCAACCGCCCCCAATCATCCTTCCCACCTAAGTACTACCAGGTCAGGAGGATGCCCTGCTGCACGATCGGGAGGTCACTCCTCCTTTCCACAAGGCCCAGGCCCGCACCGTTCGCCCCGGGGCTCCCATGGCCCCTGACCTCCAGTATCCGGCAACGATGGACCGCCACAGACCCGGCAGGGGGCGAAGGGCACACACCCACCTCCCGGGAGTTCGTGGGAATAACCCCGGGCGCTCCAAGGGTATGTCCCACACCCAGAGCCGCATGGGCCCATCCCCGCCAGGTCTGGGAAGGCAGCCCCAGCCCGGGACCCCGCCTCCCCCGCACCTAGGGTCCAGGCCGAGCTCGGCCGCCGAGCTCCCGTTCCCACTCCCACACCCAGCGCCTCCCACTGGCGGAGACGGCCGCCGGGGACGCCC
Organism: Hylobates moloch; assembly: GCF_009828535.3. Classification (NCBI taxonomy): domain Eukaryota; kingdom Metazoa; phylum Chordata; class Mammalia; order Primates; family Hylobatidae; genus Hylobates; species Hylobates moloch. The sequence continues at coordinate 11,582,248 of NW_026652294.1, read as the reverse complement.
CTCCCCGGGCCCCGCACGCAGTCCCCAGCCCTCCCAGGGCGCTGCCTCCTCAGAGAGTGACAGCCGCCTGGCCAGGGCCGGGTCCGAGGCCGGCCCCTACTCCAGCTCTTCCTCACCCCCCGAGGAGACGGAGGACAGGGATGGGGTTCTTACCGGGCAGCAGGACATGGCGAGGCCCGCCACGGCACAGTCTCCTCTTCCGCCACCCCACCAGGCTCCCTGCCAGGGCCGGCGCGGGGCAGCGCCTGAGCCGCTGGGACGTCTCGTCCGGCTGCTACTCCGCCGCCGCCGCCGCCTTCTCACAACCACAACAACATGGCGGCAGCGGCCACACAGAGCGCGCTCCCGACGCCGAGCCGGGCGACGAGCGGGGACGCGCGCGCACGCTCGGGCGCTGAGCCCGGTGTCCGGGAAAGGGGGCGGGTCTCCGCCGGTTGGACGGGGGCGGGGCCTGGACAGGTGGTCACGCCCCAGGAGATGGGCGGGGCTGCAGCTGGGGAGAGGCTCGGGAAAAAGCCCAGCGGAGCAAGAATGGCTACACAGATGGGAAATGGGTGGAGGAAAAGAGATGACAAAAAAAAAATCTGGAAGAAAACCAAAGGTGGTCCTACAGATTTTTAGAGGAGTCTTTTCCAAGCTCTGTAACCCTGGGCAAGACATGGCTCACTCTACTTACCAGAAAAATAGAACAATAGTGGTATCTTCCACCTGCAATTGTGGTCAGGATAAAACCAGTTTAATATAATGCAAGTAAATATAGTGTTTTAGCAGTTGTATTCAGAATACAATTTCTTTTCTTTTCTCTTTTTTTTTTTTTTTTTTTGAGACAGAGTCTGGCTCTGTCGCCCAGGCTGGAGTGCAGTGGTATCTCGGCTCACTGCAACCTCTGCCTCCCGGGCTCAAGCGATCCTCCCACCTCAGCCTCCTGAGTAGCTGGGACTACAGACTCACAACATCATGCCCGGCTAAATTTTGTATTTTTTGTAGAGACGAGGTTTCTGCCATTTTGTCCAGGCTGATCTCAAACTCCTGGGCTCAAGCAATCCACCCACCTCAGCCTCCCAAAGCGCTGGGATTACAGGCATGAACCACCGCACCCGGTCCAGAATACAATTTCAAACTGATTCAACTTCAGCTCCTAATCAAAAGCTCAGCGGGAAGAAGTGAGTTTTCAAACAAAATAAAAAACAACCCCCCAAAAAAATTGTAACCCACCCACAATAGCCTGCAGAATTCCACAAACCAGGATTGCATTACCGTAGGCCCTAACAGATTCACCTCCTCTGAGTTGCCTTTTAACATTCTACCCTTGACTTTTCTGGAAACTGGGAGAACCCTAGTCAAATGAAATGTATTCCTGCGTCGGTTGTGAAGTTTTTCCACAGCACTTTCTGAAATTTATTTTCAATGTTTATTGTCTTTTTACTCCACTAGAATGTAAAAGCTACTATAAGATAAGGATCTTGTCTTGTTCATCACTGTTTCCCCAGCACCTAGAACTGTGCAGGGTAAGTAGTAGGCAGTCAAATTTCTTGATTAACAGCTGGCTGGGCACGGGGGCTCACGCCTGTAATCCCAGCACTTTGGGAGGCCGAGGTGGGCAGATCACCTGAACTCAGGTGTTCAATACCAGCCTGGCCAACATGGTGAAACCCCAGATCTACTAAAAATACAAAAGTTAGCTGGGCATGGTGGCGGGCGCCTGTAATCCCAGCTACTTGGGAGGCTGAGGCAGGAGAATAACTTGAACCCAGAAGATGGAGGTTGCAGTGAGCCGGGACTGCACCACCGCACTCCAGCCTGGGCGACAGAGCAAGACTCCGTCTCAAAAAACGAAACTAAACTAACAGCTAACATTTATTCATACAACTCATCTAATTGAATCTTCACAACTTTAATAGGTAGATGCCATTATCTCCATGTTACAGATGAAGAAAGTGAAGCACAGAATAAATTGCATGTATTAAAACAAAATTAAAACCCAGCAGACAAGAAAAAAAAAAAAAAAACACTGTGCTCTCTCACCCACCAGGCTGTACTGCCCAGTGCAGGGACACAGTAGCCTGAAATAAAATCTCAAGTGAGAAATGAGGCCGGGCGCAGTGGCTTATGCCTGAAATCCCAGCACTTTAGGAGGCCGAAGCAGGTGGATTGCTTGAGCCCAGGAGTTCGAGACCAGCCTAGGCAACATGGTAAAATCCCATCTCTACAAAAAATACCAAAAAACTGGCCAGGCGTGGCGGTGCACGCCTGTAGTCCCAGCTATTTGAGAGGCTGAGGTGGGAGAATGGCTTGAGCCTGGGAGGCAGAGGTTGCAGTGAGCCCTGATTGTGCCACTGCACTCCAACCTGGGTGTCAGAGAGAGAAAAAAGAAAGAACAAAATAAATTATTTTAGAGTTAAAAGCTTGGAAAGCCCTTGCTTTACTACCAGAAAAACCGGTGTGCTTCCTGCTTTTCGATAACTGTTACGCAGCTGATTGTGTCTCTCTTTTCACTCTAGCTTCCAGAAAGCCCAGGGCTAAATGTGAAGCTCAGCAATGACCTCTTCTTGGCCCTTGAGGGTCCACTCCTGCCTCAACTTTGCACCTTTATTTATATGTGGCTGCCCTGATTTTCCCTTTCTGTTCTATGACTGACTGTAGGCTTAATGGAATGGGAGAAGAAACAGTAAATACTAAAATTGATGAATGACTTAAAGTTATTTTATTTTATTTTATTTTATTTTTGAGACAGAGTTTTGCTCTTGTTGCCCAGGCTGGAGTGTAATGGCGGGAACTCGGCTCACTGCAACCTCTGCCTCCCGGGTTCAACCGACTCTCGTGCCTCAGCCTCCCGAGTAGCTGGGATTACAGGCATGCGCCACCACACCCGGCTAATTTTTTGTATTTTTAGTAGGGACGGGGTTTCTCCATGTTGGTCAGACTGGTCTCAAACTCCCGACCTCAGGTGATCCGCCCGTCTCGGCCTCCCAAAGTGCTGGGATTACAGGCATGAGCCACCGTGCCCGGCCTATTTTTATTTTTATATTTTATTTTATTCTCAGACAAGGCCTCACTCTGTTGCCCAGACTGGAGTGCAGTGGCTGGATCTCTGCTCCCTGCAACTTCTACCTCCCAGGGCTCGAGCCATCCTCCCACCTCAGCCTCTTGAGAAGCTGGGACTACAGGCGTGCTCCACCACACCTGGCTAATTTTCGTATTTCTCATAGAGAAGGAGGGGTGGGGGCAGTGTCTCACCATGTTCCCCAGGCTGGTCTCAAACCCCTGAGTTCAAATGATCCATCTGCCTCCACCTCCCAAAGTGCTGGGATTACAGGAGTGAGCCACAACGCCAAGCCTTAAACTTTAAAAATTAAGAAAAAAAAAAAAAGGACTTTCCAACCTGTTTTTCCCATTGTCTGATAAACCAAGGTTCTCATCAGCCACTAAGCCCCCCTGCAGGGAAATTCCCCTAACCAGTCATCTGCTCAGGGAAAGGCCATAGGATCAACTGCCACAGGTTGGTGGCCTCTGAGTGGACTGAAGCTAGCACCTGACTCCAGGACAGCCCACCCATAGGCTACCTAACTCCCAATGAGATGGCACAGGGCAAAGAGTTCGGCCAATAGGCAGTCAGCATCCACTCAGCCAATCCCACAGCTCCCCAGGAATTCACCATGGGAGAGCGAAGGAGATGGCTTGTAATTTTGACCTCTTTTTAGACAGAATGTCGTGTGTTTGCCTTTTAATCTGGGCTAAGTAATCTTCAACTGAATCTTCAACCAGTATTTGGGACATGGGAGGAATTTCTCTATGCCCATGAAATCACACTATTTGCACCTTCTCGTTTTCATAATAGCTAACATAAATTGGAGTGAGTAGCTATTCATAGACCAGATATTAGCTTCCAACTCCCGGGCTCCAGCAACCCTCCTGCCTCGGCTTCCCTACTGGGTCTAGAGGTATTCACCACTGCAACTGGCTGGATTGAACCTTTCAATTGTGGCGGGGCTATACGAGCACTTTACATGTATATCTAATGTAATCTTAGGCCAGGCACGGTGGCTCACACCTGTAATCCCAGCACTTTGGGAGGCCGAGGCAGGCAGATCACCTGAGGTCAGGAGTTCGAGACCAGCCTGGCCAACATGATGAAACCCCATCTCTACTAAAAATACAAAAATCAGCCGAGCATGGTGGCAGGTGCCTATAATCCCAGCTACTCGGGAGGAAAATTGCTTACTCAGGAAAATTGCTTGAACCCGGGTGGCAGAGGTTGCAGTAAGCCAAGACAGCGCCTCTGCACTCCAGCCTGGGCGACAGAGCGAGACTCTGTCTCAGAAATAAATAAAATAAAATAAAATTTAAAGATAATATAATCTTTACAACAACACTATAGGAAGGTGTTGTTACTGTCCTCCATTTTACACACAAGAAAGTGTAAAGGTCAGGATTTGAGCCCAGAAGATTTGACTCCAAGTGCATGCTTGTCAACTTCATTACTACACCTCATCCCCACTGCTGCCCACCTGCTTACCTTTAAGACAGACTTTAGTAAATTATTTATAAATAAGAAGGAGAAAACTGCAGCATAGCCTTGAAAACTCACCTCAAGAAGAAGGGCCTAAGGAGACTCAATAGAAAGAAAGCTGGTCTGTGTCTAAAGACTTAAATTTGAATCTTGTCGCCTCCGCATATCTGCTTCTCTTTTCCCTTCTCTATGCATCAGTTTCCTCATCGCCTTCTAGGGTGGTAATCACTAACCTACTTAATTCATGTTGGCTGGTCTCCGTGGCTCACGCCTGTAATCCCAGCACTTTGGGAGGCCGAGGCAGGTAGATCATGAGGTCGGAAAATCGAGACCATCCTGGCCAACATGGTGAAACCCTGTCTCTACTAAAAATACAAAAATTAGCTGGGTGTGGTGGCAGGCGCCTGTAATCCCAGCTACTCTGGAGGCTGAGGCAGGAGAATCGCTTGAATCTGGGAGGCGGAGGTTGCAGTGAGCAGAGATCACGCCACTGCACTCCAGCCTGGCGACTCTGTCTCAAAAAAAAAAAAAAAAAAAAAAGAAAAGAAAAAGAAAAAAGAAGCATGTTAGGGTTCTTTGAGGTAATGGGTTTGAGAACGTTTTATATTCTATTTAAAGCCAAATCAGTGGACAGGTTCCTTGTGTGCTTTGGCTGAAGACAAAGCCCCAGCTTTGTGCACTGAGTCAAAGAAAGAGGGAACCAACCCTGGCTTCATCTCGCTGCCCTATTTCTCATGTGAGGTCCTCTACCCGCCTGACCATCCCCTCCTCCTCCTGCTGTGCTTTCAGCCTTGCTCCCCGTCCTATCTCCAAAGCTGAAAATGTTCTTCCAGCTTCACAGGGACTCTGAAATAGCCTAAGACAGATGAAAAGGCTGATTGAGGGTTGGAGGCTTCCTGAAGTCATGCAGGGCCCCTGGAAGGCAGGGGTCCCTCAGCCTCCCAAAATGCAGACTTCCCAACACTGGGTAATACTGCTTAACTCTAAATATCACTCATTTCAGTGGGCACTTTGCGTGAATTAGCCCATAATCTCTTCAGCGTCTCCTTTGTCTCCCAATCCAGCTAGCAGACAGGAGTAACTGTGGTTTTCAGACTTTGAGGAACAATTTGCCACGGGTCAGACAGAAATTAGAGTTGAATCATGTTGCTGTGATTCAATGTCTCCTGGGATTTTCCAAACACCATACTGCAGCCCTACTGTAGGAGAGGGTATTTTCAACTCTGATTGAACCTAGAGCAGTGATTCTCAAAGCATAGTCCGTCCACAGGTCCCTGGAGGGTCCTAAGACTTTTTCAGGGTTCTAGTTGGGTCAAAACTATTTTCATAGGCCAGGAGTGGTGGCTCACACCTGTAATCCCAGCACTTTGGGAGGCCGAGGCAGGCAGATCACTTGAGGTCAGGAGTTTGAGACCAGCCTAGCCGATATAGTGAAGCCCCATCTCTACTAAAAATACAAAAATTAGCTGGGCATGGTGGCGGGGGTGTGTAGCTACTCATGAAGCTGAGGCAGGAGAATCTCTTGAACCCAGGAGGCAAAGGTTGCAGTGAGCCAAAATTGCGCTACTACACTCCAGCCTGGGCAACAGATTGAGACTCCATCTCAAAATAAATAAATATAAAATAAATAAAAACTATTTTAATAATAATACTAAGAAATTGTTTGCCTTTTTACTGTGTTGACATTTGCACTAATAGTGCAAAAGCAGTGGTAGTAAAATTGGTGGCACTTTCTCACAAATCAAGGCAGTGATATGATATGTACTAGTAGCCATTGTACTCTTCACCAACATACACTAGTAGTAAACAAAATGCCAGTTTCACTTAAGAAAATCATTGATGAAGCAGTAACAAAAAATATGTATTTCATTATCTCTATATATTTGAATACAAGTCTTTTTACTATTCTGTGTGATGGACTGGAAATTACACATAAAGCCCTTTTTTCACTTTTTAAATTGAGATGAAATTCACGTAACATGAAATTAATCATTTTAAGTGGACAATTCAGTAGCATTTTGTGCATTCACAATGTTATGCAACCACTACTTCTGTCCCATTCCAAAACATTTTCATCACTCTAAAATAAAGCCCTCTACCTATTAGGCACTTATTTCCCACACACATAAAGCATGTTTACTATTCAAAAGTAGGACAGTGGTCTCAAAGAAAAACACTTCTGCAATTGTTTGAGTTGCAAGATGAGCTAGCCTCTTTTTTAAGGAAATATCATTTTTACTTGAAAGAATGGTTAACATGCAAACTACAGTTACTCAGATTTGGGTGTTTGGCAGACATTTTCTCAAAAATATATGAAGTAGATTTGTCACATCTAGTAAGACGGCTAATAGTATTTGTTGTCAATGATAAAATTCAAGCTTACTTACAATTTTGGAAAACTTAAGTGTCCCACCATGAGCTTGACAGCCTCCCAATATACCTTCCCAATACATCTGCTGAGACGGTTGGTGATATTAGCAAAATGAATATTTTATATGATATAACGAAATGTGCCAACATTTGAAAGAGCTACATAGTAAACCAATATTTTCCATATGACCAATGCATGATATTACTGGGCGTGGCAGTGCATGTCTGTAATCCCAGCTACTTGGGAGGCTGAGGCAGGAGAATCACTTGAACTCAGGAGGCAGAGGTTGCAATGAGCCAAGATCATGCCACTGCACTCCAACCTGGATGACAGAGTGAGACTGTCTCAAAAAAAAAAAAAAAAAAGTATAAGGTAGACCAATGGATTTTAGTGTGAGTATGAAAAATTTGTTGATATGAATTTACGCAAGTAAACTTTAAGAAACTATTACCTGCCAACTTTTGGTGTAGTATCAAGAAAGAATATCCACAATGAACTGAAATATGTAAGGCTGCATTTTCTTCATGTACTTTAACCAAAACAAACTGCCCCAGACTAAATGCAGAAGCAGATATGAGAATGCAGAATTCTTCCATTATCAAACTTTAATGAAAATTGCAAACATGTTAAAAATAATGCCATTCTTCTCATGAAATTTTTTGAGAAAATATAGATTTTTTTACATCAAAATATGTCATTTATGTTAACCCATCATGGATTTACAATGATATTTTTAAAATAACATCATTTTTTAACTAGTAGCAAACCAAATTCAATAGCACATTAACAAGATCATTCACCATGATCAAGTGGGATTTATCCCTGGGATGCAAGGATGGTTCAATGTATACAAATCAGTAAATGTGATACACCACATTAACAGAGTGAAGGGCAAAACCATCCCATCATCTCAATAGATACAGAAAGGGCACTTGACAAAATTCAGTATCCTTTCATGATAAAACTCCCAACAAATTAGGTATAGGAGAAATGTATCCCAACATAATAAAGGCCATATATGACAAGCCCAGAGCTAATATCATACTCAATTGTATAAAGCTGAAAACTTTTCCTCCAAGATCAGGAATAAGATAAGGACCCCTACTCTCACCACTTCTGTTCAACATAGTACAGGAAATCCTAGCCAGAGCAATTAGGCAAGAGAAAGAAATAAAAGGCATCCAAATCAGAAGGGAAGACGTTCTGTTTACGGACAGACATTGTCTGTTTACGGACAAAATGATCATATGTATGGAAAACCCTAAAGACTCCACCAGAAAACAATTAGAAGTAATAAACAAATTCAGTTAAGTTCCAGGATGCAAAATCAGCACACAAAGATTAGTAGCACTTCTGTATACTAACAACATAACAACTAATTATCCAAAAAAGGAATCAAGAAAACAATCCCATTCACAATAGCTACCAAAAGAAAAATACTTAAGAATAAATTTAACCAAGGAGGTAAAAGATCTGTACACTAAAAACTATAAAATAACGATGAAACAAACTGAAGAAGGCAAATTAACGGAAAGATATCCCTTGTTTTTGGATTGAGAGAATTGACATTGTTAAAATATCTGTATTATCCAAAGCAATCTACAGATTCAATACTAGCCTGTCAAAATTCCAATGACAGTTTTCACAGAAATTTTTTTAAAGTTCTAAAATTCATATGAACCACAAAAGACTGAATAGCCAAATCTGTCTTGAACAAAAAGAACAAAGCCAGAGGTATTACACTACCTGATTTCAAAATAACAAAGCTATAGTAATCAAAATATCATGGTGCTGGCATAAAAACAGACATACAGACCAATGAAACAGAACAGAGAGGCCACAAGTAAATCCAGACATTCACAGTCAATTGATTCTCAACAAAGGTGACAACTACACAATGGAGAAAAGACAGTCTCTTCAATAAATGGTGCTAGGAAAAACTATATTCACATGCAGAAGAATGAAATTAGACCTTCATCTCACACCATACACAAAAATCAAATCAAAATGGATTAAAGATTTAAATATATGACCTGAAATTAAAACTACCAGACGAAAACATAAAAGCTTCATAACATTGGTCTGGGAAATGATTTTTTGGATATGACTCTAAAAGCACAGGCAACAAAAACAAAAATAGACAAATGGTACTACATCAAACTAAAAAGCTTCTGCCCAGCAAAGAAAACAACAGAGTAATGAGATAACCTATTGAATGGGAGAATATATTAGCAAACCATACATCTGACTAGGGGTTAATATACAAAATGTATAAAGAACTCAATGGTAAGCAAATAAATAATCCTACTGAAAAAATGGGCAAAAGTTCTGAATAGGCATTTCTCAAAAGAAGACACAAATAGCCAACAGGTATACGAAAAACTGTTGAAGGTTACTAATCATCAGGGAAATGCAAATTAAAACCACAATGAGATATCACATAACACTTGTAAAAATGGCCATTATCAAAGAGATGAAACCATACACTGTGGCATGCCTGTAGTCCTAGCTATTTGGGAGGGTGAGGCAGGAGGATTGCTTGAGGCCAGGAGTTTGAGACCAGCCTGGACAACATGGTGAGCCCCTGTCTCTACAAAAAAATACAAAAGTTAACTGATGTGGTGGCACATGCCTGCAGTCCCAGCTACTTGGAAGGCTGAGTGAGAGGATCACTTGAGCCCAGGAGGTCAAGGCTGCAGTGAGCTATGAGTGTGCCACAGCACCCCAGCCTGGGTTACAGAGTGAGACCTTCTCTCCAAAAAATACAAAAAATTAAAAAAAGAGAGAAATAAAAGTAGGAAGTAAATATTAGTATAAACGTATGAAGCAAATTATGTCAAAAATTCATGAGGATGATACCCAGATAACTGGACATTGGGAAATACTCAAATAGTGTTTGATTGAGCCTTTGATGTCACCATTTCTTTCTATATGGGTGATCTTCACATGGAAAATGGATTAATGTGGGAGTTAAATCAGCTAACACAAGTACAACAGTACAACGGCACTCAGTAGATGTGGGTGCCATCATCCCCCCAGGAAGAGGTACCCTGCAGTCCAGTGTCAGGGAGGCTTTGCTACAATGGGAGGTAAGAGGCTTGGGTTACTGACCCAGCTGAGCCACTGACTCACTGCCTGATCTGACCCCACCTTCAGGACCTCAGTTTTATCATCCAGATAATGACAGGGTAGAATGTCATCCTCTCCTTGGAGCCTCCTAGTTCTACCACCCATCCTTTGATTAAAGGATCAGCCTCACCTGGTTTGATTACTGCATCAGGGAGCCACAGAATTGCAACTGGAAACGACTCAAGAGCTCCAAATGTGTCTCCCTGGCACCCCTGCCTCATTTCATGAATGAAGAACTGAGGACCAGAGAGGGTAAGCAACTCGCTTAGCCATGTAGGGGACGGTTCTGGGAGAGGAAGTCAGCAGGTTCTGCCTCAGTATCCAGTGGGGAAATGAGAGAGCTTCCTCTTTATTTTGAAAAATGACTTAGGTATTTAGTGGTTTAGGCACCACCTACCTTAACAAATACCCCAAAATTCTGCTGGGGATACAAGTCCCACTTCAGCTAGAAAAAATCAAAGCCATAGGTTAGGGAACACTGTGGTAACCGGGTTGATGGATCACTTCGCGTTGCAAACTAAATCTACCTTAAAAGGTCAGGGCCCCCTCTAAATTTTCCCAGGTAAGATAGAGGAGATGAAATTGGCAAGAACAGGTTAGAAAGGTATGGGAGGGTGAGTGGGGGATCGCTTCCCTCCTTCTCCTCTCCATTTGACCTCCCTGTCTCCTCTCTCTCCTTTTCCTCCCCTCTCCAATGTAAGACAACACACCTCTCTCATTGCCCAGTGTGCTGTGCCCAAAGCTTCCCTGCAGCCTGGGCCAATTCACCAGCTACAAATAGAACCAGAACCCACTGAAAATAGCTCCCTCCCTTCTGCCCGGACTTCCAATTGCTCACTAAGATGCCCTGCCCCGCACCAAGCGAGCTCCAAGCAGAGAACTGGGGTTGAGGGACACCAAGGTCACAATAGGGGACCATCTCAGGAACAACAGTCCCAATAACAGCTGACTCTATTATAAAGTACTAGGTCAGTACCAGCACCACTGCAAGAGCCTGGCTTTAGTTCCCTGCCACCCAATGAGGAAGGTCCTGGCTATTAACCTCACCATGCAGATGAAACTGAAAGGTGAGGAACTTTCCCAGGGCCACATAGTGGGAGGTAAGACGTGGAGCTGGAGTCAGAACCCACCCAGGGGACTGGAGTCCCTATGGTTAACCACTGCACTACACTGTCTCTGTCTAGGCAACGTCGCTGTACCAACTAGCTCCAGATCCATGAAGCTGTAGGGAGCTCAAACCGTCAAGACTCTTCTTTGACAGGCAGGGAAACTGAGGCCCAGAAACAGGAAAGTCTTGCCCAAAGGTACTTAGTAAACGAGTAAATCAACCACCCAGGTCTCTTGGCTCAGAGGCCAATTGTTTTTGCAGAGGTCAAGGCACACAGAGACTCCCTTATTCCTTTTATGTGGAAGCCCTATGGGCCTTTTTTTTTTTTTTAACTCAACCTCCTCCCTTTTCCCAACAGAGCAGAGAGCTCCCCACCCCCAGACACCCATCTGGCAACCAGGCCTCCTGAGAGTACCTCTTCCTCCTCTGCTCAGGGTGTTTAATGTTCTAGAGAAAGAGAGCAAACAGCAGGGCATAAATCATGGGTGACACAGGCTGGCTTTCTCCTCTGCTGAATGTGAAGCAGACGGGACCCAGCAAGGGAAGAGAATTAGCAGAGATTTGCTGGCTCATTTAAATTCAAGGTCCAAAGGCTCACATTTCTCCTGCCCCTGAGAGTTAGATAAATTTTCTTCTATTCTGGATCTCATTTGTTATAAAGTAATTCTCTGAAACAGTCTTAACCTCTGCAAAGATGACAAGAAAGAATAGAATAAGGTCACGGAAGCTCCGCTGGGGAGGAATTTAAGAAGTGATTGAGGGCTATGAAAGAGTCTCACACCTGGTGTCAGAGGATCTTACATTCCCAGCCCTGCCACATCTCTACAGAGTTGGCCAAGCTGCCTCAGTTTCCCCGATGTGTCTGAGAACCAAGGAACCAAGGAGTCCAAAGAGATGCAAATGCTCTCTTAGTCAATCTCTTTTTTTTTTTTTTTTTGGAGACAGAGTCTCACTCTGTCGCCCAGGCTGGAGTGCAGTGGTGTGATCTTGGCTCACTGCAACCTCCACCTCCCAGCTTCAAGCAATACTTCTGTCTCAGCCTCCTGAGGAGCTGTGACTTCAGGCACACGGTGCCACGCCTGGCTAACGTTTTGTATTTTAGTAGAGACAGGGTTTCACCGTGTTGTCCCGGCCAGTCTTGAACTCCTGAGCCCAGGCAATCCGTCCGCCTCAGCCTCCCAAAGTGCTAGTATTACAGGCCTGAGTCACCATGTCCGGCCTACTCAATCTTTTTGTTGTAAATGTTTATTGAGCACCAGGACAAGCTCTGCCCATGCAACCATGCATGAACAAGATAAAACCAGTCCCTGGCCTCCTGAGACTTACAGTCTAGTTGGTAAGACAAAGTCAACAGAAGCCCAGGTAAGTACTGTAGTGGAGAAGATACAGGATTTATGGCAGCAGTCGTGCAGCAGACTTGTGAAGGTCCAGGTGACATTGATACAGAGACTCGAAGGAAGGGGAGGAGCTAAGTGGGCAAAAATCAAAGAAAAAGTTGACTCAGAACCTGCAAATACACAGAGGCAAAAGAGAGCTGGCCTCTTCCCCCAACAGGTGTGGGTTTATTGGGGCATCTTTCTGTGAGGCAGGCTCACAATATTAAGGAGAGAATCTTTGCTGAAATTCTATGATCTAATGCAGTGTTGTTAATCACAGAGGTGCAGGCTGGATTCCATAACAGTTACATTCTTTTAATACTACAAATTCCTTTTCAGCACCTCTAGGAAATAATCAACCCTGTCCCAACAAGTCTCTGGATGTTGAAAAATCCTTTTTTTTTTTTTTTTTTTTTTTTTTGAGGCAGAGTCTTGCTCTGTCACCCAGGCTGGAGTGCAATGGCACTATCTCAGCTCACTGCAACCTCCACTTCCTGGGTTCAAGCGATTCTCGTGCCTCAGCCTTCCAAGTATCTGGGATTATAGGCACAAGCCACCACACCGGCTAATGTTTGTATTTTCAGTAGAGATGGGGTTTCACCATGTTAGCCAGGCTGGTCTCAAACTCCTGACCTCAAGTGATCCACCTGCATCAGCCTCCCAAAGTGCTGGGATTACAGGCATGAGCCACCATGCCGGGCCTGACAAATCCTTTTATTGTACATATTCCATCTGTCTCCCTGGTTCCCACATTCGTGACTTTTTAAGGTCAAGTCTTCTAGAATCTGACCCACTGTGTTCTCCCTTATCAGGGCATATGCTGCATAAAAGGGCCCCCAGTGTGATGTGGAGGCCTCAGTCTTTCCAGTAAATTATAGAATTAGGTTCAACCAGAGAGACAAAATAAAGCTCATTCTCTACTCCGAGCCCAGTGGTGTGGGAGGTTGCCAGTGAACACCCCTATGGGGAAATGTAGCTCTAAAGGCAGGAACCAGGGGATCAGAAATGTCACTGGAAATGAGTCTCCACTTCCCACCAATGAGGCTCAGAGAGAGACTGGGCACCTTGCACAGGGTTCTATGCAAAGAAGTGGATGGGCTGGCTTTCAAACCCAAGTGATTGACCTATGTCTTCAGAATTTCTCAAATATTTCTGAGGAAAGGTATTACATAGCTATCATCAAAATAAACCCCCCAAAAAAGATTCCCAGCTAAAAAATAACTGGGGATATGCTGAGTTCAACAAGGTAACCAAACAGTTTTGTTCTTTGCAGCAGAACTTCTCAGAGTCTTGATACGCTGATGTACATAATAATCATCTAAGAAGAGCTTTTGGAGTTTCCAGAGTTTCCATAACACATTTGAGCTGAGAACACATTACTGGGCAATTCTGGGATCTGGGGTCCATGGAACTCACTTTGAGAAACACTGCACTGACTGTTCTATGATCTTGTAAGTATTTATATCCTTATATATAAAGGGAACCTAATCTGTTTGTTTTGGATGGATGATTTCCTTGTTGGGTGACCTCAAGTCAGTAATATTCTCCCCTTTTTGAGCTTCATTTTTATCCTCTACAACAGGTGACAGCAAACTTTTTCTGTAAAGAACCAGATAGGCTGGGCGCGGTGGCTCACGCCTGTAATCCCAGCACTTTGGGAGGCTGAGGGGGGCAGATCACCTAAAGTCAGGAGTTCAAGACCAGCCTGACCAACATGGTGAAACCCCGTCTCTACTAAAAATATAAAAATTAGCTGGACAAGGTGGTGCACACCTCTAATCTCAGCTACTTGGGAGGCTGAGGCACGAAAATCACTTGAACTCCAGAGGTGGAGGTTGCAGTGAGCCAAGATCACACCACTGTACTCCAGCCTGGGTGACAGAGGGAGGCTCCATCTCAAAAAAAAAAAAAAAAGAACCAGATAATAGGCTGGGCACGGTGGCTCACACTTGTAATCCCAGCACTTTGGGAGGCCAAGGTGGGTAGATCACTTCAGGTTAGGAGTTTGAGACCAGCCTGGCCAACATTGCAAAATCCTGCCTCTACTAAAAATACAAAAATTAGCTGGGCATGGTGGTGGGTGCCTGTAATCTCAGCTACTTGAGAGGCTGAGGTTGCAGTGAGCTGAAATCACACCACTGCACTCCAGCCTGGGCGACAGATTAAGACTCCGTCTCAATTAAAAAAAAAAAAAAGAACCACATAATAAATATTTAATGTTTTACAAGCCACATACGTCTCTGTGGGATTTTCTTCCTTCCCTTCTTCCTTCTTTGAGCTCTTTTTTCTTTTTTCAAATTTATTTTTAATTGCCAGATAATTATTCATACTTATGGGATACAATGTGCTGTTTCACACATTGTAAAATGATCAAATCAGAGGAATTAGCATATTCATCTCCTCAAATATGTATCATTTCTTTGTGGTGAGAAAATTTAAAATCCTCTCTCCTAGCTATTTTAAAATAGACAAATACATTATTATTAACTATAGTCAGCTTGCTGTGCAATAAGACACCAGAACTTATTCCTCTAACTATAACTTTGTACCCCCATTACCAACATCTCCCCGTTCCTGCTCACCTCCCCACCACCACCAGCCTCTGAGAACTACCACTCTACCCTCTACTTCTGTGCATTTGACTTTCAGATTCCACATAGAAGTGTTTGTCACTGTGCCTGGCTTATTTCACTTCACATAATATCCTCTAGGTTCATCCATGCAACAGCAAATGACAGAATTTCACGTGTTTTTAAGGCTCAATAGTATTCCATTGTGTCTATATACCACATTTGAAGAAATACATTCATCCATTGATGGACACTTAAGTTATTTCCATATCTTGGCTATTGTTAGTGCTGCGATGAACATGGGAATGCCAGCATCTCTTCAGCATACTGACTTCAATTCCTTTGGATATGTACCCAGCAGTGAGATTGCTGGATCATATGGTAGCTCTATTTTTAGTTTTTTGAGGAACCTCCGTACTGTTTTCCATAAGGGCTGTACTAATTTACAGTAACACCCACGGTGTACAAAGGTCCCCTTTCTCCACATCCTTGCCAACACTTTATCTTTCATCTTTTTGATAATAACCTCTACAATGCCTCAGAATATAAAAACCATTCTTGGCTGTCAGGCCATGAAGACAGGATGGAGGGAAGAGTTGGGGCAGGATTTTGGCCCTAGCTGTAGATTGCCAAGCCATGCTTAACAGTGTTTCATACACATAAAGTATGAGGAAATCTACCAGGTATTCTGCATTTTGTACATTTTGGTCCTCCTAAGCCACCTTAGGGGGTGGGAACCAAATTTCTTCTCCTTTCTAGGGAAAAGCTGATGTCCAGAGAAAGAAAAGGAGACTCTCATTTGCAGAATCACTCAATGGCCAAGAGGAAGGCGCCACTCAATGGCTCTGATGCTCAGAAGAGATGCCCAACCCATGGTGTAGACTTATACCATCTTTACAATTTCTTTCTTTCTTCCTTTTTAAAGAGACGGTGTCTCACTCTGTCACGCAGGCTGGAGTGCATGAACATGACTCACTGCAGCCGCAACTTCCTGGGCTCAAGTGATTCTCCCACCTTGGCCTCCCAAGTAGCTGGGACTACAGGTGTGCCACCAAAACTGGGTAATTTTTTTCAGTCTTTATAGATAGGTTCTTGCTATGTTGCCCAGGCTGCTCTCAAACTCCTGGACTCAAGTGATCCTCCTGCATCAATCTCCCAAACTACTGGGATTACAGGCATGAGCCACCATGCCCTGCCTTCTCTGCAATTTCCATAAGACAAGACAAGACAAGACAAGGGTTTAAGAGCAGTAGACTGGTAAGAAAAAGGGACTAGGAGACTAGTGCATTTGCAGGGCGCATTTGCATAGCACATGCACTTATTTTATTTTATTTTATTTTATTTTATTTTATTTTATTTTATTTTTGAGACTGAGTCTTCCTCTGTTGCCCAGGCTGGGATGCAGTGGTGCCATCTCGGCTCACTGCAATCTTTGCCTCTTGGGTTCAAGCGATTCTCCTGCCTCAGCCTCCCGAGTAGCTGGGATTACAGCCAGCCGCTGCCATGCCCAGCTGATTTTTGTATTTTTTGTAGAGACGGGGTTTCATCATGTTGGCCAGGCTAGTCTCAAACTCCTAACATCAAGTGATCCACCCACCTCCGCCTCCCAAAGCGCTGAGATTACAGGCGTGAGCCACAGCGCCTGGTCACACATGCACTTTTTACTTACAGTGGATATTCACTTTTAGTAATTGGGAGGTGACCGATAGAAAATATGAGATAAAAACTCCAAACCATTTCTCATATCTGCCCCTGCTGTAGCTACTGTGAACCAAGCTTAGTGTCTGCCATTTTGTAGGCTCCCATCTCACTGGTCCACAGATTAATCCTGCAAGGCAAGTAATGTGATCTCCAGTGAGTGATGGAGGTGAGGCTCCATGAGGTTCATTAACTTACCTACCCCTGCCTAGTGTCCCTCAGGTGATAAACGATGGAATCACAGTCCAGCTGCAGGTCTCCTGGCCCCAAAGTCAGTATCTATTTCAATGCACCTGCTTATTGGAACCACTTCCCTGAGCCTATGTTTTAATGATCAGGGTACTCACAGTCAATTTCTTATAATTTCATACTTTATTACATAGAACATTAGATTGTTTGATAAATGTTTCACATGTTAGTCTTCATTCAGTCTCTCTGTGGATTGATTTCTTATGTTTTATTCACCTGAGTTCAATATTTGAGTCAAAATTCCTCTGAGTTATTGACTCAGAAATAGGCTCACATAAATATGCCCAGTTGATTTTTGACAAAGGTGCAAAAGCAATTCAACAGAGGGAAAATCACATTTTAAACAAATGATGCCAGAGCAATTGGACATCCATGGAAAAAAAAGAACCTGGATAATATACAAAAATTAACTCAAAATGGATCAAAGACTTAAATGTAAAACATAAAACTATAAGCCTTTTAAGAAAAATACATAGGAGAGAATTTTTGAGATCTAGGACTAGGCAAAAAGTTTTTAGACTTGACACCAAAAGCACAAGCCATAAAAGGAAATTTAAATAAATTGTACCACATCAAAATTTAAAACTGATGCTTTGTGAAAGACCTTATGAAAAAGATGAAAAGACAAGCTACAGGCCGGGCGTGGTGGCTCACGCCTGTAATCCCAGCACTTTGGGAGGCCAAGACGGGTGGATCACGAGGTCAGGAGTTCAAGACCAGCCTGACCAACATGGTGAAACCCCGTCTCTACTAAAAAAAAAATAGAAAAATTAGCCGGGTATGGTGGTGTATGCTTGTAATCCCAGCTACTCGGGAGGCTGAGGCAGGAGAATGGCGTGAACCCAGGAGGCGGAGCTTACAGTGAGCCGAGATCACGCCACTGCACTTCAGCCTGGGCAATACAGCAAGACTCCGTCTCAAAAAAAAAAAAAAAAGACAAGCTACAGACTGGGAGAAAATATTTGTAAGCTACATATCTGACAAAGAACTATCAAAACTCAATGGTAAGCCAGGTGCAGTGGTGCACACCCATAGTCCTAGCTACTCAGGAGGCTGAGGTGAGAGGGTTGCTTGAGCCCAGGAGTTCAAGTTCAGCCTGGGCAATAAAACAAGACCCCATCTTTAAAACAATGACAAACCCAACACTAAAGATCCAACAATCCAATTAGAAAGTGGGCAAAAGATATGAACAGACATTTCAATGAGAGAATATGCAGATGGAAAATAAACACATGAAAAGATGCTGAGATTAGTAATTAGAGAAATGAAAATTAAAACTACAGTGAGATATAACTACACATCTGACAGAATGGCTAAAATAAAAAATAGACCAGGTGGTTCACACCTGTAATCCCAGCATTTTGGGAGTCCAAGGTGGGAGGATCACTTGAACCCAGAAATTTGAGATCACCCTGGACAACATGGCAAGCACCTGTCTTTAACAACAGCAACAACAAAATAGCTGGACATGGTGGGGCATGCCTGTGATCCCAGCTACTCTAGAGGCTAAGGCAGGAAGATCACTTGAGTCCGAAAGGTCAAGGCTGCAGTGAGCTATGATCGTGCCACTGTACTCCAGCCTGGGTGGAGCAAGACTCTATCTCAAAAATAAAATAAAATAATAAAAACAATGATAACACCAAATGCTGGTGAGGATGCAGAGAAAATGGATCACTCATACATTGCTGGTGGGAATGCAAAATGGCAAAAACAGTGCGGAAAAAATATGACAGTTTCTTAAAAAATTAAACATACGCTTACCAATACCCAGCAGTTGTACACTTGGGCATTTATTCCAGAGAAATGAAAAACTTAATGTTTACACAAAAATCTTTACATGACGCCTGTAATCCCAGCACTTTGGGAGGACAAGGCAGGTAGGTCACCTGAGGTCAGGAGTTCAAGACCAGCCTGGCCAACATGGTGAAACCCCATCTCTACTGAAAATAACAAAAGTTAGCCAGGCATGGTGGCGGGCACCTGTAATCCCAGCTACTTGGAAGGCTGAGGCAGGAAAATCACTTGAATCTGGGAGGCGGAGGTTGCCATGAGCTGAGATTGTACCACTGCACTCTAGCCTGGGCGACAGAGTGAGACTCAGTCTAAAAAAAAAAAAATCTGTACAGGATTATCCATAGCAGCTTTATTCATAATAGTCCCAAATTGGAAACCAACCAAATGACCTTCAATGTGTGAATGTAAAACAAACTGTGGTACATTGTATCATGGACTACTACTCAGCAATAAAAAGGAAGGCACTATTGATACCTGCAACAACTTTGTTGGATCTCAAGGAAATTATGTTGAGTGAAAAAAAAAAAAAAGTCAATCTCAAAGGGCTACATAGGGCAGGGCCTAGTGGCTCATGCCTGTAGTCCCAGCACTTTGGGAAGCCAAGGTGGGCAGATCACTTGAGCCCAGGAGTTTGAGACCAGCCTGGGCAACATAGTGAAACCCTGTCTCTACAAAAAAATTCAAAAAGTAGTGGTGGTGTGCACCTCTAGTGCCACCAGCTACTTAGAAAGCTGAGATGAGAGGATCATCTGAACCTAGGGAGGTCGAGGCTGCAGTGAGCCGTGATCACACTACTGCACTTCAGCCTGGTTGACAGAGTGAAACACTGTCTCAAGAAAAAAAAAAAAAAAAGGCTGAGCATGGCCTTTTGATTTATAGGCTGAAGTCTGTAATTTCAGCACTTTGAGAGGCTGAGGTGGGAGAATCACTGGAGCCCAGGAGTTCAAAATGAGCCTGGGCAACAAAGTGAGACCCCATCTCTACTTATAAAATTAAAAAAAAAAAGAAAGGCTACATATTGTGTAATTCTACTTATATAACATTCTTGAAATAACAAAATTATAGAGATGGAGAATAGATTAGTGGTTGCCAGGAGTTAGCGAGACAGGGAGGAAGGGAGAAGGCTATGGCTACAAAAGGGTTACACAAAGTATCCTTGTGATGAAACTGTGGATGGTAGTCAAACAAGTTTACCTATGATAAAATTATACAGAACTAGGCATACATGCAAACACACACACACACACACACACACACACACACACACACACATATACACACATGAATGAATGAATATAAAACTGGGGAAATCTAAATAAGGTCGATGGATTGTATCAATGTCAATTTCCTTTGATAATTTCCTTTGATTGTGATATTGTACCATAGTTATAGAAGATGTTACCATTGGGGGAAAATGGGCAAAAGACATAGGGACCTAGGAGATCTCTCCATATGCTTTCTTACAACTGCACACAGGTCTACAATTATCTCAAAATAAAAGGGTTGTGGCCGGGCACGGTGGCTTACGACTGTAATCCCGCACTTTGGTAGGCTGAGGCGGGTAGATCACTTGAGGCCAGGAGTTTGAGACCAGCCTGATCAACATGGCAAAACCCCATCTCTACTAAAAATACAAACAAATTAGCTGGTGTGGTGGTGCACACTTGTAATCCCAGCTACTTGGGTGACTAGGTACAAGAATCGCTTGAACCCGGGAAGCAGAGGTTGCAGTGAGCACTCCAGCCTGGGCTACAGAGTGAGACTCTGTCTCAAAATAATAATAACAATAATTAAAATAAAATAAAATAAAATTTAAATAAAATAAAATTTAAAAATAGGCCAGGCACAGTGGCTCACGCCTGTAATCCCAGCACTTTGGGAGGCCGAGGTGGACAGATCACGAGGTCAGGAGATCGAGGCTATCCTGGCTAACACGACGAAACCCCGTCTCTACCAAAAATTCAAAAAATTAGCTGGGCATGGTGGCACATGCCTGTAGTCCTAGCTGTGCGGGAGGCTGAGGCAGGAGAATCGCTTGAACCCAGGAGGCAGACGTTGCAGTGAGCCGAGATGGCGCCACTGCACTCCAGCCTCGGTGACAAAGTGAGACTCCATCTCAAAAAATAAAATAAAATAAAAAGGTTTTGTTTTGTTTTGGTTTGGTTTAGGTTTTAATTCTTTTGAGTTTTTGGCCCAAGATGGTTCATTTCAGGGGTTAAGGTGCACTGGCCATTCGTCAAGATCATCTCATAGCTTTTGGCAAAGCCTGTGTCTGCCAGGCACAGTGCTAAGTGCTCTTCATAGATTATCTCTTTTAATAGAACCTAGTAAAGATGGAAGCATTGTTATTATATACCCACTTAACAGATGAGGAAACAAGCTCAGCAAAGTCAAGTCATATGCTCCAATCTTTATAGCCATTAAAAGCCGGGAAAAAAACCAGAGTGTCTGAGTCCAAGCCCACACCCTTACCCTCTACACTATACCTCCTCTCTGATTAGATGCCACATGGCATTGATCTTTGGCACAGACTAGCTTTGAACCTAGGACAAAACACCAGGGCTGTCCTTTGAGTTCTACTGGGATAGCAGTAGAGTGGAAAGAACACTACACCATTCCACTAGATTCCTCTAGACCATTCCAATTACCAAGACTAAGTTTAAGTCCCAATGCCATCACTTGGAGGCTTTGTAGCCTTAGAAAAGTCACTTCTGTGGGAGCTTAAGTCTCTCATCTTTAAACCAGAGCTTGTAATTCCAGCACTGTTGGTGGATCAAATGAAGTAATGTAATTTAAAGGGCTTTGGACACTCCAAAGGGGGCAGTTATTATTAATAACAGGGCACTGTGAAGTAAATTCTAAATATAGGCCACTCCTATTTATCTTCTGGTTTGATGGTAAATGCTTTGAAGGCTTGAGCTGAGTTTTGGCCTTTTATTTTATCCTAACCTCTCCTTTATAAAGTGCTCCCCCAAAATGGTAGATTTCTAAAAGTTCTTGTTAACTGTAATATTGATAGAAATGTGATCAGAATGCAAAAAGAAAAAGAAAAGTATTTATGGTAAAAATAAAGAACTCTGTGCTTTTACTGCGTTTTTCTTGTAAATTGTGAAGAGAACTCAGAATGGTCTCAGCCAAAACTCAGCTCTTGAATTTCCTGCCTTACCCCAGGTAAACTCCTTATTTTCAGTTTTGGAATTGTGGGTTCTATCTTTCCAGGGGCATGGAAGAATGTGAAATTTGCAAAGTACTTTGAGGTACAACATGTTCTTGCTATTTGTACTAACCAGAATCTGTGGCTATTTTTTGGGTAAGGTTTTTCCACATAAAACCAACCTTTTTTCACCCTTTTCCCAGTTATAACAACCTTACAAACTCACAAACAAATTCCTCAGCTTTACTACTAATGCCAGTAACATGAACTTTAAAAATGCCTTTCATCTCCTCCTTTAAGCTACACTGCAAACAGTAATTAAAGTTCAACACCCTTGTGAAGGAGGCATCTATTATTCAACCCATTTTCCAAACAGGTAAACCCAGACTTAGAAATTATGCCAGGCGCAGTGGCTCACGTCTGTAATCCTAGCACTTTGGGATGCCAAGGTGGGTGGATCACCTGAGGTCAGGAGTTAAAGACCAGCCTGGATAACATGGTGAAACTCCATCTCTACTAAAAATACAAAAATTAGCTGGGCATAGTGGTGGGCGCCTGTAATCCCAGCTACCCGGGAGGCTGAGGCAGGAGAATCGTTAGAACCTGGGAGGCGGAGGCTTCAGTGAGCAGAGATCATGCCACTGCACTCCAGCCTGGGGGACAGAGTGAGACTCTGTCTCAAAAAAAAAAGGAAGGAAGGAAGGAAAGGAAAGGAAAGGAAAGGAAAGGAAATTAGAGGCCTGCCCATAGGTCAGCAGGGTTTAGAGAAGGGAGGATAGTGCAATTAAGACTTCTAGACTTCCTAGCTCTTAGATTCACCAAGGCATGGGGCAGTAAGAGTCTATGGGTAGAAAAGTGGAGATGCCCTCTCAGAGCAGGTATTCACTGAGGTGGGGTGATCTAGAGGGGGCAGAAAGGAGAAACAGACCAGATTCAATGATACTGAAGGAAAGGAAGGAGGGAGAAAAGGAAAGAAGGAAGGAAGAAAGGGAGGGGAAAGAAGGAAGGATTTAATAATAGATGGATGGATGACAGGCAAATAGAATGAATGGATGAAAGAAGGAAAGCCTGGATGGGAGGCAGGGAGGGAGGGAGGGAGGGAGGAAGGGAGGAAGGAAGGAAGGGAGGAAGGAAGGAAGGAAGGAAGGAAGGAAGGAAGGAAGGAAAAGAGGGAGGAAGGGAGGGAGGGAAGGGTGAGCCCAAAGTCACTTAGAAAAGAAAATAAATGAATTAGATCCATAGATTTGGTTGAAGGCAAGAAGGATTTTATGATGGAAAGAATAGTATGTTTAAACTGTCTGATTTTTAAATGAAGAATAGGAAGGATGAGATTTTTTTAACTTCATATTTTGAAAAAACTGTAGACTCACAAGAAGTTGCAAAATAGTACAGAGAAGTTCTGTGTACCTATCATCCAACTTCCCCCAATGGTAACATCTTACATTACTATAGTGCATTACAAAAGTCAGGAAATTAATTGGCAATTAACAAGACTGCAGACTTACTCAGATTACACTAGTTTAGGAAGCATAATATATGTTTACAATTTTATTTTACACATAAAGTACACAAATCTTAAGTATACAGCCTGACATAGTTTTATATATGTAAACATTCATGTAACCAACATCTCTATCAAGATATAAAATGTTATCAGCCCCCATTGTTACCAACTCCTTCGTGTTCCCTATAATCAATAACTGCCTTCCCACATAACCACTTTTTTTTTTGAGACAGGGTCTCACTCTGTCACCAAGACTGAAGTGCAATGGTGTGATCACAGCTCACTGCAGCCTTGACCACCTGGGTTTAAGTGAACCTCCCACCTTAGCCTCCCAAGTAACTGGGACTACAGGCATGTGCCACCATGCCTAGCTAATTTTTTTGTACTTTTTGTAGAGACGGGTTGGGGGGGGCAGGTCTCACCATGTTGCCTAGGCTGGCCTTGAACTCTCAGACTCAAGCTATCTGCCTGCCTCGGCCTCCCAAAGTGCTGGGATTATAGGCATGAGCCACCTCACCTGGCCCACTATTCTTTTATTGCTGTAGATTAGTTTGTCTTATCTTGAACGTTATATAAATGGAATCGTACAGTATATTCTCTTTTATTTTTGGTATGTATATACATATATCTGTGTCTGTGTGTGTGTGTATATATATATATATAGATAGATATATGCATATATATATATTTTTAGAGACAGGGTCTCGTTCTATCACCCAGGCTGGAGTGCAATGACTCAATCATAGCTCATTGCAACCTCAAACTTCTGGGTTCAAGTGATCCTCCTGCCTCAGCCTCCTGGGTAGCTGGGACTACAGGCATGTGCCACTTTGTCTAGCTAATTAAAATATTTTTTAGGCTGGGCACGTTGGCTCATGCCTGTAATCCCAACACTTTGGGAAGCTGAGGTGGGCGGATCACGAGGTCAAGAAATCGAGACCATCCTAGCCAACATGGTGGAACCCCGTCTCTACTAAAAATAAAAAAGTTAGCTGGGCATGGTGGCGCACACCTGTAGTCCCAGCTACTCAGGAGGCTGAGGCAGGAGAATCACTTGAACCCAGGAGGCAGAGGTTGCAGTGAGCTGAGATTGCGCCACTGCACTCCAGCTTGGGCAACAGAGCGAGACTGTCTCAAAAAAAAAAAAAAGTAAGAGGGTAGAAAGAACATATGCTGCCACTTGGGAAAATATATGGCTGGAGGAAAATAAACAATGCTTATATTGTTAGATTGTTGCATATTTATTTTCTTTCCATTTTTAATAATACAGTATTTTTAAATTTGTGGTTATATGAGTCTAAAATATTTGTGTATGTAAGTATATATTTGATGTATTAACATAATAATATTAACATACCATATTAACATACCGTAACACATGAACTAATTATTTTTCCATTTTTTATTTTTTAGAGACGGGGTCTCACTATGTTGCCCAGGCTGGAGTGCAATTGCTGTTCACAGGTGTGATCGTAGTACACTGCACCCTCAAACTCCTGGCCTCAAGATGTCCTCCCATCTTGGTCTACCAAGCAGCTGGAATTATAGATGTGGCTTTCACTTTTATATATAATATAAGACCTGAGATTTCATTAACTCCCAATATACCCTCAACTCAAATTATTAGACACTTTGAAGCCAGCTAATATTTATTCAACAAATACTGAGCACCTTCTCTGTGCCAGACACAAGGCTTGGCCCTGAGGACATGATTGGTGAACTAGACACAGTACTTGAATGTCTAGGAATTTATCACCTGCTGCAAGGGGACAAACACATCAATAGACAAGTACAAGGCAATGTGCTAAGGTTTATTTTAGGCAACTTGGGAACTTACAGGAGGAACCTTACTCAGTCTAGAAAGTCAGAAGGGCTTCCTAGCGGACATGGCACTCAGCTGAGACCTGAAAGATGATTCTAAGTATACCAGGTACAAGGAGACCAGGAGTGGGAAGAACATCTCCTGCAGTGGGACCAGCTGGGATACAGGCATGGGAGCTAGAGGGGTGAGATGGTCATGGAGCCACAGTTGACTCAACGGTGGGTATTTGTGGGACAAGATAAGATACAGTTGAAGAGGTTTAAATGCCCCACACAGTTCCTTGAACTGCCATGGAGAACCATTGCAAAATATCAATCTGGGGCTCGTCAGTAACCACTCTGTTTTGTTCCAAATTGCCCAGATATGCCTGACCATAAACTGAGATATTGACAAATATGTATAAACTGGGCTGTTTTCATGCCCTGCTGGCACTGCTGATTTTCTGTTACGGAGCTAAAGGATTGTCAAAGGCAAAAAGTATTGGGCTTGCTGGTCTCATTGGCAATCAACAAGGAGCAAGCTTTCAACCCGGGGAAGTGGCCAAGGGCCCTATTAGGAGGAGGACACAGTAGGTGGCTGGGCAGGGGCCAGAGGGTTGAGAAAATGAGGCATTCATCCAAACGGTGTCAGGGATTATCAGTGGGCATTGGTAGAGGGCACAGAGCCCAGGGGAGCAGAACGTATTATGACATGTCTATCTATAGTCAGCAGGGAAGCAGCAAGGCCGCTAGAGACAAGGAGACAGCCCATTCTCCAGCTTCCTCTTACTATCTCTGCAAAAGCTGCTTTGTGCCTTGTCACTGGCAAGCCACCCCAATGAAACACTCAATGACCGAGTGGCACTGAGAACACACCAGTAGTAGCCTGATACATTGGTCAGAACCACAGGAGCTCAGCTGGAGGCATAGCTGCCTTCTCTCTTTGGCTGGTGACATGTTGATAAAGTTCTCAAGTCCTGCAGTCAGCCCCTGACAGCTTCTCTGGGCAATGGTTCATGTTGGGACGCTTCTGCCACCCTCCTGCCCACCCCAGGCACAACAGCTGGCAGGCTGCTACCTCCTGCCAGGAAAGGTCTGGACCTCACTGGAAATCCAGAAGCTTGACTTTCAGTCCCTTCGTGCAGCGTCCTCTGAACACAGCCCCTGATCAGCAGGCTGAAGGCCAATTTAAAAACACAAAACATACTTATTTCTCACATGTCTAAAAAGTGTATAGACAAATCTAAATCTCAGACCAGCTAAAATCTTTGACTTATCCTAGATTCCCCTAAAAGTAGAGTCTGAGTCCGGGCAGGGTGGCCCATGCCTATAATCCCAGCACTTTGGGAGGCTGAGGCAGGCAGATCACCTGAGGTCAGGAGTTCAAGACCAGCCTGGCCAACATGGTGAAACCCTGTCTCTACTAAAAATACAAAAATTAGCCGAGTGTGGTGGCACATGCCTGTAGTCCCAGCTACTCAGGAGGCTGAGGCAGGAGAATCACTTGAACCCAGGAGGCGGAGGTTGCAGTGGGCCAAGATCACATGACTCCACTCTAGCCTGGGCAATAGAGCGACTCAGTATTTAAAAAAAAAAAAAGAAGCCGGGCGCGGTGGCTCACGCTTGTAATCCCAGCACTTTGGGAGGCCGAGGCGGGTGGATCACGAGGTCAGGAGATCGAGACCACGGTGAAACCCCGTCTCTATTAAAAATACAAAAAATTAGCCGGGCGTGGTGGCGGAGGCAGGAGAATGGCGTGAACCCGGGAGGCGGAGCTTGCAGTGAGCCGAGATCGCGCCACTGCACTCCAGCCTGGGCGACAGAGCAAGACTCCGTCTCAAAAAGAAAAAAACATTGGCTTGGTGCAGTGGATCACGCCTGTAATCCTAGCACTTTGGGAGGCCCAGGCGGGCAGATCATGAGGTCAAGAGATCCAGACCATCCTGGCCAACATGGTGAAACCATGTCTCTACTAAAAATACAAAAATTAGCTGGGCGCTGTGGTGCACACTTGTAGTCCCAGCTACTCAGGAGGCTGAGGCAGAAG
This sequence comes from Hylobates moloch, assembly GCF_009828535.3. Taxonomy (NCBI): domain Eukaryota; kingdom Metazoa; phylum Chordata; class Mammalia; order Primates; family Hylobatidae; genus Hylobates; species Hylobates moloch. The sequence goes on along the minus strand of NW_026652294.1, from coordinate 11,554,938 downwards.
AATCACTTGAACCTGGGAGGCGGAGGTTGCAGTGAGCTGAGACTGCACCACTGCACTCCAGCCTGGCGACAGAGCGAGAGTCTATCTCAAAAAACAATACCAAAAAAAAAAAGCAAACAAACAAACAAAAAAAGCCAGTCTCAGTATTCTGTTACAGCAACACAAAATGGACTAACACGTGTGTTCAGCATCCCTCCCTCCATTTCTGGGAACAGCATCTCTATTTTGGGATTGGGAAACCACTCTCTCACTTCCAGTCCCTGTGATTCGGTGAGGCTAACCTCTCCTTGTTCCCAAGACACCAACTCCAAGGGTTGCTCAAGTCCCAGGTCCAGCCAATCAGCACAGCCTGTTCCTCCCTGCCAGCTACAATGATTAGTTCAGGACTGGTCCCTGGATCATAGGTGCTTAGATCTTCATTTGAGTATTCACACAGCCATGTATTTCGGGAATGCAATTCCATCCCATGGGTAGGACCTGAGAGGCTTAAACTAAGCAGTTTAAGTACATCCATTCCACTGAATGAAGACACTAATTTTGGAGTGAGCATGTGACCAAAGTGGCCCAGCCAACCTGACTCTCAAGACTGGCTTGGAATGCTGAAACACATGTGTTCTTTCTGTGCTCAAGGGAAGAAGGAAACCCATGGCGCCAGCTGCTGCTGGAGGGCATCTTAAGACCCCAAGGTGAATCAGTCTCAGTAAAACACCTCACTATATATGGCAGAGCACGAAGACAAAACCGGTCCCTGAGGACACAGGTGAGTTGTTGGATCAGCCAAACTCGAAGCTCAACTTACTTCTGGATCTCCAGTTATGTGAACCAATTGTTCCCCTTCACTGTTTAAGTCCATTTATGGTGGATATTTTGTTACCTGCAAGCTGAATGCAAACCTAACCAAGCCTGAACTTAAACCTAAAAAAGAACCATTAGTTCATGTAATAGAAAGGTCCCAAGCTGGACGCAGTGGCTCATGCCTGTAATCCCAGCACTTTGGGAGGCCGAGGCAGGTGGATCACCTGAGGTAGGAGTTGGAGACCAGCCTGGCCAACATGGTGAAAGCCCATCTCTACTAAGAATACAAAAATTAGCCCAGCATGGTGGCGCATGCCTGTAATCCCAGCTACTTGGGAGGCTGGGGTAGGAGAATTGCTTGAATCCAGGAGGTGGAGGCTGAAGTGAGCCAAGATCGTGCCACTGCACTCCAGCCTGGGTAACAGTCGGAGACTCTGTCTCAAAAAATAAATAAATAGAAGAAAAGTCCCAGGGTAGAGACACTCCGAATAAGCCGAGGCTTTACATCCATGATCTCATTTGATTGTCATCTCATACTGGTGACTACTATTCAGATCCCCATTTAGTAGATGAGAAAAAAAAAGATTTAAAAAATTGATGGCTCTTACCCAGTAGTTCTCAAGCAGAAGAAATTTTGCACCCCCGCCGCAACCCAGGGGACCAGGGACACTTGATAATGTCTACAGACATTTTTGGTTGTCTTAACTTGGGGATGGAGAAGGGGAAGGAGGGAGCTGTGGTACTGGCACCTAGTGAGTAGAAGCCAGAAATGATACTCAATATCCTACAATGCATGGAACAGTCTCCCACAACAAGGAATTATCCAGGCCAAAATGTCAATAGAGCTGACATTGAGAAACCCTGCTTGATTAATCCAGGGTCACTTGGATGGTAGGCTCAGATTCAAACCCAAATCACTCCACAGAATGCTGCTTGAGCCCACTCTAAATATGTAATACATCCCTATGCCAGAGTCAGCCAAAGGGTGGCTAGAGCTAAGGCTCAGGAAAGCGAGAGGTCTGAGAGCCCAGGGGTTATGGAGCCCAGCCACTTCAGGGGCACCATAATCTTGTACCAACTTCACTCTCTGTCAAGTGCATTCCAGGGTGAGCCCCTTGTGGATTCCTGTATAATTTATTGGCCCTGGGGGCCTGTGCTTTGGAGGACCTAGGGATGTCTGTGGCTCCATGCCCAGGGTCCCAATTCCATTTCCATTTCTACCTATTTGCCTGGCATTTGCTTTCCAAAATTGGAAATTAATAATTCATTGTGCAGGATGAATAATTCAGCAGAGAGGACAAAGGGCCAATGGCAGTGGTTGGCATCACAAAATCAGTCTATGTTTTCTTCTAAAGGGAGAGGGGACTGGGTGCAGTGGCTCATGCCTATAATTCCAGCACTTTGGGAGGCTGAGGCAGGTGGATCACCTAAGGTCAGGAGTTCAAGACCAGCCTGGCCAACATGGCAAAACTCCATCTCTACTAAAAAATGTAAAAATTAGCCATGTGTGATGGTGCATGCCTGTAATCTCAGCTACTTGGGAGGCTGAGGCAGGTTGAACCCAGGAGGCGGAGGTTGCGGTGAGCCGAGATTGTGCCATTGCACTCCAGCCTGGGCGACAGAATGAGACTCCGTCTCAAAAAATAATAATAATAAAAACACAAAATTAGCCAGGTGTGGTGGCACACTCCTGTAGTCCCAGCTGTTTGGGAGGCTGAACATCAAGGATCACTTCAGCCTGGAAGGCTGAGACTGCAGTGAGCTGTGATTTTGTCACTGCAGTCTAGCCTGGGTGACACAGAAAGAATCTGTCTCAAAAAAATGAAATACTGGGCCAGCCGCAGTAGCTCACACCTGTAATCCCAGCCCTTTTGGAGGCCCATGTGTGCAGGTTGCTTGAGCCCAGGAATTAGAGACCAGCCTTGGCAACTTGGCAAAGCTTCATCTCCATTAAAAACAAATAAATAGCCAAATAGCCGGGTGCGGTGACTCATGCCTATAATCCCAGCTACTCAGGAGGCTGAGGCAGGAGAATCACTTGAACCCAGGAGGCAGAGGTTGCAGTGAGCCGAGATCGTGCCATTGCACCCCAGCCTGGGTGACAGAGTCAGACTCTGTAAAAAAAAAAAAAAATATATATATATATATATGTATATATATATAAAATAAAAATTAAAAGAAAATAAAATAATAAAAAATAAAGGGAGATGGAGCTGGGTGCAGCAACTCACACCTATAATGTAATTCCAGCACTTTGAGAGGCCAAGGCAGGAGGATCACTTGAGCCCAGGAGTTCAAGACCAGCCTGGGCAACATAGTAAGATCTCATCTCTAAAAAAAAAAAAAAAAAAAAAAAAATAGTCGATGCCTATAGTCTTTAGCTACTTGGCAGGCTGAGGCAAGAAGATCACATGAGGCCAGGAGATCAAGGCTGCAGTGAGCCATGGTCACACCACTACACTCCAGCTTGAGTGAGAGTGGGAACCCAACTCAAAAAAATAAAAAATAAAATAAAGGGAAAGGGAAAAAGAAACTCTACATCCAGGGTGATCTCTGGATGAAAATGACACCAATACTGGATAATTTAAACAAGCTCCCCTTTTGGGAATGGGCATTGGTGAAGACATTGGGGCTGCCTGAAGGGAATTCTGGACTGTGTTTCCCTCCCCACATCACTTTCAGCCTCTTGAACCTTCACAGTCCATTACAGCCCAGCTTGATTGGCACCTACTCCAGGAAGCTTTCCCTGACATCCCTAACCAACTGAAGCTGAAAATGTATTTCTCTCTGATTCCATGTATTAGCCACTGACCACTGCCCTGACCACTGCCTGCCTCACAGCCTCACACTAAGCCATGTTTCTGTCACCAGAGATTCTTGGGCCTTGAGATGGCTTTTCTAGCTAGAAGGGAAGAAGAGGTTCAGCAGGGTGCTGGTGTGAGTTGCTCTTAGCCTTTTGAGGATGTTTCTTTGAGAATCAGATGAAGCCTCTCAGTCTCTCTACTGAAAAATATTCCCTAAACACAACTGTGTACAATTCAAGGGGGACACAGATCTTGGGAGCCCCTTCATGGACCTGGGTTTAGAATTCATGCCTCATGGGGAGCCTTCTGTTAAGAAGAGGAACTACAGTTGTTCAGAACATGTGCTATGGTTTGAATGTGTCCCCTTCAAAATTCAGGTGTTGCCAATGTGACAGTATTAAAAGGTGGAGCCTTTACGAGGTGATTGAGTCATGAGGGCACTGTCCTCATGAATAGGATTAGGTGCCCTCATGAAAGGATTTTTTTTTTTTTTTTGCTCTTGTTGTGCAGGCTGGAGCGCATTGCCACAATCTTGGCTCACTGCAATCTCTGTCTCCCAAGTTCAAGCAATTCTCCTGCTACAGCCTCCTAAGGAGCTGGGATTACAGGCGCCTGTCACTATGCCCAGCTAATTTTCTGTATTTTTAGTAGAGATGGGGTTTCACCATTTTGGCCAGGCTGGTCTTCAACTCCTGACCTCAGGTTATCCACCCACCTCGGCCTCCAAAATTGCTGGGATTACAGGCATGAGCCACTGGGCCCAGCCTCATAAAAGAATTTGATGGAGGGAGTTCAACCTTCTTGCCCTTCCTCCTACTGCCATGCAAGGACACAGTGTTCCTTCTCTCTGAAGGACACAGCAACATGGCGCCATCTTGGAAGCAGAGAGCAAGGCCTCATCACACAACCAAACCTGCTAGTGCTTTAATCTTGGACTTCCCAGCCTCCTGAACCATTAGAAATAAATTTATGTTCTTTGTAAATATCTCAGCCTCGAGTGTTCTGTTTTAACAGCACAAATGGACTAAGACAGCATGGAAAACAACTCAGTCTCTCAGTCTTGCCTCTCCCCAAAATGGCCCTGTCTCAGGGCCAAGGTATTTTAAGGAAGTCAGTAATCAGCAAGGAGCTATTAGATGCCTTCTTTGTGACCCTAGGCAAGTCATTGCCCATCTCTGGACCACAGTTTTTTACTTGGAATTGGAAGAGTTGGTCTAGATTATCCTAGCACTTTGATTCAATCATTCAGTCAGCAAATATTTATTGCACACTATAAGATGCCAGGTACCAAGCTAAGCACTGGGGATAGGGTTGGTGAACAAAACAGATGAGGTCTCTAATTTGTCAGAACACATAGCCTAATGAAGGAGTCAATCATTGATTGACCACACAATAAATACAAGAAGATAAGCTGTGACCAGTGACACACAAGGGAAGCGAAGGGAGCTAACTAGGAATGTGTATATCAGGAAAGTGATTATAACCTGGGAAAAAATGAGATGAAGAGGAGGCTTTACCTTGACAAGGAGAGCAGGGGCCAAGGAAGCAGCATGGGCTAGTGCCCTGAGGTGTGAAGGGGCCGTTGTACTCAAGGAATTAGGTCAGAGTAGCTGCAGACTGAAATCTCTGGGGACTGTGCAAGCCCAGAGAGCAGATACCCAGCAAGAAGAGAAAGTAGGGTTCCCCTCTTTTCATGATGGTCAAGGCAAATCTTCCAGTAACTTATTTTCAAACTCTCTCAAGGAAAGCTAAAGAGCTGGCGATATTCCACTGGATTGAAACCCCAGGTTTAATGGCCAAAACTACTAAGTGTCAATATTTTCCATCAAAGGCCGGGCGCGGTGGCTCACACTTGTAATCCCAGCACTTTGGGAGGCCGAGGTGGGCAGATCACGAGGTCAGGAGATCGAGACCATGATGAAACCCCATCTCTACTAAAAATACAAAAAATTAGCTGGGCGTGGTGGCGGGCACCTGTAGTCCCAGCTACTCGGAGAGGCTGAGGCAGGAGAATGGCGTGAACCCGGGAGGCAGAGCTTGCAGTGAGCCGAGATTGCGCCACTGCACTCCAGCCTGGGCGACAGAGCGAGACTCCGTCTCAAAAAAAAAAAAAAGGAAATTCCTTCCTTTCAGATCCTACATGGAAAGTACAAGATGTGGCTGGGCATGGTGGCTCACACCTGTAATCCTAACACTTTGGGAGGCTGAGCTGTGAGGATTGCTTGAGTCCACGAGTTTGAAACCAGCTTGGGCAACACAGCAAGACCTCATCTCTAAGAAAAAAATTTTTTTAAATAGCTGGGCACAGTGCTTGTGCCTGTAATGCCAGCCATTCAGGAGTCTGAAGCAGGAGGATCTCTTGAGCCAGGAGGTCAAGGCTTCAGTGAGCTGTGATCACTGACACTGCCCTTTAGCCTGGGCAGCAGAGCAAGACCTTGTCTCAAAAAAAAAAAAAAAGTTCAAGATGCTACCAAATAAAAAATGTTAAATCTTGACGTGAAGCAAAATGTTCGCTGCCCCAACCCCCTCTGAATTTAAACCATGTCCCAGCCCTTGAGGAATTGTTTCTACTTCCTGGTTCTGTGGCTTTATTGTCCCACCCTGATGATTATAGAGAGACCTGAACATGCCAACTGCCACTTTGATGGGTGGTCTGAGTGCAGAGTCTCCAGGCTGCATGGAGGCAGACAGAACCACCCTTTCATCTCCCTGGGTGGGGCTTTAGGCTAGAGCCAGCATGGAAGCTTTGGTTCCAGTGCCCATTCTGCCATCCCCCCGACTGCTGGGTAACTCTGGAAAGGCCCCATTCCCTCTTTGGGCCTCAGTTTCCTTATCCATACAATGAGAGGTTTGAATTACATGTTCTGTAAGAGTTTTCTTCGATTTGAGGGTTCTCTGCCCTCTGATTTCTACAATGTGTTAACTCTGACTTTTTTTTTCATCTTTCTGACTGTTGTTCACAGACCAGTGACAGGAGGCAAGACAATTACTATTTGTAAATTATAATGAATGGATAATTAGCTGCCTTCAAATTAAAGCTCTTTTCCTGGAAGCCAGGAGACCTGGTTTTTAAGTTGTTTACCATTATCGTCACTTAATGCTGTTTTCTCTCTAAAACCAAAAGGGGTAGGAGACAATGACAAGCAGATGTTTTGTTATTAGGGGCCCTGGGGGATGATTTGAGACTTTTCACTGCAGTGATCATTCTCTAGATTCTTCTGGAGTCAGCAGAAGCTTTGATGAACTCAACAGAGGCCGGGGGATTGGACAGACACAGAACGGAGGCCTATTGAAAGAAAGCCTGGCTTAATAGAAAGCTGCTGGGGACAGCAGTTCCTGGCTGAGGACAGTGTGGATTATGAAATTAATATATTTATGTAACACTTTGCAAAGAGATTTCAACTGCCATTATTTCATTTTCTCATGAGGACACTTTGCCAATGTTTGAGCTCACACCACTATTACTTCTCACATGAATCTTTTTCGTTAAATGATCTCATTGGCTGTGGTTGATTTCCTGTTAAAATGGTCACCAAAGATCTATAAGACAGAAAATAGACTACTAGTTGCCCATGGATGGGGAGAACAACTAATTCCTCTCCACTTGAATCACAGCTGGCCTTGTAACTTGCTTTGACCAATAGAATGTGGACAAAGTGATAGTGTGGCGTTCCAGAGCCTAGGGCTTAAGAAATATGGCAGCTTCATTCATCCCTGAGAGGTCTTACAAAGATAAATACATACATACATACATACATAAAAAGAAATACGGCAGCTTCAGCCAGGCGCCGTGGCTCATGCCTATAATCCCACCACTTTGGGAGGCCAAGGCAGGTGGCTCATCTGAGGTTGGGAGTTTGAGACCAGCCTGACCAACATGGAGAAACCCCATCTCTACTAAAAATACAAAATTAGCCAGGCATGGGGGTACATACCTGTAATCCCAGCTACTCAGGAGGCTGAGGCAGGCGAATCACTTGAACATGGGAGGTGGAGGTTGTGGTGAGCCAAGATCGCGCCATTGCACTCCAGCCTGGGCAACAAGAGAGAAACTCCATCTCAGAAAAAAAAAAAAGAAAGAAAGAAAAGAAAAGAAATATGGCAGTTTCTTGGCTAGGCACAGTGGCTACTGCCTATAATCCCAGCAATCTGGCTAGCCAGGGCAGGTAGATCGCTTGAGCCCCAGAGTTCAAGACCAGCATGGGCAACATGGCAGAACCCCAAATTTACAAAAATTAGTTGGGCATGGTGACATGCGTCTGTGGTCCCAGCTACTTGGTGGGGCTGAGGCAGGAGAATTGCTTGAGCCCAAGAGGTCGAGGCTGCAGTGAGTCGTGTTCACACCACTGTACTCCAGCCTGGGTGACAACGTGAGACCCTGTCTCAAAAAAACAAAAAACAGGCCAGGCGCAGTGGCTCACACCTGTAATCTCAACACTTTGGGAGGCTGAGGCCTGGCCAACATGGTACAACCCCGTCTCTACTAAAATACAAAAATTAGCTAGGCGTGGTGACAAGTGCCTATAATTCTGGAGGCTAAGGCAGGAGAATCGCTTGAACCCAGGAGGTGAAGGCTGCAGTGAGTTGAGATCATGCCACTGCACTCCAGTCTGGGTAACAGAATGAGACTCAGTCTCAAAAAAAAAAAAAAAAAAAAAAGAAATATGTTTTCCATTTTTACCCTCTTGGGGTCTAAACCACCACATAGAAGCTCCGGCTATACCAATATTTCTCAAGCTCATCATTGTTAATACTTTGGGTCAGATAGTTCTTTGTGGTGAGGCTGTTCTGTGCATTGTAGGATGTTTAGCAGCATCCCTGGCCTCTAATTCCTAGTTCCTCCAATAGTGACAACCAGAAATGTCTCCAGACATTGCCATATGTCCCCTGTGGGAGAAAATCACCCCTGCTTGAGAACTACTGGACTAGACTACTGAATGATGAGAGAGACCATGTGGCAAGAGAGCCCCACCCAGCTGCCAGCTATTCCAGCTACCCCAGCTCAGATGCCAGACATATGAATGATGCTGTCTGGGACATTCCAGCCTCAAATGAGCACCTAACTCAATGTAACCAAATGATAACATTAGCTGACACTACGTGGAGCAGAAGAACCATTCAGCTTAGCCCAGCCAATTCACAGAATCATGAGGCATAATACATCTTTATAAGCCACTACATGTGGGGATAGTTTATCATGCAGCTACAGATAACTGCAACACAGGCCTAGCTCCATTCTTTTTTCTTTTTTTTTAAGGCAGGGTCCTGCTCTGTCAGCCAGTCACTGAGGCTGGAGTACGGTGGCATCATCATGGCTCACTGTGGCCTCAACCTCCTGGGCTCAAGTGATCCTCCTGCCTCAGCTTCCCAAGTAGCTGGTACTAGAGGCATGAGCCACCACCTGGCTTTTTATATTTTTTTGAAGAGACAGGGCCTCTCTATGTTGCCTAGGCTGGTCTCAAACTCTTGGGCTCAAGTGATTCTCCCATCTCGGCCTCCCAAACTGTTGGGATTACAGATGTGAGCCACTGCACCAGTGCTAGCTCCATTTTTGCTATCATCTATCCTGTCCACTGCCATGGCTATTAGAGTTATCTTATTCTTTTCACAAGACTGCCTACCATTGAATACTAGAGTTATCTTTCTAAAAATTCCTCAGCTCCCTTCAAGCACTCCAGGATCTTCCCCACCATCAGCTCCTTAGCATGGTCCACAAAGCCCTCCATAATCTGGCCTCTCCATAAAATGCCCTTAAACTCTGAGATTCAAGCTATACACATTTACTTGCAATTACCTGAATGGTCCATCTTCTTTTACACCTCTAGGTCTTTGCTCCTTTCCTTGTTATGTTCTACTAACCTGTCAGCTCCTAGATTTTCTGAAAACTCAGATTAAACAGCATCCTCTCCAGAAAGTCCATGCATATCCTACTACATAAGATGCTTTTCCGGCTGGGCGCGGTGGCTCACGCTTATAATCCCAGCACTTTGGGAGGCCGAGGCGGGCGGATCACGAGGTCAGGAGATCGAGACCACAGTGAAACCCCGTCTCTACTAAAAATACAAAAAATTAGCCGGGCGTGGTGGCGGGCGCCTGTAGTTCCAGCTACTCGGAGAGGCTGAGGCAGGAGAATGGCGTGAACCCGGGAGGCGGAGCTTGCAGTAAGCCAAGATCGGGCCACCGCACTCCAGCCTGGGTGACAGAGCAAGACTCCGTCTCAAAAAAAAAAAAAAAAAAAAGATGCTTTTCCTGGCTGGGGGTGGTGGCTCACACCTGCAATACCAGTTGGGAGGCCGAGGTGGAAGGATCACTTGAGCCTAGGAGTCCCAGGCTGCAGTGAGCAATGATGGTGCCACTGAGACCTTGTCTCAAAAAAAAAAAAAAAAAAAGCTTTTGGCCAGGCACGGTGGCTCATGCCTGTAATACCAGCACTTTGGGAGACTGAGGCAGGTGGATCACCTGAGGTCAGGAGTTCAAGACCAGCCTGGCCCACATGGTGAAAACCCATCTCAACTAAAAATACAAAAAAAAATTGCAGGGCATGGTGGCGGGCACCTGTAATCCCAGCTACTTCAGGAGGCTGAGGCAGGAGAATCGCTTGAACCCAGGATGCAGAGGTTGCAGTGAGCCGAAATTGCACCATTACACTCCAGCCTGGGCGACAAGAGCAAAACTCTGTCTCAAAAAAAAAAGCTTTTTCACTTATGACCTCAAAACATCGTATATATGCCTATCACAATACTTCTTAAACCATGCTATAATTTATATATCATTCATATTTCTAACAAGACTGTGAAAACTCTGAAGGCTGGAACTGAATCATTGCTTTATTGATGATAACTGGCACATACTAGGTGCTCAATGAATGTTGCTGAGTGATTATAGTAGGTTGAACAACTATTATTATACAGCTAAGGAAACAGAGGCTTAGGTAAGCTAAGAAATTTGTCCCAGTTTGCCTAGTAATTAAGGGATATAAATGGGCTTAACACCTAGATCATTAGACTCTACAACCAATCCATCAGCTACCCCTTTACCATGTACCTCTCCAGAACACCACTGGTCTAGTTAAAGAATACCAATTGGTGGGTACCCAAGGTACACCTGGTCTATTCGTAAGCTAATATCTCCTTATCCCTAATCTAGCAACTTGAAATGCCAGCCACTGTTTCTGGTCATAAGCTTGAACAGTTAATGATCTCACCCCTCTTGCCCCAGTGGGTACCAGTCATAATCTTTAGAAAAGGCTGGTCAACTAAAAGTGAGGAGGACTGAGCATCTAAAAGTTGTATTAGGACAGAAGCCCAACTCAAATGGCTTAAGCGAAACAGGTATGAGAAAAGCCTCAGGGTACCTGAATTCAGATTTGCCTAGATCCAGTGTTCGAATGATGTCATCTCTCTCTTTCATTCTCTCTCTGCTTGTCATTCCTTTTCTTGGCTCTGCTGTTCTTTGAGCTAGCTTCATTCTCAGGTTCTAGGTGGTGGCCTCCAGCCAGTATAAGCTTAGTTCATTCTTACTGCTAACAATCTCATCAGAAAGAGAGCTTCTCTTTCCTTTTGATTTCAAATAAAGATACCAGAATTGGGTATCACTGGATAGATTTGGCAGACTGGACGGAATGGCTTATGTCTGTAATCCTAGCACTTTGGGAGGCTGAGGCGGGAGGGTCACTTGAGACCAGAAGTTTGAGACAGGCCTGGGCAATATAGATCCTGTCTCTTAAAAACAAACAAACAAACAAAAAAGATTTAAACATTATGTATCCACTCTTGAGCCAATCACTGAATCACTGTGGCTAAAGGTTTAGAATATGCCAGGCTCATATTAGATTGATGTGGCAGCTTCCAAGATGGCCCCCAGTGATCCTGCCTTCTGATATCCATGCCCTTGTATAGTAAGACCCCTCCCACACTGAATCAAGACTGGCCTATGCGACCAGTAGAAATGTGGCCGAAGTGATAGTTTGTGACTTCCAAAGCTAGGTCATAAAGACATTGGTGCTTCTGCTTTGATCTCTTAGATTGTTCCCTTTGAGAGATGCCAAGGGATACGTGGTGGGGACACTCAACTAGCCCTGTAGAGAGGAACTGAGGCCCCTTGCCAATAGCCAGTACCAACCCGGCAGTCATGTGAGTAAATGATCCACCACGAAAGTGGATCCTTCAGCTCTAATCAAGCCTTCAGTCCTAGCTGACATCTGATTGCATCTTCCTGAGAGACCCTAAGCCAGAACCACCCAGCCAAGCCACTTTGGAACTCCCAACCCACAGACACCATATGGGATAATAAACTATTTTTTAAAATTGAGATGGAGTTTCACTGTTGCCCAGGCTAGTCTTGAACTCCTGGGCCCAAGTGATCCTCCCACCTTGGCTCTCAAAGTGCTGAGATTACAAGTGTGAGCCACTGCACCTGGCCTAAAAAACTATGATGACTGTTTTGTTTTGTTTAGATGGAGTCTTGCTCTGTTGCCCAGGCTGGAGTGCAGTGGTGTGGTCTTGGCTCACTGCAACCTCTGCCTCCTGGGTTCAAGCAATTCTCTTGCCTCAGCCTCCCAAGTAGCTGGGACTATAGGCACATGCCACCACGCCCGGCTAATTTTTTGTATTTTTAGTAGAGACGGGGTTTCACCATGTTAGCCAGGATGGTCTCGATCTCCTGACCTCGTGATCTGCCTGCCTCAGCCTCCCAAAGTGCTGGGATTACAGGCGTGAGCCACGGTGCCTGGCCTATTACTGTTTTAAACTACTGTATTGTGGGATGATTTGTTGCATAGCCCTAGATGACTAATACAATTTTGGACACTTAAACTCTGGGTAAGGGGTCAACCCCACTCCACACATACTGAAATGGGAGTGACGGTTCCCTAAGGAGTGATCAAGTTGCTATTGGTAGGAAAACAGAGGAAATAAACACTGGATGCCAAACAACAGCTAATCTCAACAGTGAGTGCTCTGCAAACACATGCTTGCTGGAGGACTGATGTGCAAAAGAAGGGAACACTGATTCATCTGAGGTGACTCAGAGTGGCTGGGCCAGGCAAGACTCAGACCTAGATATTTCAATGTCTATTATGTGGCACTGAATATTGACAGTTTTCTCCCTAGTTACCCCTAGACTTTATTGGTTATAAGAACCATGGACACTCCTCTCTTTTGCCAACCCAAACTGTTGTTCTTAAATTAGTTGTTTTTCTTTTAATCTAGAGGAGAAGCCAGGCCAAGAAATTACTCTGTATTTGCATGTTTGCAAATGACTTATGCATGATTTGAGTCCTCTCCTGTTAAACCGGCTTTTAAATTTAATTTCAGTTGGACACATACTAGCTCAGACAAGAATGTGTCCTTTGTAAACCAACATTCCTCATTAAGCTCTTTAGGCAAGGGAGAAAGATGAAAGAAATGTAAAAGTTAACGCTCCAGCTGATAGGGAGTGTCCTTTCTTCCTTCCTTTTCACTAACATTTTTTGAGCACCTACTGTGTTCTTGGCATTGTCTACATTATCTCATTTAAGCCTTCTGTTTTGTTTTGTTTTGTTTTGTTTCGAGACTGAAGTGCAGTGGCACAACCACAGCTTACTGCAGCCTCCACCTCCCAGGCTCAAACTATCCTCCCACCTCAGCCTCCAGGGTAGCTGGGACTACAGGTGTGTGCCACCACACCCAGCTAGTTTTTTTATTTTTATTTTTTGAGAGACTAAGTCTCATTATGTTGCCTGGGTTGGTCTTGAACTCTTGGCCTCCAGCAATCCTCCCACCTCAGCCTCTCAAAGTGCTGGGATTACAGGCATGAGCCACCACACCCAGCCTTAAGCCTTCTAATGATGATGAAGTGGATATTAACTACTTTGTTTAGCAGATGAGAAAACAGATCTGTTTGGAGAAGTTAGGTGACTTATTGGATGTTTTGTCTTCTTACAGTCATGTAATTTAGTTCCAAAACCTTAGTGATATGAACATCTTTGTACCCATAGGGAAAGATGGAACCAGTGCATATATTTTTTCCAGAACTACTATTTTAAGTTTTTCCTGGACCAAAGGCTGCTGTACGTGATTTTCTCCCAACCAATCACCAAGATACAGATTGCATTTTCCTTGTGCCCAGTGTGTGTGGATGATAGAGAAGAAAAAACAAAATAAAACAAAAACACACAGTTTCTGGCACCTTTTTCTGTCCCTTCCATGTCAGTAGAAGATCAGTTTTCCTAAAAATGACAGCAACAGGCTGGCATGGTGGCTCATACCTGTAATCCCAGCACTTTGGGAGGCTGAGGTGGGAGGATCGTTTGAGCCCAAGAGTTCAAGACCAGCCTGGGCAACATAGTGAGACACCATCTCCACAAAAAAATTAAAAATTAGCCAGGCATGGTGGTGCATGCCTATAGTCACACCTACTCAAGAGACTGAGACAAGAGAATTGTTTGAGCCCAGGAGGCAGAGGCTGAAATGAGCCATGATCACACCACTGCACTCCAGCCTGGGTGAAAGAGGGAGACCCTATCTCAAAAATAATAATAATAATAATAGTAACAGCAACAAAGGGAAACATTCACTGTTCTGATGCAGCTTGTGTCACTTGAGACCTCTTGGAGCTTGGGGCTAAACAGAGCTGAATTCAAATCCCCACTCCACGCACTTACCAGCTCTGTGACTCTGGTCTAGTCTTTAAACCTCTCTTTAAAACGGGGTAATAATAGCGTCTACCTCTTATCATTGTTACAAAGAGTCAAGGAGCACCTGGCTCAGTGGCTCACACCTGTAATCCCAGCACTTTGAGAGACCAAGACGGGCAGATCACCTGAGGTCAGGAGTTTGAGACCAGCCTGGCCAACATGACAAAACCCCATCTCTAATAAAAATACAAAAATTAGCCCAGCGCGCGCCTGTAGCCCCAGCTACTAGGGAGGCAGAGGCGGGAAGATGGCTTGAACCTGAGAGGCAGAGGTTGCAGTGAATCAACATCGTGCCACTGCACTCCAGCCTGGGTAACAGAGTGAGATTCCATCTCATTTAAAAAAAAAAAGTCAAAGAGATAATATATGTAAAATGCTTATTCCAGTGCCTGGGATGAAGCAAGGGTTTGACAAATGTGGTCATTATTATCACAACTGTCTTTATCTCTCTGCACCTCTACTTCCTCTGCTGCAGACCTGGGGTTGATATACACCCTCTAAGTATCTGTGGCAGGCAGACTCTAGAGTGGCCTCCATTGATTCACATCTTTTGGTATTCATGCCTTGTGTAATCCCCTGTGGGCAAATCCTGTGACTTGCTACTAACAAATAGAACATGGCAAAACTGATGTCACTTTCATGATTAGGTTACATGAGATTGTAATTTCTCTCTTGTTAGTAGAATCTCCTATTGCCTCCTTTTGTTTGTTTGAGACAGGGTCTTGCTGTATTGTGCAGGCTGGAGTGCAGTGGTGTGATCACAGCTAACTGCAGCCTCGAACTCCTGGGCTCAAGCAATCCTCCTGCCTCGACTTCCTAAGTAGCTGGGACTACAGGCATGCACCACCATGCCTGGCTAATTTTAAAAAGTTTTTTTTAGAGACGAACTCTAGCTATGTTGCCTAGGATGGCCTCAAACTTCTGGGCTCAGGCAATCTTCCCACCTTAGCACCCAAAGTGTTGGGATTATAGGCATGAGCCACTGTGCCCAGCCCCTATTGCCTTCTTTTATTTATTTATTTTTTTTAAAACTTTTTAGAGCCTGGGTCTTGCTATATTGCTCAGGCTCAATTTGAACTCCTAGGCGCAAACAATCCTCCTGCTTCAGCCTCCCAACCTGCTGGAACTATAAGCATATGCCACCACTCTTGCCTTTCCTATTAACTTTTAGGCTTGCATACTTTGATGAAGCAGGCTGCTACATTGGAGAAGCCTACATGACAAGCCTTTGGCCAAAATCCAGCTAGGAACTGAGACCCTTAGTCCAACAACCATTAAGGAACTGAATTTAGCCAGTAGACATGGGAACTCAGAAGCAGATCCTTTTTGAATTGAGCCTTTAAATGAGACTCCAGCCCTGGCTGATATCTTGATTGCAGTCTTGTGGGTGACCATGATGCAGAGGAGCCAGCTATGCCATCCTCAGATTCCTGGCCCACAGAAAATGTGAGATAATAAGTATGTTTGTTGGCCAGGTGTGGTGGCTATGCCTGTAACCCCAGCACTTTGGAAGGCCAAGGCAGGCGGACCACGACGTCAAGAGATCGAGACCATCCTGGCCAACATGGTGAAACCCTGTCTCTACTAAAAATACAAAAATTAGCTGGGCGTGGTGGCGCGTGCCTGTAGTCCCGGCTACTTGGGAGGCTGAGGCAGGAGAATCGCTTGAACGCGGGAGGCAGAGGTTACAGTGAGCCGACATTACACCACTGCACTCCAGCCTGGCGACAGAGTGAGACTCTGTTTCAAAATAAATAAATAAATAAATGTGTTTGTTATAAGTGGCAAGCAGTGTGTTGTTATAAGTTTGTGGTAATATGTTATGCAGCAATACAAAACTAATATAATATCCAGCCCCTCTCATCCCATTTCTGGTTTACAGCCCATCTCTCCTATTTCCTCAGCACACTGCATTCATCACATTGACTCATTGCTATTGGTTTTCTTGCACTTCCTATCTGGTAAGCCCCTTGAAGACAGGCACTGAACTAAGCATTCCTTGTAGCCCTAGTGCAGATAGCAGGGGTTGGCAGGAGTGTCCTGGGAAACATTTCACAATCCCAGGTTGGGGTTGTGTTCTCCATTCGGGGGCTTCTATAACACCCCAATAATGATGGTGGTTGGTTTTGAATTCTTACTGTGTACCAGGCACTGAGATGAAGCCAGGAATGTGTGTTCTTAACAAGTTTTCTGTGATGATTCTGATCCATAGCCAGGCTTAGGAACCACTAAACCTACATTACCTGAGACATTCTGTAGAAAAATTGCATCCTTCTCTAAGGATAGCTATACTTGTAACTTCCTTAAACAAAACAAAACTATACTGCATACATACAGAAAAACGCACAAATCTTAAGTGTATAATTTGATGAATTTTCCAAAGTGAACACATCTACATGGCTACCACCAAGATGAAAACACGGGGTGACCCCAGCCTCACTTGTGGCCCCTCCCAGCCCACAGCCCCAGAAGAAACCACCAATTTTAACACCATCACTACTCATGAACAGAGTACTGTCTTTTCTAGAATTTCCCGTAAATGAAATCGCAGTCTGTACTCGTACATCTGCTTACCACATTATGTTCGTGCTTTTGACTTGTTAAAATTTCTCTTCTGGATTAAATATGTAAAACTGTGACTAAAGAGGTCGGGCAGAAGGTGGAAGCCTGGGATTCCGAGACGTCCTCTCAGGTGCCATACTTGGATTTCCCGAGAGGTGTAATCACATATCCCGCCCTCAGCTGACCTATCTATCCTCTGCTTAAGCAGGAAGGGAGATAGGCGGGGAAGGGGCGTGGCTACAGACGCCGAGTGGGGGGCGGAGTCTTAAGAAAGAGGCGCAGCCCGGGTCCGGCTTTCCGGCGGTAGTTTGCTAGGCTCTGGGGGCGGGACCAGGCCGAGACTTCCTGTCTGCTCCTGCGGAATGGCAGTTTGACCCCGGAAGTCCGGGCGCTCAGGGAGCTGTCACCGTGGTCGGCGGCGGCGGCGGAGGCGGCGGCGGCACAGAGCCGGTGGTGGAGCCGCCGAGGTGAGTGCGTGGCTGGTTCCTGCCGGATGCAGGGCAAGGGACCCCGGAGGAGCCGCGGCTGTGCCTTGGGCAGCCTTGGCTCTCCCACCCTCTGGCCTCCATTGCGGGGCCCAAGCTTACGCTACCTGACGGGTTGTGAGCCGCCCCCCGAGACTTGGCCGCCAGGGTCAGGAGCCACGGGTTCGAAGTTCGGCCCCAGAGTGGCCTTGGACCAGCCACGATCCCCCCACGTCCTCACACCCGGGGCTTCAGTTTCCTCAGGGTTCAGTCATTCGTTCAGCAAATATTTGTGGGGTGCTTCCTATGTGCCAGACACAGATCTAGGCATTGGGGATACAAAGAAAGCAAGACAGACAAGGCTTCTGCCCTCATGGAGCTTACAGTCTAGTGGGAGGAGATGGTCAACGACAAGCAAATGCACGAGGTCATTAAAGCTATGATAGTAACTGGGAGAGTGGATACTATAGGCAGAGCCATCAGAAGGTCTCTGAGGAGACTAATATTTAATTGAGAGACTAGAGGAATGATGACAAAGAGGCTGAGGGAGCAGTAGCCCCGGGGATGCTCCCAGGCCATATTGTAATTGGGTGCTTGTAGGGAGCTCCCCCTCCCTTTCTTAGCTTTTGGCTTTTGCTATCCTGCCTGGCAGGGGAATACAGTGGTGGGCACAGACATAGTCGTGATTATTGTTTGTCCTGTTGGAACTTAAAGTTCAGATTGCCTAGTTAATTTCTTTTTTTTTCCCCCAAGACGGGGTCTTGCTCTGTCGCCCAGGCTGGAGTGCAGTAGCGTGATCTCGTCCCACTGCAACCTCCGCCTCCCGGGTTCAAGCAATTCTCCTGCCTCAGCCTCCTGAGTAGCTAGGATTATAGGCATGCACCACCACGCCCTGCTATTTTTTTTTTTTTTTTTTTTTTTTTTTTTTAGTAGAGACGGGGTTTCACCTTGTTAGCCAGGATGGTCTCGATCTCCTGGCCTCGTGATCTGCCCGCCTCGGCCTCCCAAAGCGCTGGGATTACAGGCGTGAGCCATCGCGCCCAGCCCTGCCTAGTTGATTTGTACCCATGCTTTAGACAAAAATTCAGGTCTTCCTTGACATCCTTTCTCCCTCAAGCCAGGTCTCTCTTTTAAATGCAGCCACAGCTTCATGAGCCTTATCTACATAGCTACATCATGGTATTGGTTTTTATTTGTTTGTATGGCTAATTGGAAAAGTATCTGTCTTTCTCCATTATGACTGTAAGCTCTGTGAAGGGCAGGACCAGGTTTGTTATTTGCCCACCTTAATATTCTCTGGGCATCAGTGCCTGCCACATAATAGGTGCTCAAAAATATTCGAATGGCCGGGCAGTGACTCATGCCTGTAATCCCAGCACTTTGGGAAGCCAAGGCGGGCAGATCACCTGAGGTCAGGAGTTCCAGACCAGCCTGGCCAGCGTGGCAAAACCCTCTCTCTACTAAAAATACAAAAATTAGCCAGGCATGTGCCTGTAATCCCAGCTACTCAGGAGGCTGGGAGAATCTCTTGAACCCGGGAGGCAGAGATGGCAGGGAGCCGAGATCGTTCCTCTGCACTCTAGCCTGGGTGACAGAGTGAGACTCCATCTCAAAAATAAAAGGAATGAATGAAATGATTAACATACTGTTTGCTCTCTCATGGTTTATAAAAGGTCTTTTCTGCCACCAGGTTATCATCATCTCTTTCTGGTCATGTCTGTCTCATACTTAAATGACTCCTCACTGCCTTCAGGTGAAATACTAAAATCTTTAGTGTAGCATTGAGGCTTTTTGTTTGTTTGTTTTTTGAGATAGAGTCTTGCTCTGTCGCCCAGGCTGGAGTGCAGTGGCGTGATCTTGGCTCACTGCAACCTTCGCCTCCCGGGTTCAAGCTGTTTTGAGGCTCTTTTTAAACTGGTCCTGTCTTCCCTATCCAGCTTCTCTTCTCTCTTCACTTCTGTCATCCCCTATCTGACCATGTGTTTTCAGCAACACCAAATGTCTCCCTCTTCCTTCAAAGCCACACTTTTTAGACAGAGTCTCACTGTGTCCCCTAGGCTGGAGTTCAGTGACGTATCATGGCTGATTGCAACCTCGATCTCCTGGGCTCAAGCAATTCTCCTGCCGTGGCTTCCCAAAGTGCTGAGATTGCAGGCGGGAGCCAACTCACCCAACCCAAAGCCACACATTTTAAGACTCTGAGCCTTTGTTCATGCTTGCTCTCTGCTTGGAATGTCACCTTTTCCCCCTGTCCTTCAACATCAGGTTATAGATCACCTTCTTTGTAACATCCTTCCTTTCTCTACTATACTCTAGTTTTGGACATTTGCTGTTATAGCTTTAACGCCAAGTGATAGTCAGTTATATGCCTAGGACCCAGATTGTATTCAGGAATTGTTTGCTGAATAAACCAGGAAGCCCAAAGTGTCTTGCCTCTGGTTGGGACTTGAATAATAACAACAACTAAACTTTATTGAGTGCTTATTATGTGCCAGGTATTGGATTGAACACATCACATTGATTACTTCTCATAGCAACCCTACGAGTTTATGTACTATTACAATTTGGTATTACAGAAGAGGCAATCAAAAGTTAGAGAGGTTAGGGAACTGTTTCAAGGTCTCAACATGGATAAGAAAAGGTGGAGCCAGGATTTGAACCCAGGCTGTAGGACTGTAGCACCCTGAATTGCCCTGGCAGGCAATGGTTTGTAGGAGTGAATTTCTTTTTTTTTTTTTTTTTTTTTTGAGACGAAGTCTCGCTCTGTCGCCCAGGCTGGAGTGCAGTGGCACAATCTCGGCTCACTGCAAGCTCCACCTCCCGGGTTCACGCCATTCTCCTGCCTCAGCCTCTCCGAGTAGCTGGGACTACAGGCGCAAGCCACCACGCCTGGCTAAGTTTTTGTTTTTTTAGTAGAGACGGGGTTTCACTGTGGTCTCGATCTCCTGACCTCGTGATCCACCCGCCTTGGCCTCCCAAAGTGCTGGGATTACAAGCGTGAGCCACCGCGCCCGGCCTAGGAGTGAATTTCTTTTTAAAAAAAAAAAAAAAAAAATTTTTTTTTTTAAATTTTGGGACAGGGTCTTGCTGTCACCTAGGATGGAGTGCAGTGGTGCCATCATGGCTCACTGCAGCCTTGATCTCCTGGGCTCAAGTGATCCTTCCACCTCAGCCTCCTAAGTAGCTGGGACTACAGGGGTGCACCACCACCACACCTGACTAATTTTTGAATTTTTTGTAGAGATAGGGTCTCACTATGTTGCTTAGGCTGGTCTCAAACTCCTGGCTTCAAGCAATCCTCCCGCCTTGGCCTCCCAAGTGCTGGGATTACAGGCATGAGCCACTGCACCTGGCCGTGAATTTCTTCTGAAAGCAAATGCTGTCTCTACCTGTCTAGGCCTGGACTGTGGGGCCTAGAGGTTAAAGGGTGGAGACTTGCCTCCTCCTCATGACTTTTTCTCCACCCTGTGTCTCACACCCAACACTCCCACAGCCATCTTCAGCGGGCAAGCCTGGAAAGAATTGGGCCTGTCAGTCATTTAGACTTCTGCACTGGTGTGCAGAGCAGTGGTGTTTCCGGCTCGCCTTCCAGCATGGCTAGAGGATTAGGAAAAAAAATTATTATTATTATTATTATTATTTTTTTTTTTTTGAGACAGAGTCTCGCTCTGTCGCCCAGGCTGGAGTGCAGTGTCGCAGTCTCGGCTCACTGCAAGCTCCACCTCCCGGGTTCACGCTATTCTCCTGCCTCAGCCTCTCCGAGTAGCTGGGACTACAGGCGCCCGCCACCACGCCCGGCTAATTTTTTTGTATTTTTAGTAGAGACGGGGTTTCACCGTGGTCTCGATCTCCTGACCTCGTGATCCGCCTGCCTCGGCCTCCCAAAGTGCTGGGATTACAAGCGTGAGCCACCGCGCCTGGCCTATTATTATTTTTTAACATATCTGGCACAAGAGCCCCAGGTGCCCTAGCAAAAGACCTGGGCTTCGGTTTCAGCTTGGCCAATAATGTATTTACCTTGAGCAAATCAGGGCCCCTCTTTGGACATCTGAACATGGTAATCCTTGTTGTCCTTAATTGGGTTGTTGTGAGAGGCTAGTAGGACAGTAACTTGATTAGAAATACGTGCAGCAGAGGATATTATCTATGCTTCACGAAGCTGAAAGATGAAAACTTACCCCAAGCCCTTTATTACTTTCTTTGCCTTGTGATTTTTTTTCAGGCCACCTCGTGTATACAGAGACCATGTGTGTCTGATCTGCTGGGATCCTAGAGCTGGAACAGGTTTCAAGTACTAGGCAGATTGATCCTCTCTTATTACTCCTGCTAGGGTGGGGATCTTCACAGTCTTTATAACAGGCCAGAACCAAGGTTCCTTGGGTACCAGGCTGTTTCCACCTCCTTGCCTTTGCTCTGCTGTTTCCTCTGCCTGGGGCACCCTTCTTCCCTGGCCAGTCTCTATTATCAAGACTACTCAGACTCTCCTCTAGAAATGCTTTGACTCTCACTCCACCCCTTCACCCCATCCTACCCCTAAGTTTAACTAAACTAGACACAGTATAGTGAATGGTTAAGAACCAGCCTGCTTCACCACCTACTAACTGTGAGACCTTGGGCAAGTTTCTTATTTTCTGTGAGCCTCTGTTTTGTCACTGTTAAAATGAGGATAATAATAGAACTAACCTTAGACTTTTTGTGAGCATTAATACGTGTAAAGCCAGTTAACAGGGCAAGTAAGTTAATGCTGAGAAGAGCACTTAGAGGCCAGGTGCTCACACCTATAATCCCAGCACTTTGGGAAGCCAAGATGGGCGTATTGCTTGAGCTTGGGAGTTTGAAACCAGCCTGGGCAACATGATGAAACCTGTCTCTATTTAAAAAAAAAAAAAAAAGAAAAAGAATAAAGCAAAGCACTTAGAGGAGCTCTTCATATCATTAAGCCTGGCCCAATATCTGAGATATGACACACCTGGTAGCTCATGTCCCCATGCTCCTCTGCTTGTCTGTGAAGGCTCAAGAGGTGACAGTTTAATCACCCCAGCCTCTGTCTCTTCATGTTGTCATTGAGTCTGTTCTAGCCTTTTATGACATGTTTTTTGAGGGGCCTAATTCACTTCTATTCCATGATTCATTTAACACGTATGTCCCTTCTGTGGGTCAGGCCAAGTGATATTGTGAAAAGAACACTGGACAGCAAGACAGGAGACCTTGGATCTGCCACTCACTGACTGTGAGGTCAGTTTGGGCCTTTGTAGAAAGGAGCTTGCACTGTCAGTTTTCTATGAAGTATCTTTTTCCCTGGTCCTTCTCTTTTTCCATGTCCTTCTTCCCTTCTTCTCATGTCCTTCTATTCTTCCATGTACTTCTTCCCTGAAGCCTAGAGAGGTTGTAAAATCTTAACATCCTCCACAAGTGAGGAAAGGCCCATGGCTTCAACCCTCAAAAGACTTAAAATCTGGCGGGAGTTGTTTTTTTTTTTTTTTTTTTTTTTTTTTTTTTTTGAGACAGAGTCTCGCTCTCTCACCCAGGCTGGAGTGCAGTGGCGCGATCTCAGCTCGCTGCAAGCTCTGCCTCCCGGGTTCACACCATTCTCCTGCCTCAGCCTCTCCGAGTAGCTGGGACTACAGGCGCCCGCCACCACGCCCGGCTAATTTTTTTGTACTTTTAGTAGAGACGGGGTTTCACCGTGGTCTCTATCTCCTGACCTCGTGATCCGCCCGCCTCGGCCTCCCAAAGTGCTGGGATTACAAGCGTGAGCCACCGCGCCCGGCCCCTGGCTGGAGTTTTAAAAGGATTGTCATCATATGTAGTCGTTCTTCAAACATTGGCCACCTCTCTCTGTACCAATCCTGTGCTCACAGAAAAGATAGCAAGAGGAGAGCCCTGGGCAGTGTCTTCATAGAGCTCACAGGCTACTGAGCTCACAGAGCTGGAGCCATAATAAAGGGAATCTACATATTTTTAGCCAGTACTTCTCAAAGTGGGTGGAAACAGGCTGGGCACAGAGGTTCACACCTGTGAGCGCTTTGGGAGGCTGAGGCAGCACTTTGGGAGGCCAAGACAGGAGGATCATTTGAGCCCAGGAGTTTGAGACCAGCCCGAGAGATGTAGTAAGAATTCATCTATCAAAAAATAAAACCTGTCTCTACAAAAAATTTAAAAAATTAGCTGGCCGTAGTGGTGCATGCCTGTAGTCCCAGCTACTCAGGAGGCTGAGGTGGGAGGATTGCTTTAGCTCAAGAGTTAGAGGCCACAGTGAGCTATGATTGCACTACTTCACTGGGCAACAGAGTAAGACTCTGTCTCTTTAAAAAAAAAAAAAAAAAAGCTGGGCATGGTGGTGTGCGCCTGCAGTCCTAGCTACTGGGGAGGCTGAGGCAGGAGAATCACTTGAACCAGGGAGGCGGAGGTTGCAGTGAGCTGAGATAGCGCCACTGCACTTCAGCCTGGCGACAGATCGAGACTCCATCTCAAAAAAAAAAGTGGGTGGAAATATATCAGAAGTCATCTGGGAAAGTATTTTCTTCTATAATTGAGAACTGCTTTATGCAAAAAAAAGTCACTTTGTCTGGGTTAGTAGGCGCATGAACCAGGTCCTGAACCACAGCAGGAGCCTCCTAAGGCGAGAGGTTGAAGCTTCTCTTCTGACTCTGGGATCAGCCCCAGAGCAGGCCCTGCCCCCAGGAGTCTGTGTGTCTGCTCTCTTCTTCCCATCCATATTCCTTTCAGGAGGGTCACACAGCACAATGCCAGCTCTGCCCCTGGACCAACTCCAGATCACCCACAAGGACCCGAAGACAAGAAAGCTGAGGACTTCACCAGCGCTGGTGAGCCGGTCCCTGAAGGCCATTCAGCCTGATATTGTCAGTCTTGCAATTTCAGAAGCAAAAAGTAAATTCCTTCTTTATCTGTTCCAAGAATGACCCGAGGGCCATGGTCGGTGATTCAGTAGCTGAGACACTGCTAGTCTCTTCCAGGCCCAGAGTAGGAATTTCCTTCCGAGCAGCAGCTTGAATTTGCATAGGATTTTCCATGTCACCACCCTGGACCTTCCCCCCAAAGCATTTAATTTCAATTCAGGCCGATGGCAGTTCTGATTCAGCCTGGATCGGGCTAGAAATGGATCCAGCCCAAAGCTGGGTTTGGGGATTTGACCCTGTGGAGGGTGTTCAGGTTTCAGGTAGCATTTTCAGAGCTATCTGAGCTGCTATCTGTATTTTGGTGGGAACGCTGATTTCAGAGGTTGGGCCATCTTTTATCTCAACTGAGATAGGAAGCACCACATATAAGCACCCCGGCAGGGCTAGTGAGACTGAAAAATAAGGAGGCTATGGACATGTCGATTACCAGCTGCAGAGAGAGATTAAAGCCATGGAGAGGTGCCAGGCTGCCGAAGAAGGAGATAGATGCGGCCCTGGAGTTCCTACACCCACTTGTTGTTTTCCCAAGAGTTTGAGCTCACTTGAACAAGGTGAGAGGAAGTGTTTTCTAGGGGTTTGAGTAAAATCATGGGAAACAGGAACTTGGTGTTTTATTTCCTGCCCTCTAGATGGCTTCTTATTACTTCTTAAATACTCTCTAATAATAGTACCTGACATTTATACAGTACTTGCCCTGTGCCAGACCATTCTAAACACTTCACCCGGATTATCTCATTTAGTCCACATCACAGCCCTACAAATAGACATTTTGATTGTCTCCATTTTACAGATGAGGAAACTGAGAGTTCAGAGTCACAGAATTAGGAAATTAGGGGAGCCAGGATGGGAACCTAGCCAGGCAGACCCTAGGACACATATCCTTAAAATCTTTCTGCTATAAAGCCTCTCATTTTCTTTTTATAACCTTTTTATGTGTGAGAGATATTTATCAGAAAATCTGGAAGTGTTCTTTTCAGTACGATAGCCACCCAATAGGTAGTCATTCACCACATGTAGCTATTAAGCACTTGTAATGTGAATAGTGAGTGTGGACTGAGGAACTAGATTTTTAATTTAATTGTAACACTTTTAAATTAAAATAGCCCCATGTGGTGAGTGCCAGCACAGATATAGAGCAGTTCTATTATTGCAAAAAGTTCTGTTGGAAACACTGATGGAGATTGGCTCCTTGGGTGGTCAAGTATGATTTTCCACCTCAGTCCTCCCCCCATACTGAATGAACATGTGGGTTGTTAGACTGCAGGCACTGTGAGAGCGGTGGCCTGGTCCTTGCCCTTTACTCCTGATTTCCAGTGCCAGGCGCACAGGAGGCTCTCAGAAAACATTTGGTACATGAGTCAGGGACTGCAGCCAGGCCATGTGCCAGGTGCTGGAGCTATAAGGAGAAAAGACATGGTCTCTGCCCTTGAAGAGCCCACGACCTAAGAGAAAGACAGACCAGTAGCTTCTCTAGTGTGATCAGGGTTGTGACAGAAGGAAGTCTAGGCTGCTCCGTGAGTGCAGAGCCGGGGCCGCTGATCCAGACCAGTAGGGTGTGTAGGGGCAGGGAGGCCTTTGGCCTGGTAGGAGGGCACGTGCAGCCCAGGAGGGCTTCCTGAAGGAAAGGGCTTCTGAACTGGGTATTGAAGGGCGACTTAACACTAGCTGGGCAGAGCAACAGGAGAAGGCTGGACCTGGTAGGACGACCTTAGTATGCAGTCCTGGAGTCTTGAGAGACCCTGACTTACACTAACCACAAGTCACTTGAGGTGGCAACAGTATAGCAGAGTTAGCAAGTACAGGCTTTGTGTTCATTTCACACATACTTGGATATTTGTCTTTGTGTCTTTGGGCAAGTTATTGAACCTCTCTAAGCCTCAAATCCAAAAACAATAATAATAGGACCAGCTTTGCAGGGTGGTTGTGGGGATTAAATGAGATGCCTGTGAATGAGCACTGTGCCTGGAACATAGTAAGCACTCAATAAATTGTTATTACAATGGTGATGACAGCAGGGACAACAACAGCAGCACTAAATTGGGGGTAGGGTGGGAAGGCAGATGAGCTGAGGGAGACAGCTGCCTGATCGAGGAGGGGTCTTGTTGGCAGACTGAAAAGTGTTACTCTGAAGGCCACGGGAAGCTCCTGAAAGATTGTACTAAGATATGTGTCTACCCTGTATTTGTCCCTTTAGTCTTGGCTTGGGGCATGATCTCTAGCCAAAGGGTAGTTACCACACCACCTTTTCAGGGTGATTGGTAGAGCTAATGTTGGTTGAGGATCTATTTGAATAGCACATACTTGAAGACCCAAAAGAAATAGTCTTGTGGCCAGGCCCGGTAGCTCACGCCTGTAATCCCAGCACTTTGGGAGGCTGAGGCGGGTGGATCACTTGAGCCCAGGAGTTTGAGACCAGCTCGGGCAACATGACAAAACCATATATATATATATTTTTTTCCCAGAGTCTCACTGTGTTGCCTAGGCTGGAGTGCAGTGGCGTGATCTCGGCTCACTGCAACCTCTGCCTCCCGGGTTCAAGTGATTCTTCTGCATCAGCCTCCTGAGTAGCTGGGACCAGCTAATTTTTGTGTTTTTAGTAGAGACAGGGTTTCACCATGTTGGCCAGGCTAGTCTTGAACTCCTGACCTTGTGATCCGCCCGCCTTGGCCTCCCAAAGCACTGGGATTACATGCATGAGCCACCACGTCCAGTCAGCCTCCATTCATTTCTTTGTGCAGCCAGCAGATCTGTACAGAAAGTCTGCTCAATGCCAGGTGCTGTTCTATAGACTCAGAATGCTGGGTGAGCAAAGCTCAGACTGCCTCCAGACACCTACAGGCTAGTGGGGGAGACAGTTGGGAAGACCAGTCCTCCCCTTTTATACAGCTTTATTCAGGCATCGTTGAAGGACAGTAAACTGCACATATTTAAAATATACAATTTGTCAACACCTATGAAAAGGGAATTTTTTTTTTTTTTTTTGAGATGGAGTCTCACCTGTTGCCCAGGCTGGGGTGCAGTGGCATGATCTCTGCTCACTGCAACCTCCGCCTCCCAGGTGCAAGCGATTCTCCTGCCTCAGCCTCCCGAGTAGCTGGGACTATAAGCGCATGCCACTACACCTGGCTAAATTTTGTATTTTTGATAAGAGATGGGGTTTCACAGTGTTGGCCAGGCTGGTCTCAAACTCCTGGCCTCAAGTGGTGGGCCTGCCTTGGCCTCCGAAAGTGCTGGGATTACAGGCATGAGCCACTTACCCAGCCAACATTTTGAAAATTAAAATGTAGCCGGGCGCGGTGGCTCACGCTTGTAATCCCAGCACTTTGGGAGGCCGAGGCGGGCGGATCACGAGGTCAGGAGATCGAGACCACGGTGAAACCCCGTCTCTACTAAAAATACAAAAAATTAGCCGGGCGTGGTGGCGGGCGCCTGTAGTCCCAGCTACTCGGAGAGGCTGAGGCAGGAGAATGGCGTGAACCCGGGAGGCGGAGCTTGCAGTGAGCAGAGAGCAGAGATCACGCCACTGCACTCCAGCCTGGGTGACAGAGCGAGACTCCGTCTCAAAAAAAAAAAAAAAAGCATTGATCTTTACCTCAGAGCACAGGAAAATTAAAATGTAAAATATGCAATTTGATTGGTTTTTCCATCTGTATGCATGCATGAAACTATCATCATCATCAATGAGCATTTCTACCACCCCTAAAAGTTTTCTTGTGCCTCTCTGCAATCCATGCCTTCCTCCCACCCTTTCCCCATGCAAACCACTGGTCTGAAAGCACTTTTAATGCTGTTCAAGTGGTATAGAGAGGTGAGCACAGAATGCAGGTGCTGAGGGAGAGCTTAGATGAGCTCCTAATCCAGCTGGGGTGGGAGTCAGGGAGGCTTCCTGGAGGAGGTGAGATTGGAACTGGGGTCAGAAGGACAATCAGTGAGACCAGGATGGCACACAGATACCATAGGTCATTTAATAGGTCTGCAGAGTGTAAACTTTGGCTCAAATCCTGCCTCAGTTGCCTCTTTAATCCCATGACCTTGGGAAAGTTCCTGAAACTTACTGTTTGATTCCTCCTCTAAAATGGGATGAATACTATGTCTCTTTTAAATAGTTTTTGTAGATTAAAAAAATAAGGGCTGTGGGTTGTGCCTGCTTAGTGGCTGGCAGAGGGCAGGTCCACAATAAGTGGCAGCTTTCATTTGCACCATTCCAGCATTTGCCAAATCTTCTCCCACCGCCCAGTGCAATCTGTGCCCTTTTGTTATGGCCCATGTTTATGCCTCCATAAAAATGTTTCTTTCATTTGAAGTCCTTATCCTCGAATGCTTGGAGCCTTGGAGGAAGGCTGCGTGCTCTGGGAAGCCGTCCCTTATCCTCCAGGTGCTGTTAATTCCCTTCTGCATTTCCACAGTCCCTCTGCCAGGTTTGAGCTGTCACTTCCTCTGTTTTGTGCTCACTTGGTGATTTAGATGGCGATCTTCCCCCTGTGGGATTGCAGGGAAAGTAGAATCTCAGGGGTGTGTGTGTGTGTGTGTGTGTGTGTATGTATGTATGTGTGTGTATGTGTGTGTCGGAAGAATGAGTAGCCTGGTGTGTGTGTGTGTGTGTGTCAGGAGAATGAGTAGCCTGGTTGTGTGTGTGTGTGTGTGTGTGTGTGTCGGGAGAATGAGTAGTCTGGGGGTGTGTGTGTGTGTGTGTCGGGAGATTGAGTAGCCTGGGTGTGTGTGTGTGTGTGTGTGTGTCGGGAGAATGAGTCGCCTGGTTGTGTGTGTGTGTGTGTGTGTGTGTGTGTGTGTGTCTGGAGAATGAGTAGTCTGGGGGGGGTGTGTGTGTGTGTGTGTCAGAAGAATGAGTAGCCTGGTTATGTGTGTGTGTGTGTGTGTGTGTGTGTGCTGGGAGAATAAGTAGCCTGGCCTGAGTGAGAAGTGAGGGAAGAGGTAAAGTGCCAACAGATAGAGGGAGGAAGCTTGGAAACCAAGGAGATGTATTTCGGCTCCTGACGGTTGTTTTGAACTTGTTTCAGCCAGTAGAATTTCTTTTTCAGCAGATTTGTACCTGTAACTCCATGATACAAATTTGATTTAAATGGGAGGGGGTCCTGCAGACCCACATGATAGGTGGCCTTGAAAAATCCTTGTGGTACCCACAGGCTCTACAGTTTGGAAACTCGCCTAAGGCAGTAGGAAGGCATAGATGGTTCTTGAGGAGGCTGACCTCTTATCAGTCTCAATTTTTCTATATCCCCTGGATCAACAGACCTGGAAGTGGATGGACTGTGGTTGATAAGAGTTGACATATTGCCTGGCCATCCTCCTGTTACCACTTCCCCAGGGAAAGCACCCCTTATATAGTCAGAGGAGAAAACTGAGCCCATCTCCTCTTTATGGTGAACAAAGTAAGGTTTGTTCATGGCAAGTAGGAGCTGGAAGGGAGAACTTGTGATTCTACGCTGAGACTGACTTACGAAAAAAAAAAAACAAAAGAACAGACCCAAACAAATCGTTTTTATGGGTATAATTTTTTTTTTTTTTTTTTTTTGAGATGGAGTCTCGCTCTGTCAGCCAGCCTGGGGTGCAGTGGCGCGATCTCGGTTCACTGCAAGCTCTGCCTCCCAGGTTCACGCCGTTCTCCTGCCTCAGCCTCCCAAGTAGCTGAGACTACAGGCGCCCACCACCATGCCCGGCTAATTTTTTTGTATTTTTAGTAGAGACGGGGTTTCACCGTGCTAGCCAGGATGGTCTCGATCTCCTGACCTTGTGATCTGCCCGTCTCGGCCTCCCAAAGTGCTGGGATTATAGGCATGAGCCACCGCACTCGGCCTTTGTGGGTATAATTTAATGTAAATGCCTGGAAGAGGTCTGCAAGGACACCCACCAGATGGTGAGTGGTTACCTCTGCAGGGAACATGGGGCCTGGGAGTGTAGTCCCAGGCAGCTCACCTTCTCTGTACCTTGTAAGTTTTTGAAAGAAAAGATGCTTGTGTCAAATTATATAATTAAAAATTAATTTAAAAAGTAATATATGTGTCTGGGAGAGGTGGCTCACACCTGTAATCCTAGCACTTTGGGAGGCCAAGGCAGGCGGATGGCTTGAGCCTGGGAGTTTGAGACCATCCTGGGCAACATGGTGAAACCCCATCTCTACTAAAAAAAAATTAGCCAGGCATGGTGGTGCGCACCTGTAGTCCCAGCTACTCGGGAGGTTGAGGTGGGGGATCACCTGAGCCAAGATTATGCCACTACACTTCAGCCTGGGCAACGGGAGTGAGACCTGTCTCAAAAACAAAACAAAACAAAAGTAATATATGAATATATGTTCTTTTTTTTTTTTTTTTTTAATGGGAAAGTCTATTCAAGCCACAATTCCCCACCCCCCACCCCCATCAAAGATAACCACTATCAGCTTTGGGGCGTCATCTCCCCAACTTCTTTTTTAAAAATCGATACCAGTGTGTGAATATACTTATACTTTTTAAAAACCGAAAACTATGCTCTGGTTTTTCTTCATAACAAATAAATCTTTTCCCTTTTACTAAAAAAGGAAAATGAAAACTGATTATATTAAACAGAGAGTTTTGTATCCTGCTTTCTCGTCCCTTAACCTTTCCCCGTGTCATTAAATCCACTCCGAAAACATGGATTTTAATTAGCGCCTAGTGTTCGCTGAATGCAACCATGCCCTCTTTGTTAGATACACTTGGTTCTTTATGCTTAAAAGCTCCTTGGAGGGTCACCGGTTGGAACAGCCAAGTGTTGTCATTGCTGTGGGTTGGCAAGTGGGCCCTCGCTGACTAACCTCTGCCACGTTAACACGTGGTTTTTGGATCCGTAGCACCCCGAGCAGAAGGCAGACCGGTATTTTGTGTTATACAAACCGCCCCCTAAAGACAACATTCCCGCCCTAGTGGAGGAGTACCTGGAACGCGCCACCTTCGTAGCCAATGACCTCGACTGGCTCCTGGCCTTGCCTCACGATAAATTCTGGTGCCAGGTAACATTCTATCAAAATTAACGCTAAGACAAAGCACATGACATGCCATTGGTTGGTTGCTGTTGTTGTTTTTCTTCCCCTAGGAGGTGCTTTTTTGTCTACTTCTCTCACTGGATCCTTAACAGCAAATTGTGGTTCGGATTGCTCTGTCTTGTATCACAATCTTAATGTTTACACACCTTTCAAAGTGTCAATTTTAGAATCTTGTGTTTAGCCCTCGGCTCATTCATACCTCCTTGGTCCCTTGGGGTCGGAGTGTTTGGAATAGGGCAGGGCTGATGGGCATTGAGCCCCTGCACAGTCCACCCACAAGCCCCTGGGGCCTAAGGGATAAATCCTTGCTCTCCTCTGTCTCCTGATTTAGGTGATCTTTGACGAGACTCTACAGAAGTGCCTGGACTCCTACCTGCGCTATGTGCCCCGCAAATTCGACGAGGGGGTGGCCTCAGCCCCTGAGGTTGTTGACATGCAGAAGCGCCTCCATCGAAGTGTTTTTCTCACCTTCCTCCGCATGTCCACTCACAAGGAATCCAAAGTAAGCCACTGATCCCATGACAGGTCATCACCTGACACTCGACACCTCTGTGCCGGGCTCTCCACCCCTGGGAAGGAAGGCTTTGGAAGCATTGAGTTTCCTCTTTGTCTCTCCTCCATCTTTATTCCCACTGTTGGGGAAGAAATCTGTGCCACCTCCCTTATCCTCTAATTCACTGGGTTGGTCTGTGTTACACCCAGTGTTTCCATCAAAGAGAGCCGAGGGCCCTTTGCCAGCTGACACGTGACTGCCTTGACTTGTGCGTCAGAGAGAAAAAACATTAATTCTGACTTCTTAAAGGAACTTGTGTACTCTTTTTAAAAATCTTTACTGTTTTTTTTTCCTGACTTTAAAAATAATACTGCTATCTATAAACAATCCAAACATTGCGGAAATATGAATGTCACCGACAAAATCTCTGCCCTGCAAAATAACCACTGTTAGGTGCATCTTTCTTTCTTTGCTTTTTTTTGAGACAGGGTGTCACTCTGTTGCCCAGGCTGGAGTGCAGTGGCATGATTATAGCTCATTGCAGCTTCAATCTCCCAGGCTCAAGTGATCCTCCCACCTCAGCCCCCCAAATAGCTGAGATACAGGCATGCACCATCATGCCTGGCTAATTTATTTGATTTTTAGTAGAGACGAGGTCTCGCTATGTTTCTCAGGCTAGTCTTGAACGCCTGAACTCAAGTTATATTCCCACCTCAGGCTCCCAAAGTGCTGGAATTACAGCCATGAGTCACTACACCCAACCCTGTTACATGCATATTTCTTCAGGGAATTTGTTCCCTTTGAATGTGTGTGTGTGTGTGTGTGTGTTGTATTTAAAAAATAGGATCTTTTTAAAAAGTGTTATAATATGGATGTTTTCTTTTCCTTTTTCTTTGTTTTTAGAGACAGAATCTCTGTCACCCAAGCTGGAGTGCAGTGGTGCAATCATAGCTTCCCACAGCCTTAAACTCCTGAGCTCAAGGAATCCTCCAGCCTCAGCCTCCAAAGTAGCTGGGACTACAGACACCATCACACTGGCTAATTTAAAAAATGTTTTTGGAGAGAGAGGATCTTGCTATGTTGCCCTGGTTGGTTTTGAATTCCTAGCCTCAAGCAGTCCTCCCTTCTCAGCCTCCCAAGTAGCTGGGATTATAGGCACTAGCCACCACACCTGGCCTAGAATGGGAATTTCCAAATATACATAAATACAAAATTTTCTTTTCTTTTCTTTTTTTTTTTTTTTTTTGAGACGGAGTTTCACTCTTGTTGCCCAGGCTGGAGTGCAGTGGCATGATCTCTGCTCACTGCAACCTCCGCCTCTTGGATTCAAGCATTCTCCTACCTCAGCCTCCCAAGTAGCTGGGATTACAGGCATGTGCCACCACTCCCAGCTAATTTTTGTATTTTTAGTAGAAATGGGATTTCACCATGTTGGCCAGGCTGATCCCGAACTCCTGACCTCACGTGATCCGCCCGCCTCAGCCTCCCAAAGTGCTGGGATTACCGGCATGAGCCATCGCATCTGGTCACAAATACAAAATTTTCATTTACAAAGTACAGTGAATCCCATGTACCCTTCAACAATTATCAACGTTCTGCCAATCTCATTTTATCTCTTCCCCTTAGTTCTCTTTTTTCCTGAAGTATTTTAAAGCAATCCCCGATATCATACTAATTTATCTGCAAATATTTCAGGATGAATTCCCAACTGACTGTTTTATAGCATGCTTTTGGCCGGGCGCGGTGGCTCACGCTTGTAATCCCAGCACTTTGGGAGGCCGAGGCGGGCGGATCACGAGGTCAGGAGATCGAGACCACGGTGAAACCCCGTCTCTACTAAAAAATACAAAAAGTTAGCCGGGCGTGGTGGCGGGCGCCTGTAGTCCCAGCTACTCGGAGAGGCTGAGGCA
>NW_026652294.1:11430460-11520934 GCF_009828535.3 Hylobates moloch | reverse complement strand
TCTCATGCTTTGTTTCTTTTTACATTAAAAGAGAGAATGGGCCTGGTGTGGTGGCTCACGCCTGTAATCCCAGCACTTTGGGAGGCCAAGGCAGGTGGATCATTTGAGGTCAGGAGTTCGAGACCAGCATGGCCAATGTGGCGAAACCCTGTCTCTACTAAAAATACAAAAATTAGCTGGGTATGGTGGCGAGCTCCTGTAATCCCAGCTACTTGGGAGGCTGAGGCAGGAGAATTGCTTGAACCTGGGAGGCGGAGGTTGCAGTGAGCCAAGATAGCGCCACTGCACTCCAGCCTGGGCAACAGAGCAAGACTCTGTCTCAAAAAATAAAATTTAAAATAAAGGGGAGGTGGGCACTGTGGCTCACACCTGTAATCCCAGCACTTTAGGAGGCCGAGGCAAGCTCATTACTTGAGATCAGGAGTTCAAGACCAGCTTGGGCAATATAGGGAAACCCTATCTCTACAAAAAATACAAAAATTAGCTAGGCATTGTGGCACGTGCCTGTAGTCCCGGCTACTCAAGAGACTGAAGTGGGAGAATGGCTTGAGCCGGCAAGGTGGAGGTTGCAGTGAGCACAATGAGCAGAGATTACACCACTGCACATCAGCCTGGGCAACAGAGCCAGACCCTGTCTCAAAAAAAAAAAAAAAAAAACATGATAATACAGCCAGTTCTAAAAGTCATGGGGATGTTTAGTCTAGACACACAAAAACATGGATAGATTAACATTTAAAAAAAAAAAAAAAAAAGGCAGAGGGGAGAATGGCCATTGCTCCAGGTCTATGCATAAGGCATCATTAGCC
The DNA here is from genome assembly GCF_009828535.3 of Hylobates moloch. Classification (NCBI taxonomy): domain Eukaryota; kingdom Metazoa; phylum Chordata; class Mammalia; order Primates; family Hylobatidae; genus Hylobates; species Hylobates moloch. The sequence continues at coordinate 11,520,128 of NW_026652294.1, read as the reverse complement.
AGTCCCCATTTGATGGACCCAAAGATGGTTTCTCATAAGTTTGCTATTTATAATGTAGGAGTGTTCAGAAAATCTCTATCCTTTCTCTCTGCATTTTTCCTTAGGATCACTTCATTTCCCCTTCTGCGTTTGGAGAAATCCTCTACAATAACTTCCTCTTTGACATTCCAAAGATCCTGGACCTCTGCGTGCTCTTTGGAAAAGGCAACTCACCACTGCTCCAGAAGATGATAGGTGTGTAGGATGCGGGACTGGGAGGATGCACCGAGATGGCTCCCACATGCCAAACTAAAGGTTGCAAAGGCCAGCACTTTGACAGTGCCCAGGGACTCGGGGCGATAGGGGCAGGGAGTCTTGGGAAATTGCTTAACAGATATATGAGTGTCACCTCTAGGGAGGTGGAAACAAAACTGTGTACCAGAGAGTTCCTCAAGGATCTGGAAGTTTGGTTTTTTTGTTTGTTTGTTTGTTTTTTCAGGAGAATCACTTGAACCTAGGAGGCAGAAGTTGCAGTGTTTGAGATGGAGCAAGACTCCATCTCAAAAAAAAAAGACAAAGCCTTGCTCTGTCACTCAGGCAAGAGTGCAGTGGCGCAATTATATCTCACTGCAGCTTCACATTCCTGGACTCAAGCTATCCCCCCAACTCAGCCTCCCAGATACCTGGGACTACAGGTGCACACCACCATGCCTGGCGAATTAAAAAAAATTTTTTTAGTAGATGGGGTCTCACTATGTTGTTCCAGCTGGTCTCGAACTCCTGGCCTCAAGTGATCCTCCTGCTTTAGCTTCCTGAACAGCTGAGATTACAGTGTAAGCCACCATTCTGCCTTGGGAGTTTATTAGTATTATGCAATTGGCCATGCGTCAAACATAGGAATGGGGAAGTTTCCTTTGGCGATGAATGTAAGAACAGCAGTGATAACTAAGCTAACCTTTATTGGAGCATGTTCCGGGGACCCGGCATTCTGCCAAGCACTCCGCATATGTTATGTCAATTGGATCCTCACAGCAGCCCTGTGAGATAAGTGGTGTCATCATCCCCACTTACAGATAAGGAAACTGAGGTTAAAATGTAGGGGACTTGCCTGAGAGGATATGACTAATAAGTGGCCCAGCCGGGACGTGTGTAAACTTTCAAGCTCTTGCTCTGCAACTCCGTGCTTCAGGGATGATGGCACTGTGTCAAAAATGTCATGATTTGCATCGTTGCTGAGAGCAGGTAGGGATAGAGTTCAGAGAGGGCTCTTCTGGGTTGCAAAAGGAACGGACATTAGCAGTTGGATCCCATTAGCAGACAGAGGGCCAGAAGGTTTGATCAAAAACAAGCAGTTTTTTTAGAGGTTCCTCTTTATACACACACACACACACACACACACACACACACACACACACAAATAAGAAAAAAAGAAACAGAAGCACTGTGGGATGTTACAGAGGGAGCGCCCCAGTGAATTCCTTTTTGAATTGTAGCTCATGGAGTTGGGCCCAGCACAGAGAGGTGTTCACCCTGGATGCCCTTGCCAGCTCTCCTCACCTGGAGACTGTAGGACACAGTCTTCTAAATACCTAGTTACAAAACTGAGTTATCCCTTATAATGGTCACTTTCCTTTATTCTTTCCTTCCTTCTTTTTTTGTTTGTTTATTGAGACAGAGTTTCGCTCTTGTTGCCCAGGCTAGAGTGCAATGGTGCAATCTCAGCTCACCGCAACCTCCACCTCCCGGGTTCAAGTGATTCTCCTGCTTCAGCCTCCGAAGTAGCTGGGATTACAGGTATTTTTAGTAGAGATGGGGTTTCTCCATGTTGGTCAGGCTGGTCTTGAACTCCCGACCTCAGGTGATCTGCCCGCCTCAGCCTCCCAAAGTGTTGGGATTACAGGCGTGAGCCACTGCGCCCAGCCTTTTTTTTCTTAATGGTAAAGATAATACGTGTTAATTTAAGAAATTTTGAAAGGATATAAAGTATAGTGAAGCAGGAAAGCAGTTACCAGATTTCTACAAGAAACAACCATTTGGTTGTTTTTTCCTTCTAGTCTTTTCTCTGTATTTTTCTTAAACCATACTCGGTCATAATGTATATGAAATTTTGCAGCCAGGCGAGGTGGCTCGCGCCTGTAACCCCAGCACTTTGGGAGGCTGAGGCAGGCAAATCACAAGGTCAGCAGTTCGTGACCAATCTGGCCAACATAGTGAAACCCTGTCTCTACTAAAAATACAAAAAATTAGCCGGGTGTGGCGGTGTGCACCTGTAATCCCAGCTACTCGGGAGGCTGAGGTAGGAGAATCGTGTTAACCCAGGAGGCAGAGGTTGCAGTGAGCCAAGATGATGCCATTGCACTCCAGCCTGGGCGACAGTGCGAGACTCTGTCTCAAAAAAAAAAAGAAAAAAGAAATTTTGCATCCAACATTTTCTTTCTTTCTTTTTTTTTTTTTTTCGAGAGGGAGTCTCGCCCTGTTGCCCAGGCTAGAGTGCAGTGGCACAATCTTGGCTCACTGCAACCTCCTCCTCCCGGGTTCAAGCAATTCTCCTGCCCCAGCCTCCCAAGTAGCTGGGATTACAAGCGTGCGCCTCCACGTCCAGCTAATTTTTACATTTTTAGTAGAGACGGGGTTTCACCATGTTGGTCAGGCTGGTCTCGAACTTCTGACCTTGTGATCCGCCCACCTCGGCCTCCCAAAGTGCTGGGATTACAGGCGTGAGCCACTGCGCCCGGCGCATCCAACATTTTCATTGGAATAATCTCTGGTTTCTCATTCATATCTAATTATTTCCTGATCATCAGTTAATCTTTGTTTTTTTCCAGCCTGGGAAACAGAGCCACACCCTGTCTCTACAAAAAATTAAAAATTAGTCAGGCGTGGTGGCATGCCCCTGTAGTCTCAGCTACTCTGGAGGCTGATTCGGGAGGATGCCTTGAGCCTAGGATGTTGAAGCTGTAGTGAACTATGTTCACACCACTGCACTCCAGCCTGGGTGACAAAGTGAGATCCTGTCTCTTAGACCCTGACTAAGAAAGACTCCTAGTAATTTTACCACATATTGAGAGGGTGGAGCGAGTGAGCACCAGAAGGCACAGTTATAGAAACAATTCTTAGGCCAGTTTGCTTAGAGAGTAGAGCATTCCAAGAGGGCAGCAGCAGGAGACGGGGGAGGGGGATTTGGAGCCTTGGAGCCGGATTGGGAAGGGCTTCATGCCAGGCTTTAGCACTTGGGGAGCGGTGTTGCTTGGTGGCTAAGAAGACAGGCTCTGAAATTGAATTGCCTAATTCACATCACAGCTCTATTCCTGACTGTGTCCCCTTAACCAAGTCAATTAACTACTCTAAGCCCCAGTTTTTTCATCTGCAGAATGGGAAGACTAATAATATACCTACCCATAGGATGGGTGCAGGGATTACATTGGGTTGTTGAGGCCAGGTGTGGTGGCTCACGCCTGTAATCTTAGCATTTTGGGAGGCCGAGGTGGGTGGATCACCTGAGGTCAGGAGTTTGAGACCAGCCTGGCCAATATGGCGAACCCCCATCTCTACTAAAAATACAAAAAATTAGCCGGGCATGGTGGCAGGCACCTGTAATCCCAACTACTCGGGAGGCTGAGGCAGGAGAATCACTTGAACCTGGGAGGCGGAGGTTGCAGCGAGCCGAGATTGTGCCATTGCACTCCAGCCTGGGCAACGAGCGAAACTCCGCCTCAAAAAAAAAAAACACAACAAATTGGGTTGTTGAGATAGCATGAGTAGAGTGCTCAGCACCGTGCCTGGCATGTCACAGCCATTGGTAAGCATGAGCTCTTACTGTGATGAGACCGTGGAGCCTCCAGGAGCTTGGAGCAGGGCAAGGAGCCATCTGGTAACAAGATTCATCTGGCCACATGCAGGTGGGGAGGGTGGAGACAGGAGGCCTTGTAGGAGGTGGGCGCATCTGTGTGGGTTTGAAGGTGAGAGCCTGGCTGGGCTGCTGGGGAAGAAAAGGAAATCCAGGAAGCAGATTTAAGCAGGGCTTGGTGAGGTCAGCTGGAACAGGTGTTGGTTGCAGGAAAAAGGCCCTTTGGGAGGTGGGAGAGGGAGCTTTGGGTAGAGGCGAGGTTCGGCATGGGAACCTATTGGGTGTAAGATGGCTGCAGGTATCCAGAGGGGACTGCGTGGTGATGGGAGAGTGAGAAAGCCTACTCACTTACTGCCTGGGCTCCTAATCATCCAGATCATTGACTCCTTTGAGAATCAGATGAAAACTTCTGTCCAGAAAAATGTCCTCCCTCATAGATTCTGAGGTGTTTTTAAGAGTTCAGACCTTGAGGTTGAGAACCCTAAACTGGCTTATTAAGAAGAGCCCCATCTTTGGCTCCTAGAGGGGAGTCAGCACAAAAGAAGTCAGGACCAGGCCTCAGGAGCCCCTTCACTCTGTGTGTGTGTGTGTGTGTGTGTGTGTGTGTGTGTGTGTGTGTGTGTGTGTGTGTGTTTGGAGGCAGGGAGTGATGCAGAAAGGGGCCTGCAGTTTCTGTCTCTCTCATACACACATACACAGCAGCTCTCTTTTTAACCTTTGAGCAGAAGGCACAAGAAGGGGCAGCCTCCAATTTCTATACCGCAGAAACTCAGGCAAAGTGATCACTTGTAAGAGGATTGACAAGTGAAAGAAGGTGGGAGAAAGGGGACTGGCTGAGGGTTCTGTGAGTAGAAGCCCAGTTCCTTACCTTGCCTTTTTTTTTTTTTTTTCCAAGCGATCCTCCCACCTTGGCCTCCAGAGTACCTATCCCTATCCCCTGCCTAACTTTTTTTTTTAACTTTCAAGGCTGGTATTGTGCATCAACAAGTATAATTTTGAAAGCAAGCCCTTTCAGTTAGACTCTCGGCACTGCTTTGCAAACCAGGAATGACTTGGGCCTTGGCCCAGTTGTGGACTGCAGTGATCTACTTGGCAGTATCTCCATTCACCCTGGGTTTCTGAACTGCTTTCATCTGAGAAGGGACATTTCAAAGGATGCCATTGCTATTCCATACATTTTTATTATTTCTTTAGGAGATCAAAAGTTAGATCGTCATTGTCATTAGAATCAGATGAAGGTGAGGAAAGGGACTTAGAAGACCCCAAGAATAGAGTATGAAATTTGATCTATACTGATGCATGTAAAACCTCGCTTTACTCAGGCTGCAGCACTGGAAGGATCATGAGAGGGTGCCTCCCCAGTGCAAGGTGGTTGGGATGCTTTAGAGAATATGGTATGGCCCTGGGGGTTGTGAGAGGAGACCTCTCCTAATGCCTGGGTCAGGAGCACTGCGTGGAGGAGGTGACACCTGCCTTATGGTGGAGTTAGCTCTAGGAAGGCACTCCAAACAGAAGGCGGGGACAGGGATGGTTTTCTGACATTGAGGATGGTGTGAGGGAGGAGTGTAGTGCAGGGAAGGGGGAAAGGGTGGCCTGGGATACCAGCAGAGGCCAGATCTCACAGGGCCTTTTGTGCCATGGTCAGGAGTTTGGACTTAACCTTCAGGGTTTTTTAGGAAGAACAGAGTTTGGTGGGGAGATACCTCTGTCATTCCTTGACTGTCAGGAGTAGGAGGTGGGTGCAGATGGTCTGGGCACACCTTCACAGGTTATGGGATCAGCACCCATCTGGAGGTGGGAGGTGCTGAGCAAGTCCGGGCTGGTAAAACTCAGCTTTCTGGAATCAAGAAATGCAGTGGCATCCAGGAAAGTGCTTACAGAAAGTCCAGCCACCTAGTGACTTGCTTACTCACCTAGCCCCATCTGGTTTTTGAACTCATTCAGTTTTTAAATCCTCCAGGGTCCAGCAAGGGCTGCAGGATCATCAATAAGGAAACCAAGGACAGACCTGCCCAAAGGCAGAGAACACCTAGAATTCAGAACATCCTGACCATCAGCCAGCCTTAGATGCTGGGATTATAGGGGGCCGAGAACCCTGGCCTCTTAAGGGCATTGGCATTTCACATTGTCATGTCCCCAAGCTAGCTGTGATCTTCCCTCCCTCCCTCCCTCTCTCCCTCTCTCCCTCTCTTGCCATTTGGGCAGCCGGAACACTTGGTTTCTGTTCCAGTTACCATATGCTCAAACCTACTCACTCACAGCGGCAGCACTTGGAGAATAGTAAACACTCGGAGACAAGCTTCATCATATAGGAACAACTGCAAGTGTATGGTAAATCTATCTCCAAGTCCTTCTCAGGCCTCTCACCTTGGAGTAGGATGGATTAATATGGTTAGCATATCTAAAAGTGAAAGGTATGAAATTTCCAGAGAAGTATCTCCCTGGAATCTCCTCATATTATTGGATAGTCCTGGATTATTGCGTCCATGTTTCTTGAGCAAAGAAATCCTATGTGCTAATTTTCCTGGATGACTAACTCCAACTTGCAGAGCCAAAGCTGTCATAGGAGGCAGGGTACCCAAGTGTGATGATTCCTTGGGGACATCAAGGTGAGCTGGTTTGACCAGGGCAGGTCTTTTATGTAATTCACTAGGCAGAGGTACTTAAAAGGTTAAGTCATACTGAGCAAGGTCCCTCCCTCACCCTGGGGAAGCTTCTAGGCTGGGCCAAAGCTCAGTGCCAGCAGGGCCTGGGGCCAGGACTCGTCCTAGGTCCTAGCTGCAGATAGGATTAGGAAAAGGGAGAAAGGTCACAGACCTGCTGGCAACCATTTGTAATGTGTCCTTTTCACTCCCCTGAGCCCCCACCTTTTCTCAATTCCAACCTTTCTCTTCTCTTTTTAGGAAACATCTTTACACAGCAGCCAAGTTACTACAGTGACCTGGATGAAACCCTGCCTACCATCCTTCAGGTACCGGCTCTTGGCCCTGTGCAGGGGAGGTTGAGCTTGGGGGATAGGCCACCTCCCCAACTTAATGGTGATTCCTGACTTTCCTGGAGGAGCTGAGGAAATGTTTATTCCCTGACTCCCACATCTTCCCAGACAGTCTCTTTGTCTTACCCCTGACTACACCTCTTTAAATTTGCCCTTTTCCCTTTTGAACAAGACTTAAGCCTAAGGGCTGGCTGGCTGGCGCTCATACAGGCAGAGTTTGGCTTGCATTTTTTGTTGCTTGCCAACAGCCATATGCCTCTAAGGATATCCCTGTAAGAGACCAGTGTTTCTCAAAAAGTAGCTTTAAAGTTTTACAAAATTATTTCATGAAATAATGTTCATTGTAGAAAATTCGGAAAATAAAAAATGAAAGAGGAGCATTATCATTCCTTCATAATCCCACCAGCAAGAGATATCCACCGTTCACAGTAAGTTTTGGAATCCTTACATGCTAGCCTCCTTAAAAATGGCACAGTCAGTTTAGTTCCTACGATGGACTGTTTTCCTCTGTTGATTTGTCTTATTTTCTTTTCTTTTTTTTTTTTTTTTTTTTTTTTTGAGACGGAGTCTCGCTGTCACCCAGGCTGGAGTACAGTGGCACAATCTCGGCTCACTGCAAGCTCCGCCTCCTGGGTTCACGCCATTCTCCTGCCTCAGCCTCTCCGAGTAGCTGGGACTACAGGCGCCCGCCACCACGCCCAGCTAATTTTTTTTTTTGTATTTTTAGTAGAGACAGGGTTTCACCGTGGTCTCGATCTCCTGACCTCGTGATCCGCCCGCCTCGGCCTCCCAAAGTGCTGGGATTACAAGCGTGAGCCACCGCGCCCAGCCAATTTGTCTTATTTTCAATGTAGTTTCCATAAATAGCCATCTACAGGGGTTCTAAAGATTTGTTATACATTGCTAAAGGTGTATCTTAAATGTTCATTATCATACTTGCCTGGCCTATACTGTCAGATAATATCTACAGGATTCTGGGAGTTTTTTTTTTTTTTTTTTAAGGCAAGGTCTTGCTCTGTCACTGAGGCTAGAGTGCAGTGGCATAATCATAGTTCACTGCAGCCTTGAACTCGTGGGCTCAGTTGCTGGGATTACGGGTACACACCATCTTACCCAGCTAATTTAAAAAAAAATTTGTAGAGATGGGGGTCTCACTATGTTGCCCAGGCTGGTCTTGAACTTCTGGCCTCAAATGATCCCCTATCCTTGGCCTCCCAAAGTTTGGGGATTACAGGAGTGAGCCACCACACCTGGCCCCAGGTTGTCTTTTTAATCCTCTTCGCCCTCCTTTAAGAAGGATGCTCCCATCATCCCCGTCTTACATAGTTTTTACTCTGACCTCACTCTTGGAGAAGGTAATTGCCTCAGCTTATATCCTAGAAACATGGGTAAATAGTCTAGAAACTCCAAGGCAATTTTCAGATCACCTGACCCTGGCTGTGGCCAGGGGTCCTAGCCCTGGTTCAGTATGATGTGAGAGAGCCCGTTCTTGTCTTTCACAGGTCTTCAGCAATATACTCCAGCACTGTGGTTTGCAAGGGGACGGGGCCAGTACCACACCCCAGAAGCTCCAGGAGAAGGGCCGATTGACCCCCAGCGACATGCCTCTCCTGGTAAGGTTGCCCTTCAGCCCAGTCTCTTTCCTGCTGGGTCCCTCCAACCAGGGCCTAGCTACCCAGAGGCTGGGAAGATTGCCCCAGTAGACAACCCAGTGGCCTCTTCCCTGCCCAGGGCCCCTTCCCCCAGCACAGTGAGCAACTATTATGTCCCATCACACAGGTTTAGAGCATTTTCAGCTGGCTTGTATTTCTCTCTGGGAGCTTCATTTATAGAGTAGTGGAAAGAACCAGGGAATAAGAATTCAGTCCTCATTTATTTCAGTTTGACATGTTCATTTGTGCGTTATCCATTGAGCCATTCGTTCAGTGGACTTATATTGAGGAGTCCCGAGCATGTGCCAGACCCTGTGCTATGCCTGGAGATAAAGCAGTAAACAAAAGCAGACTGGCCCTTGCGCTCATGGAATTTAGAGTTGACAAGGGTGACAGATAGAAGGCAAACATTCAGGAAGCCTCGACATGTGTCAGGTGCTGCCCTAAGCCCTGGAGATAGAACAGGAACAAGGCAGCTATGAGCTGTCCTCCTGGAGATGGTGATCTTATTTCAGAAGGGCACATGGCAGGTGCTGTGGGAGCAAATCATTTTACCTCTCGGAACCTCGGTTTCCTTATCTGTAAAATAAAGATCCTCAGTAGCTTCCCAGCCTACTTTTCAGAGTTGTCATGAGAACCAGGAAAGTGTGTAAGAAACTTAGAAGAAAGTGTTTTGTATGCCCTCTTCAAGATGTGAAAAACCTATGGACTTAATATTCTTGTCCTGCCTCGGATGTTCCTTCTTTGCATGATGTCTTCAGATTCAAGAGTTGGTTTTCCTTTAGCTTAGAAGAGGGAACTGTATTATCTTAGAACTGGAAGTAACCCTAGCGGTGATTGGGTGTAAGGCCATTGGAGCAATGACCTGAGGCTTAGAGAGGTTAGGTGACTCACCCAGATCGTGCTTCTGAAGATGGACCAGCCAGGCTTTGCCTGGGACCTCCAGTGTTCTTTCCCTCCCATGTAACATCCTGCCTGTTTGGGACCCTGACTGTTTTAATGTTGTCTCAGACGCTCTGCAGATCTGTATGTGTGGGCAGAGGAGAATAATGCAGTGTATTCTTTTGGCAACAGGAATTAAAGGACATTGTTCTCTACCTTTGTGATACCTGCACCACACTTTGGGCCTTTCTGGATATCTTCCCTTTGGCTTGCCAGACCTTCCAGAAGCACGACTTTTGTTACAGGTATGGTGGTAGTTCTGGCTGTTGAAATAGGGGTACTGGCTGATGCAGTAATTCAACAAATATTTACTCATTTAACAAATATTTACTGGGTGCTTAGAATGTGCCAGTCCCTCTTCCAGCCTGGGGATGCAGCAGTGAAAATGACAGATAAGCCTCCTGCTTGTGTGGAGCCTGCATTTTAGAAGCACTTCCATTTTTGGCCAAGACCAGGATAGGGTAGGGGAAAAAAAAGTACACACACACACACACACACATACAATGGGCCGGGTGCGTTGGCTCATGCCTGTAATCCCAGCACTTTGGGAGGCCGAGGCGGGTGGATCACCTGAGGTCAGGAGTTCAAGACCAGCCTGACCAACATGGTGACACCCCGTCTCTACTAAAAATACAAAAATTAGCTGGGCATGGCAGCATGCACCTGTAGTCCCAGCTACTAAGGAGGCTGAAACAGGAGAATCACTTGAACCCGGGCAGCGGAGGTTGCAGTGAGCTGAGATCGCACCACTGCACTCCACCCTGGGCGACAAAGCAAGACTCCATCTCAAAAAAAAAAAAAAAAAAAAAAAAACACAACCAAGAAGAACAGTTTCAGTTCAATAGAGTAGCCTGGGGGGAACACACACTAGGAAGCAACACTGGGAGCTGGGAGATCACCCTTGAGGGATGTCTTGAAGGAACAGTTATCTTCCAGACAAAAAAAAGTTCCCATAGCAGGAAGGGCATCCTAGGCAGGTGAAGTGAAGCATGCAGAGGCCCAGAGAGAGAGCCGGGGAGTGAAGTGTGACATGAGGCAGAGGGTGGGGACACAGAACAGCAGGAAAACAATCCAGTAACAAGAGCCCACTTTGAGTAAGTCAGTAGAAGTCAGATTGTGAGGAGCCTGGGATGTGCTGGCAGGGCCTTTATGCTGTAGGCAGTGGGGAGCCCCTGGAGGCTTTTATCCAAAGGAGCTGTTAGAAAGATCCTGGTGGGATGGAGACAGATGTGAAAGAGAATATGAGCGAGGGAGGCAGACCCACTTTGCCCTCTTAGCACCAAGAGTATCTGTTGCTTGTGCAGTAAGAAAGGGGTGGGTGTGGGCATTCCAGGCCAGGGTAAAAGGGTTGGCAACCTGTATATTGCCTGGCAGTTGTGGGCACAGGCCTCTTCCCAGTGGCCTCTGATTGTCACTCTAGCAAGGCAAGACTCCCCACCATTTGTAGCAGCTTCTGGGAGCTGCCCAACTCCGTCCATTCAGCTGCCTGTCCATTCTGTCATTTACTCACCCATTTAACAAAACATTTATCTAGTCCTTACATGTGCCAGAGATGGCAGCTGGTGCTGTGACCCCTGCCTGGTCGCCTCAGCTTATAAAAATCAGACATTAGTGTTATTGAGCCTCCCAGAGAATGTTAGGATAACCTGCTGCCCGGCATTTTCCCCAGAAGAGAGGGGTATGTAGCTGTCCACTTTTTTAAAAAGGTATCTTTTCTCATGATAAAAGCAGCATGTGCTTGTAGGACATTTGGAAAATCCAGAAAAGTAGGAAATTTAAATCACCATAAGAAATCATACTATTCTTAGAATTTTGTACTTTGCATATTTTCGCTTATCATAGGCATTTTCCCATTTTGTTAAAGTGTTTCCCCAAATGTGGCACAGATTGCTTTTGAAAGGCTCTTTGGAGACGGGAAAGGGATAAGTTTTGGAAGAGCTGACTTTACTGCAAGGGACAGCAGAGGCAGGGGAGAAGCTATACCCATCTCAGGGTGAGGAGGAAGAAAGGGAAGCACTTTTGACTAAAGGCAACACTGCCTTTGACCCAAGAACACCCTGGGGCTGACCCAGCCTGCTCCAACTGTGCTGGAGGCCAGGAACGCCCTGCTGAGCAAATACAGCCACCTCAGTTCTCCAGGCCTCTCTGAAAGTGGTTACAGTTGCCCAATCAGCTTTGTTGATAATCCCTCTCAAAATAACCTTTTTCTTCCTTCCTCTCTCATCTACCCAAGTGTAGCTGAGTGTATCTCTTTCTGCCCTTTTATGAATAAATAATACAGTCACATGGTTCAAAACTCAAAAAGTATAAAATACACACTGGAAAGTCTCCCTTTCTGCTTTCCCAGTTCTATTATTCACATACAGCCATCGTCATTAGATTTTTTGGTAGAATTTTCCAGAGATATGCAAATATATATGCACATATGAGCAACTATGCACAACATATGTCTCCCTCCTTTTAAAAAATTTAAGGCTGGCATGTTGTGAGTATTTACTGTTTGCATTTTACTTTTTTACTTAACAGTGGTGCCATATCAGTGCATTAAGCACCCTTTCTCTAATGTCTTTTGTATGGCCGGGTAGAATTCCACTGTATGGAATACCAGATCCCATAGATGGTCCTTTAGGTTTTTTTCGGTTGTTTGCTATACAAAAAAAATACTACAGAGGCCAGGCGCAGTGGCTCATGACTGTAATTCCAGCACTTTGGGAGGCCAAGGCAGGCGGACCACTTGGGGTCAGGAGTTCGAGACCAGCCTGGCCAACATGGTGAAACCCTACCTCTACTAAAAATACAAAAATTACCTGGATGTGGTGGCACGCGCCTGTAATTCCAGCTATTCGGGAGGCTGAGGTGGGAGAATTGCTTGAAACCGGGAGGCGGAGGTTGCAGTGAGCAGGGATTACACCACTGCCCTCCAGCCTGGGCAACAGAGCGAGACTCTGTCTCAAAAAAAAAAATTACAAAGAATAACTTTGCACACACATTATTTGGTACCTCTGTGAGTATATCTGAGGAATAATTCCTAGAAGTAGACTAGCAAGGACAGATGGTATGTACATTTTTAATTTCCATAGATCTTGCCAAATCGCCCTCCATAGGGGTTGTTCCAGTTTACTCTCCCACCAGCAACATATCCTGGCAACAGCTGAACCCGTTTAGGCCAAACTGCCCTCTCTGTCATTTTCTGGGCTATGCTGTGGGCCTAGTAGGGTCCGTGTCTTTTGGCCTAGTTACCCTTTGTTACGTACAGCATTGTAGTAGGATAGACATTGCCAGAAACCAGCCAATTGACAGGCACGTGTTTACAGAGGACTTGCTCCAAATTCAGCACCAACCTAGACACTTAAGCTGCAGTTCCGGCTTTGGGAAGCTTAAGATGTTTGGGGGAAGAATTATACCACAGAAAAGAGGCAGCTGCAGTTTCACTTGCCAGGGCAACAGGGCAATATATTCCACATGCAGTGCATCTAGTTCTGGAAAGGAAGAATTCCCATGAGTGAGCATGATCAGGAAGTGCACGGGAGGAGGTGAGCCTGGAATGCTGCATGGAGGAGGAGGAGAATGAGGAGAAAGAAGAGAAGAGCAGTGGCCAGCATTAGCCTGAGAGGAAGCCAGAGGGCTGTGGGAGTGCTGATCTCTGGAAGAATGTTGAGGGGTTGTGCAGCTGGGATGGAGAGTTTGAATTTGAGTTGGGAAAGGGTGGTATGAAATCACCAAGGTGAGAAGCAAGATTGGCTATACTGTGACAGATATGGATGTACCAGAGAGAATAATTATGATTTGCTATCATAAGAGGTAGGGAGCTGCTAGCAGTTGTTTTTCTTTTCTTTTTTTTTATTAGTATAATTATATTTATTTGAAAATAATTTCACATAAATTATTTTTAATTTTACAATTTTTTTTTTTTTTTTTGAGACAGTCTCACTCTGTCACCCAGGCTAGGGTGCAGTGGCACGATTTCGGCTCACTGCAACCTCCACCTCCCAGATTCAAGCGATTCTCCCTCCTCAGCCTCCCGAGTAGCTGGGATTACAGATGCCCACCCCCATGCCTAGCTAATTTTCGTATGTTTAGTGGAGACAGGGTTTCCCATGTTGGCCAGGCTGGTCTCAAACTCCTGACCTCAAGTGATCTGCCCACCTCAGCCTCCCACAGTGCTGGGATTACAGGCATAAGCCACCATGCACAGCCTTAATTTTATAAAAGTTTTAAGCCAGGTACCTGTAATCTCAGCGTCTTGGGAGGCTGAGGCAGGAAGATCGTTTGAGCCCAGGAGGTCAAAACCAGCCTGGGCAATATAACTAGACTTTGTCTCAAAAAAAAATTTAATTAGTTAATTAAAAAGTTATAGAAACAGTGCTAACTGGCTTAACTCATAAGCCAACGTAGAAACTATGATACATTTACTTTTTTCTTAAATCTTTTAATTATTTTTTATTTTAATATACTTTTTATCGTTTCCAATGGGATTGGAAAAAATGAGAACATTTAGCCTATTTTGACCAAATACAAATATTGTGTTGAGTTTTTCATGTTAAAACAATTTTTTTTTTTTTTTTTTTTTTTGAGAGATGGAGTCTCACTCTGTTGCCCAGGCTGGAGTTCAGCGGTGCGATCTTGGCCCACTGCAACCTCCACCTCCCAGGTTCAAGCAATTCTCCTGCCTCAGCCTCCTGAGTAGCTGGGATTACAGGCATGCACCACCACTCCTGGCTAATTTTTGTATTTTTAGTAGAGACGGGGTTTCACCATGTTGGCCAGGCTGGTCTCAAACTCCTGACCTCTAAGTAATCCACCCACCTTGGTCTCCCAAAGTGCTAGGATTACAGGCGTGAGCCACCACACCCAGCCAGAACAATTTTTTTTTTTTTTTTGGAGACAGGGTCTCACTCTGTCACTCAGGCTGGAATGCAGTGGTGTGATCATGGCTCACTGTAGCCTTGACCTCTTGGCCTACTGCCTCAGCCTCCCAAGTAGCTGGGGCTACAGGTGTGCACCACCATGCCTGGCTAATTTTTGTATTTTTTGTAGAGATGGAGTTTCACTAGCCTGTTTCCCAGGCTGATCTTGAGCTCCTGGCTCAAGCAATCCTCCTGCCTCAGCCCCACAAAGTGCTAGGATTACAGGCATGAGCCACTGTGCCTGGCTAACTGACAGTTTTTGAGCAAGAAAATTACAAGCAAGTAATCTTGGACCTGCTTCTCAAACTTCAGTGGGTCCCGAGTGGCCTTCTGATTCCTCTGTTAGTATGAGTCTATCTGGGCCTTATTTGCCCATCTGAATGAGGGACATGGCTATAGGTCACTTCTTATGAGCTGTTCCTGGGACCAGCCCCAGTGGGTCAGTCTGGGGTGAGCTCAGGGAAGAACCAAGGGGTCCCTGGAGAAAATTGTGTGGAAAAAGAAATGGGCCTTCCCACAACCTGGGGTTTCCTTTGATGTTCTTACGAAGTGTGGTATTTATGAACTAATCCAACATTTTCCCTGTGTGTGCCCGCACAGACTAGCTTCCTTCTACGAAGCAGCAATTCCCGAAATGGAGTCTGCAATTAAGAAGAGGAGGCTCGAAGATAGCAAGTGAGGCGGGGACAAAATTAAGAATGTTGTTGTGAGAGAGAGAGGCCCGAGCAGGCCCTGCCTTCCCTAGGCATTAGCATCCCCATCTCTAAGACAAGTGGGTGGGACCAGGGACTGTGCAGCTTTGGGCTTCTGCATCCCTATCTAGCTACTTTCTGACCTCTGCATTTGTTTTTTGTTGTTGTTGTTGTTGTTTGAGACAGGGTCTTGCTCTGTCACCCAGGCTAGAGTGCAGTGGTGCAGTCACAGCTCACTGCAGCCTTGACCTCCTGACCTCAGTCAATCTTCCCACTTCAGTCTCCCGAGTAGCTGGGATTATAGGCGTGTGCCACCACACCCGGCTAATTTTTGCATTTTTTGTGGAGATGGGGTTTTGACGTGTTGGCCAGGCTGGTCTCGAACTGCATTTTTTTTTTTAAACTGTTAGCATATTAAAAAAATATGTATGTTCTCTGTAAAGACTTGTATGAAGACCTAACAAGAAAGATTGCAACAACTAGAGTTAAGTGTTACTAAACAGCATGAAGGAGATTTGACCCAAAGTCCTGCTTATACCAAGGCAATTATGTCTATTAACCCAATCCCCCAAAATACCATGATGGTTGGCCCCTGCATTTAAGCCCTTCCCTCAGCTGTTACTCCACGCCCTTGGTACTCAGCCTGCTGGTTCCTGACCCACCGTTTGAACTGAGAGGCAGCCCTGGAAGCAGCTGTCTTCTCTGGGCCTATGGCTTTTGCCAGCTGCTCTCAGCAGTGAATCGTGAGGCCTTCTGTGCTCCAGGGAGGCACCTGCAACTGCTGGGGAGAAGCTCCCTTCGTGCCTTTTTTTCTTTTTCTTTTCCTTTTTTTTTTTTTTTTTTCTTTTTTTGAGACAGGGTCTTGCTCTGTCACCCAGGCTGGAATGCAGTGGCACCATCATGGCTCACTGCAGCCTTGACCTCCCAGGCAAATGTGATCCCCCTGCCTTAGCCTCCCCAGGAGCTGGAACTACAGGCCTGCATCACCACACTTGACTAATTTTTTGTATTTTTTGTAGAGACAGGATTTCATTTAGTTGCTCAGGCTGGTCTCAAACTCCTGGGGCTCAAGTGATCCTCCCACCTCAGATTCCCAAGGTGCTAGGATTTCAGGTGTAAACCACTTCACCTGGCCCCTCAGGGCCTTTTTGTCTCCTAAACCTGTGTCTTTTTTCTCTCTGGCCTAGGCTTCTTGGTGACCTATGGCAGAGGCTCTCCCATTCCAGGAAGAAGCTAATGGAGATTTTCCACATCATCCTGAACCAGATCTGCCTCCTTCCCATCCTAGAAAGCAGGTAAGCCCTCAGGAATTGCCTCCTGGTGGAAGAGTCTCCTCCCGACGCCCTTCAGGAGCATTTCCATTATTTCATCTTGGCTTCCTCCCCTGCACTGGGGTTGGCTGAACAGAGATTAGAAACCGAGAAAAATGCCTCATTCCTCCACCGGGCCCCAGCCTTGAAGAGGGGAAGGGAGTGTGTAAAGGAGCCGCAGCTCATCTTGCATTGCATGAGCTCATCTTCCCTGGTGTCCTGTTCTAGCTGTGACAACATTCAGGGCTTCATAGAAGAGTTCCTTCAGATCTTCAGCTCCTTGCTGCAGGAGAAGAGGTGAGTGTGGCTGAGCTGGCCTGGGCCTGTGACCCTCCCACAGGTCCCCAAGAGGCCTTACATGATAGACCCCCACCATAGGCCCACCACAGCTCTAATAAGGTCGGGCAGCAAACACAGGGAGTGGCCTGCAGTAGCACAGCGTTCCTGTGGCCCCAGCCCTGTCCATCCCATCTGCCCTCATCTGCCTGCAGGTTCCTCCGGGACTATGATGCACTCTTCCCCGTGGCTGAAGACATCAGCTTGCTGCAGCAGGCCTCGTCAGTCTTGTATCCTTCTACCATAGCCCACTATGACAGGGCCCGGCTTGACTAGGTCAGAGGTGAGACAGGATGCTGGAACCCAGAGGACTGGAAAGAGGTTTAGCCCCAGAACGCATGGGTCAGCCAGCTGTCCGAGGTGGCCTGCCAAGGTCCCAGCCTTGCCTTTTCTAGAGGAGATGGCTGCTCTGATGCTTGGGGCAGGGGAGATGCAGTGCTATTTTCCCTCTGTGTTTCCTGAGCATCTGGGCCTATGTGACCAAGATGGACTCAGCCCCTCCTCACAGCAGGAGTGGGGGTGGACAAGTAAACAGGCAGTTAGATAGAGCATCATGTGGGAAGATTTCAGAAGGCAGGAAACCAGAGATGCGCCTCACCCAGCAGAGCTCTGGGTGGGGGTGTCAGATGGAAGTAATGTCTAAGCAGAAGAACAGCAGAAAGAATGGGAGAGCACCAAGCCAGGAGCAAGGACAAGGACAAGAATGTTCCTAGTGGACAGAGGACAGAGAAAACAGGCTCCTCAGAGCCACAGACGTCGTATATAGAGTACAGGGGGCAGTCATTAAGGAGGGGTCTCCCAGGAGAAGGAATTGGGGTGTTGCAGGTGAGGCAAAGGCCAGCAACGTGCACAGCCCTGGGGTGACCGTCACTAAGAAGTTTGGGCTCTGTCCTGCAAGCACTGGGGAGCACGGAAGGTTGTGAAGCAGGAGGTGACATGGGCAGTTCTATACTTTGGAAAAGCTCTGTCTGACCCAGGGAAGAGAATGGACTGGCCTGGGACCACCGTGAGGCTTGGGCCAGTGAGGAGGCTGTTGCTGGCATCCAAGCATGGATGATGAGGGTTTGAACAAGAAGCAGAGTGAGGGAGTCTAAGGGGACTCTCAGATTTCTGGCTTGAAAGTGCCCAGGGTGGTTGACAAGGAGGAAGGATAGGGAGGAGCAGCCAGCTTATGGGTCATTTTGGTGGTTGCGGTAGATTGCTCAGTCCTGCTTCAGGGACACCTGATGGCCCACAGCCTTTGCAGAATGCCCTGAGCTGGTTGGACAGGAAGCCCAGTGGCAGTGGCCCTACCACGCCCTCCTCCTGGCAGTCAGTACAAAAGAGGAGCTGCTGGCTCATCCATATCTGTGCCCCAGGACACTGATGGCAGCCCTGGCCCTGTCTTTACTCAGAGCTGCTTTCTGCTGAGTGGCAGACACTAGGTTGTGAGGCCAGAGTGGCGGTAGTCTGGCCCATTTTCCCATGCAGCCCAGGTGCCCGTGGGCTATACCACTTAGGTATAGCCCAGAAAGTCCCTGGCAGGAACCATGTGGTCAGATGCTGGGGAGGGACTGAGAAATTATGCTGCTTCAGAGCTAGGAACCTAAGACAGACCCCTTAACAAGTCCTCATAGGGACGAGACGCGGACTGCCTACATCCTCCAGGCAGTCGAGAGTGCATGGGAAGGGGTGGACAGACGGAAAGCCACAGATGCGAAAGACCCAACGGTGACTGAGGAGCCTAATGGGGAGCCTAACGGGGTCATAGTGACGGCAGAGGCAGTCAGTCAAGCGTCATCACATCCGGAGAACTTGGAGGAAGAGGAGGTATGTGTCTGAGTGGCGCTTTTCCCTCTTTGCTTGTCACTCCTTGGCCCTATCTGAGAGGCTGGGGCAGCAGGAAACCTCCCTTCCTTGCTTTTATACTCAGGGAAAAAGGTATTTTTGGGAATAGACAGCCTCAAGCAACTGGTCAGTTCTGCGCTTCCTTTAGAGGGTCCCAAGCCAGGTACATACTGGACTGGGTGTGAGGAGAGAGCAAGTTGCTGCAACTGTCGAAGCCTTAGCTTCCGCTCTATAAAATGAAGAGGCGAAACTTTCCATGAATGTTTCCACAAGCCCTTCCCGGAGCTCTCCTCTAAATAGATAAAAGTGGAGCTCCTTTGGTTGCAACTGGGAACAGTGCCAAGTCCCACGGTTTGGCCTTTTTGGAAGCCCCTCCGTGGGGCTCCAGGATTCCATTGAACAAATGTAGAAACCTTGGATCTAGTGCCTTCTCTCCAGGCTTTTCCAGGACTGGCCAAATCTGTGGCTATCTTAATTGGCCACCAAGGCCAGGACTCTCCCTTGCATGTTGGGAGGCAGCATGATAAGCGAGATGAAGACCACACAGACTCGGGCCAGGCAGCTCAGGGGTGTGACCTGGTTCTGCCACTTGGCAGCTGTATGGCCTTAGGCATGTCACTCACATTGAACCTTGGTTCCTCATCTATAAGGTGGGGACAGATGCAGTGCCCACCTCCATGAGGTACTGAGATTCCCAGAGCTATCACATGGAATACCCTGAGCCTGGCTGGCCTTCAATGCTCCATTAACAAATGCCACTGTCCTTCCTCCCAGCCCAGACCCTGTGATTCCTGCAGGGCCTTGGAGAACAATGGCCTCCTTCACCTTTTCCCACCTTCTTCCCCATTTTGCTTCTTAGCAGACTCATGGAGATTTGTATTGTTGTGATCTGTAAATTTCCTTAAATTAAAAGGTTAACACAATTAAGTCACATTAAGCAATATATAAAATGCATGCCCCTTACTTAAAAAAGAGATCATAATTAAAGGGGAGCATCTCCACACAGTCCAGCTCTGGTGGTTGCTGTTCGCCTCCACCATCAGTCAACTTGTTGGAAAAGGACCTTGGATTAGTAGGAAGAATTGGTAGAAACCAGGGCTGTTTATGGAGGGCCTGGTCTGTGCCAAGTACTGTGCTCACTGGGTTTTGTGCCATCTTTGAACTATTTGAAACAACCCCATGAAGTGGGTGGTATAGACCCATTTTATAAGGAGGAAACTGAGGTTCAGAGAGGAGAAGCACCCTGCCCAAAGTCACACAGCCAGTAGCCCAGCTGGTAAGTCATACAGTCCCTTCAAAATTTTAATTTAATTAATCTATTTATTTATTTATTTATTTATTGAGATGGAGTTTTATTGCCCAGGCTGGAGAGCAATAGTGCAATCTCTGCTTACTGCAACCTCTGCCTCCTGGGATCAAGCGATTCTCCTGCCTCAGCCTCCTGAGTAACTGGGATTACAGACACCCGTCACCACACCCAGCTAACTTTTTGTATTTTTTTAGCAGAGATGGGGTTTCACCATGTTGGTCAGGCTGGTCTCAAACTCCTGACCTCAGATGATCCGCCTGCCTCAGCCTCCCAAAGTGCTGGGATTATAGGCATGAGCACCAGGCCAGGCCTAATTTATTTTATTTTATTTTTTATTTCTTGAGACAGGGTCTTGCTCTGTCACCCAGGCTGGAGTACAGTGGCTTGATCAAGCTCACTGCAGCCTCCACCTTCTGGGATCAAGTAATCCTCCCACCTCAGCCTCCTAAGTAGCTGGGACCACAGGCGCACGCCACCACGCCTGGCTAATTTTTTTAGTAGAGACAGGATTTCACTGTGTTGCCCAGGCTGGTCTCGAACTCCTGAGCTCAGGCAGTCCACCCGTCTCGGCCTCCCAAAGTGCTAGGATTACAGGCATGAGCCACCACGCCCGGCCGCCTGGCTACTTTTTAAAAATTTTTTGAACAGATGGGGTCTTGCTGTGTTGCTCAGGCTGGTCTTAACTCCTGAGCTCAAGTAATTCTCTTGCCTCAGCCTCCCAAAATGCTGGGATTATAGGTATGAGCCACTGTACCTGGCCTTAAATTTTTTTTATTTTTTATTGTTTATTTTCCTGGATATGTAGTAGGTGTATATATTTATAGGTTACATGAGCTATTTTGATACAGGCATTCAATAATCATAACAATCACGAGCCCCCTTTTTCAGAGAAGGAAATGGAGGCTCAGAGAGACTTGAGTCACTTGGCAAAGTTCCCACAGGCAGGAGGGGCAATCCCAGGACTTGAACCAGATCCCTGATGCCTGGTCCAGTGCTGTTTGGGGCCTGTCGCCGTATCACCGGCCCACTTAGCCTTCCCCTTCTTGGCTCTGGCTCTCACTACAGTGCATGGGAGCAGCTGCGGCTGTGGGCCCTGCCGTGTGTGGGGTGGAGCTGGACTCACTCATCTCCCAAGTGAAAGACCTGCTGCCAGACCTTGGTGAGGGCTTCATCCTGGCCTGCCTGGAGTACTACCACTACGACCCAGAGCAGGTGATCAACAATATCCTGGAGGAGCGGCTGGCCCCCACCCTCAGCCAGCTGGACCGCGACCTAGACAGGTGGGAGAGACAGGTGGGAGGAGGCTCCCGCTGCCCAGGCTGCCTCGGGGTGGGGCCCCTTCCTCTCTTCCTTCCCTCATTTATGGCCCAGGACTCAGCTTCTTCTCCCTTCCCAGCCATTTAAACTAAAGCCCTCTTTGGGGAAACATAAAAACCTTAGGCCCTGCCGGAGTTTTTCACTTGCCCCAGGCAGGGCAGAGAGCGTACACATCCCTGCCACACTTTGTGGGAAGGCTGATTAGAGTGCCATGGGTGTGTCTTCAGGGATGTGACACAGGGTTGTTGAGCCCTTCTGATCCCCTACATTCCTGACTTGCCCCTGTCATTACCACCTTCCCAGTAGATTTGTGAGAGAGGATGGCCACAGCTTCTCACTTTCATCACACCTACCATTTATTTGACCCACTGCTGCCCTGAAGGCTCCATGGGACAGCAGGAACCTGTGCCCGAAAGGGTGTTTCTTCCATGAGCAAGTGATGTTTACCAATCACTTGTTAACTTGAGAAGTTAGCTTTGTGCCTTTGGACAAGTTCCTCACACTCCTTGTGCCACATTTTACAGATGAGGGCACTGAGGCACAATGAGATTCAGTGATCTGTGACTATTGATCTTATGGGACTATTAACGAGCATTAAATGAGGGATAGCGCTTTTAAGAAACAGAAGGAAACCCTGTGTGAATGGCATGCAGGGAATGAGGGGGAGCTTTGTTTGAGGTGTGGCTGCATACCTAGGCAGGGGCCAGATCAGGCAGCGGCTTATCTCCCTCTTCAAGGTTTTGAGATTGTGTCCTAGGAGGGCCTGTTGAAGGGAACTAAAAAATCCGATGGATTTAACACAGCAGGGAGAAGTGGGGTGCAGATTGCATCAGCTGGCAGGGCGCCCTTAAATTGATCTCTGTGTCCCCCACCCAGAGAAATGAAACCAGACCCTACACCCCTGCTGACATCTCGCCACAACGTCTTCCAGAATGACGAGTTTGATGTGTTCAGCAGGGACTCAGTAGACCTGAGCCGGGTGCACAAGGGCAAGAGGTGAGTGCAGTGGGCCATGGGATTCCGATACCCCAACTCTGGAAGTGCAGAGAGGACACAGGGAAACCAAGGGCTCCATCTTTGCAGAACTGGCCATGGAGTATCAGCACAGGGATCCCTTCACAACCCTAGACCTGTGCACCCCCGGTGGTTAGGAGCAGGTTCTCTAATGATCAGCCTTCAGGTTCTGACTCTGTGCAGGGAGGCTGTTAGTGAATCCCCCTTGTTGATAGCAAAAGGCCAGAAGGGCCAAAACTATCCCCCTCTTCCCTTCTTCTTACATCTTTTAATGTGTTAACCATCAAATCACTGGTGGACAGCGCTTCCCAGAAACCACTCTTTGACCTGATTTTCCCTAGGCTGTGAGAAAATTAAGGACTTTGAGTGAGCTTTTCAGAAGGTGAACATACTCCACTTTATGGCCTTGCTATTTATGTTTAGTTTATGTCCTTCCTACTTTTTTGGCATTGAAAAGTCCGTTCATGATTTATTCATTTATTCAACAAATATTTGTCTAATACTTACAGCATTCTAGGCTCTGGATTAATTAGGTTCTGGGGATATAGTGGGGAGTGAAACAGACACGGCCCCTGCCCACGTGGAGTTTGCATTAATCAACTCATCAAACAAGCAACATCAAATTGCAGATATAACAAATATAACAAGCTGGAGGTGCACAGAATTCTGAGCCTTTGGTAGGGCTTCACCCCAGTCAGAAAGGCTCCTCTGAGAACATGACATGGGACCGAGAGCTAAAGGGTGAGGAGGGGTCAGTTCTGCAAAGGAGGGAAGGAGAAGCTTCCCAAGCAGAGTGAGCAACAGGGGCAGTGGTCCCGAGGCCATAGTGAGCACAGCAAAGGGTCCCATGAACCAACAAAGCCAGCATATTTTATGTTTTGGAAAGATCAGGGCCAAGTGCAGCGGCTCATGCCTAGTCTCAGCACTTTGGGAGGCCAAGGCAGGTGGATCACTTGAGTCCAGGAGTTTGAGACCAGCCTGGGCAACATGGCGAAACCCCATATCTGCAAAAAATAACAAAAATTACCTGGGTGTGCTGGCACACACCTATAATTGCAGCTACTCTGGAGGCTGAGGCGGTAAGATCACTTAAGCCCAGGAGGTCAAGGCTGCAGTGAGCTGTGATCGTGCCACTGTACTCCAGCCTGGGTGACACAGTAAGAGTCTGTCTCAAGAAAAAAAAATAAAAGAGTTCACTCAGCTTTGGAATGATGACCCATCAGAGGGACAGAGTCGGATGTCATGGTAAAGAGTACAACATCCAAGTAGAGAATGGCAAAATAAGGTGTATTCTAGTCCCCCAAAGTTCTGCATGGAATCTAGAAATCAGGGGACCTCTTTACAAGTACAGGCTGCTCTTTCACCATCACGTGGATGGGGTCCGTGAGGTTCAGAGAGGGAGGAGACCAGCCAGCCACGTTCTTGTGGTAGGAGCCCCAGTGGCGGAAATGCCAGCTGCTTCTTCAGTTAGGGCCCTGTGCTGTTACCCCTCCCTAGGGCTGTCCACTGCTAAAAGCTTGGCTGGCTGAGGGCTTGGGCAACCGGCGCAGGGCAACTACAAAGCCATCTGGCTGGCTGGACAGGAAGCACTTGCAAACTGCTTAGTCATACACATTGCAACACCCCCAAATCCCAGACTAGAGATGTTATCCTGCATCATTGCGACATCCCCAGATCCCAGGCCAAAGATGTTATCCTGGATCAGTGGCCGCTATTCCAGGCCAGTATGGCCCTCTGTAGCTCCACCGGTGGGCAAGGGGCAGACAAGGGGCCCTCCAGGCTGGTAGAAGCCTGGCCCCCTGCTCCAATCCAGGGAGCCTGATTGGTAAGTTCCCCACAGAGATTAGCCATCTCTGGACATGGCCTTTCACCTTGATCTGTGGTTTTGCCCAGGGCCCATGGTATTGTAAAGTTTCATCTCACCCCACCTAGGTCATAAGTCACCTACGAGCATTTGCCAAGGGGCTGGTCCCAGCTGTCAGGGTCAGTAGAGTGGCTGGCATTGAGGTGGCCAGGTTTCTGGAACACTGTGCCCTTGTTCCTGGGGCCCTCTGGGCTGCCACGCGGAGAGACTCACTGTGCTGGGTAGCCCAGGGGCTGCAGATTGCAAAGAGGCAAAGCCTCCATTCATGTGTTCATTATTTATTTATTCATTCAGCAAATATTTATTAAGCGATTTACTAGCACCAGATCCTATGCTAGACACCAGGGAAACAGGGTGAGCTGGATACCCAGGCCTTGCCCTCAAATGATCATGAGAAAGACCATTAAACAAGTAAGGACAGAGTGGGAGGTGCTGGAGTGGGGTACACAGGAACTTCGGCAGGGACACATGTCCTAATCACATGATAAATTAGGTAGGACACTGCAGATGGTACTGGAGTTAAAATGTGTTTGTTGTTGAATCAGATAGGTTTTACTCAGTGCTTAAGCAGTAAGGAAATCTGTTCCCTTGCATGACAAGGCGGTGTAAGGTAGGGCAGTCTAGGCTTGGTTGACCTATCATCCAGAATGTATCTTTCCTGTCTCTTGGGGCCTCACTTCATGGTCAGGCTACTTCCTTTGAGGCTGCAGGGGGGCTGCAGCTGTTTCTACTATGGCTTCCAGAGATGACAGTGCCAGGAGATAGTCCAGACCAGGTCTTCCTGTGTCTGTCCGAGAGACTAGGATACCTTTCCCAGAAGTCTCCAATACCCCTCATATCTCATCAGGAAAACCAACTCACAGAGTCCAGGCCTGGAGCTCCAGGGTGAAACAGAAAGGTAGAAAGACCTAAGAAAATGTAGGGTCTATTTGGAGAATGGGTGAGGTGCAGCATGGCTATTGTGGAGACATCAATACATGTGCTACAGGTATATCATAGCCAGTGAAGGAGTCAGTGGGCGAGAGGCAGGGTCCCCTAATACCTTTGGACCATTCCATGGTGCCCTGGAAGATAACATATGTTCTAAAAATGTCTGTGCCGGCTGGGCGTGGTGGCTCACGCCTGTAATCCCTGCACTTTGGGAGGCCGAGGTGGGTGGATCACCTGAGGTCAGGAGTTCAAAACCAACCTGGCCAACATGGTGAAACCCCATCTCTACTAAAAATACAAAAAATTAGCCAGGCGTGGTGGCAGGCGTCTGTAATCCCAGTTACTCAGGAGGCTGAGGCAGGAGAATCGCTTGAACCTGGGAGGTGGAGGTTGCGGTGAGCCAGGATCATGCCATTGCACTCCATCCTGGGCAACAAGAGTGAAACCCTGTCTCAAAAAATAATAATAATTAAAAATTTTTTTAGAATGTCTGTGCCCTTGGTCTGCCTTTTGGGGAGTCACAGAGCACATTAAGGCTCTGAAAAGTCCTGTAGTAAAAGAAACAGGATTCACTTTGTTGAGCCCAGAAAGTGCTGGATCTGCTTCTACATGTCATTTCTTTCTCACATCAGCCCTGGGAAGTGGGTGCCGAGAGAAGGAACTGAGACTTAGCAAGGATAAGGGACTTGCCTGTGGTCACACAGCCCAGGAAGTGGCAAAGAAGAGCTGAATCAGGAGAACTGTGTCTGGCCCTGGCTTTGCTCTTAATAGCTGTGTGACCTTAAGAGGGTTGCTCTGCCTCTCTGGATCCCGATTCTTCACCTGGAAAAGGAGGAGTCTTGCTTCCGCAGGCTCTTTAGAAGTTCAAAGGCAGGAGTCACCCTGCTAAGGACTAGTTTGAATTGGGCCTTGAAGGACAGGCTTGAGGAGATGAGGAAGGGAAAGGTGGCCAGGTTTCAGGGGCACCTGCATATTCCCTGGGCTTGCTTCCATCTTGGAGGCTGAGGAAGCTACCTGCTCCAGAGGGTCTCTTCAGCCACTGTTGCCTGTGTTTCCAGGCTTGACTGAAGTTCTGGCCTCTGATGCATCTTCTCCCAGCTGGCTTTGGTCCTGATTTTTCTTTTTCCTTCCTGGCTCCAAATGAGGTCTGGGGCCAAGGTTGCACCTCCCTAGACAAGCTGCCCGGGTGCCCCGGCTTCACTGTCCCTACCTGTGTCTTCTTCCAGGGCACAGCTAGGGTGGGTGGAGCTTGCCATGCTTCTCTGCCTGGTCCTGCCAGGGAGCCACATAACCAGAGGCCACACAGCATGAAAGAACTGCCCCACTGCACAGAACCAGGGACGGGATGGACCAGAAGCCGAAGATGTAGCAGAAAGGATGATGACGCCTCTCATTCTTCCTCAGTCTCCTGGCCCAGCGCAGGTCCTGGAACCTATTAGGCCCTTAGGAAATATGTGTCAAATGCATGGGTGTGCTCCTACCAGTGGCACTTACCACCTGAACAAGCTTAGGCTCCTTTTTCTTCCTCTCTACCTCTTTTTCAGCTTAGCAAAGAAAGCCAGGTACAGGGCCAAGGTCACAGTCACAGGCCCCTTCCCTGGTAGATGTGAGAGATTTCTTTGAACTGAGATTTCTCCCTGGTCTAAATGAAGTGCACCATCCCTCCTGCCATACCCTGGGGCTCCTGGTCCAACCAAGTAACCCCCTACCATGGAGCCTCCATTACCCCTTCCTGTAGACGCCCAGTCAGACCTCCTGAACCAAGTTCATTCCCTTTGTTTCCAGGGCCTCCGTTCAGCACATTTCATGTTGACTGGTCTGTCATCTCCACTACACTGAGTTCATGAGGGCAGATCTCTATTTTCTTCATTTCTGAATCTCTCCCCCGCTCAGCCTCATGCCCTGCCTGGCACAGAGCAGGTCCTTAATAAAGACTACTAAAAAAAAAAATACAAAAAATTAGCTGGGCATGGTGGCACACACCTGTAGTCCCAGCTACTCGGGAGGCTAAGGCAGGAGAATCCCTTGAACCCGGCTGGTGGAGGTTGAGTGAGCTGAGATCGCGCCACTGCACTCCAGCCTGGGCAACAGAGCAAGAGTCCGTCTCAAAAAAAAAAGATGTGAAGGGAGGCAAACCCTAGCCTGCCACACTGAAGGCTGCAGTCCTGATCTGCCCTGGCTGCCAGGCAGACAGCCCGACAGACTGAGATGGACTCAGACGCCTGCCTCTCCCTGCACCAAAAGCCAGTTAATAGAAGATTTTTATGGAAGCTGTGTTTGGCTTTGTGTCTTTTCTTTTTTTTTATTATCTTACCCTTGATACATTCCAGAGACCCGATTTCACAGCTAAGCTGGATTTTCTTGCCTGGCATCTCATATTGGTTTTCCCCTGCAGGGCTAGAAGCTACATTCCACAGGCCTGGGTATGTTTCTGACAAGCCAGGTTTTTTCACAGGTTTGCAAAGCCTCAAGTTGAGAAGCCTCAGTCCCTGCCGAGGCTGTGCTGCAGCTCACTCGTGACCCAAACATGTCCCTTCCCCCACCCAATGCACCCGAGTTTCCTCACCTGTAACATGACCGGAGTTGGGCTTCCAAACATTTTCTTCCAGTGAAATTTTACATGGAAACTTGAGCTGTGGAAGAGACAGAAGGCTGCTGTAGTGAGGTGGGGGTGATAGGAAGAGGACTGGGAACCCCCTTTTCTTACACCTCAAAGGGCCCTATGGCTCCCTTGAGCTCAGTCAGCCACATGTGGCTTTACTGCTTCTTAAATTTTTGTTTGTTGGCAAGGAAATGTCATTTTTGAAAAAACAATAAATGAATAAAAATTTTAAAATGAAAAAAATTTTGTTTAAGAGATCCAGGCTGGGCACAGTAGCTCACACCTATAATCCCAGCACTTTGGAAGGCTGAAGCAGAGGATCACTTGAGCCCAGGAGATCAAGACCAGCCTGGGCAATATAGTGAGACCCTGTCTCTACAAATTTAAAAATTAGGCTGGGCACAGTGGCTCATTCCTGTAATCCTAGCACTTTGGGAGGTTGAGGCAAGCAGATCACTTGAGACCAGGAGTTCCAGACCAGCCTGGCCAACATGGCAGATGTCCCATCTCTATAACAGAATACAAAAATTAGCCAGAAATGGTGGCACGCACCTGTACTCCCAGCTACTCAGGAGCCTGAGGCACGAGAATCGCTTGAGCCCAGGAGGCGGAGATTGCAATGAGCCGAGATCATATCACTGCCCTCTAGCCTGTAACAAAAAAAAAACAGAGAGATTTAGACAACTCCAGGTGCTTCCAAGCAGTAACCACTGTCATTTGGCGTGGGGCTTCCTAGCCTTCTCTCTGCATTGTCATGCATAGGTGTGTGGCCATAGAAACAGAGTTAGTGTGGTTTGCTTTTGGGATCATACTGTATGCATTTTTCTGTAGCTTGCTTTTTTTCCTTGGGAATAAGTGAGAATTATTTCCGCGTCAGCACAAATAGATCAATGTCTTTCTTGACAACTACCACACAGCGATCTAATACAGATGTGGCACAGTTCATTTGCCTCTTTCACTCATGATGGACATTAGTTGCTTTCCATTTTTCACTGTTGCAAACAATGCTGAAAAGAAAATCCCTAATCAGACCTCTGTACACACAGCCGGTGTTTCTTTAGGGTAGATGCCTTGACAGGGAATATCCTGGTTGAAAGGTATGCACATTTTACCTTTTTTATTTATTTATTTATTTTGAGACGGAGTCTCGCTCTGTCACCCAGGCTGGAGTGCAGTGGCATGATCTCGGCTCACTGCAACCTCTGCCTCCCAGGTTCAAGCGATTCTGCCTCACCCTCCGGTGTAACTGGGATTACAGGCACTTGCCACTATGCCCGGCTAATTTTTGTATTTTTAGTAGAGACAGGGTTTCGCCATCTTGGCCAGGCTGGTCTTGAACTCCTGACCTTGTGATCCACCCTCCTCGGCCTCCTAAAGTGTTGGGATTACAGGAGTGAGCCACTGCGCCCAGCCCCATTTTACCTTTTAACAGTGGCTCTTGGCCGGGCACAGTGGCTCACGCCTGTAATCCCAGCACTTTGGGAGGCTGAGGTGGGGGGATCACTCGCAGTCAGGAGTTTGAGGCCAACCTGGCCAACATGGTGAAACCCCATCTCTAATAAAAATACAAAAATTAACCGGGCCTGTAGTCCCAGCTACACAGGAGGCTGAGACAGAAGAATCGCTTGAACCTGGGAGGCGGAGGTTGCAATGAGCCAAGATCGTGCCACTGCACTCCAGCCTGGGCGACACAGCAAGACTTCCTCTCAAAAAAAAAAACAAAACAGTGGCTCTTGGGATGCCCTCTAAAGTGTCTGGAGCCATCCTTATGGGCACCAGCAGCAGTGAGAATCCCACCTCCCACGCCCTCACCAATGCTTGATTTCATTTGTCTCTGTAACAGTCTGAGGGCTAGAGCAGTTAAGCCAGTGGTCTCTGGACCCTCTGTACCCTGCGGCCTTCCAAGCCTGATGGTTTTCTTTCTCTTTCTGCTGTTCCTTCTCAGCACCAGGAAGGAGGAAAACACACGGAGTTTGCTCAACGACAAGCGTGCAGTGGCGGCACAGCGGCAGCGCTACGAGCAGTACAGTGTGGTGGTGGAGGAGGTAGGCCACGAAGTCCAGGTCTCTGCTGGGCCAGGGAGACTGGGCCAGCCCCTGAGCCCCCCAAACCCATGCTTATGCCATTGCAGGTGCCACTGCAGCCAGGCGAGAGCCTGCCCTACCACAGTGGCTACTACGAGGATGAGTACGATGACACATACGATGGCAACCAGGTGGGCGCCAATGATGCAGACTCTGACGATGAGCTCATCAGCCGCAGGTGAGGCTGTAGTGGGGGTGGCATTCCAGGGCAGAGCAGCTCTCAGGCCCGTGGGGCTCCCTCACCCACTTGTTTACACAGATGTGGCAGATCCAGGGCCCAAACCCAGTCCTCCTGACTCCTAATCCAGTGCTCCTCCACCCCAGCCCACCCTGAATGGGGCAGCATTTATTCGGTGTCATGCAGTAGCTTTGCATTTTTCTTTTTTGAGACAGAGTTTCACTCTGTCGCCCAGGCTGGAGTGCGGTGATGGAATCATGGCTTACTGCAGCCTTGACCTCCTGGACTACAAGTGATCATCCCACCTCAGCCTGCTAACTTTTTTTATTTTTTGCAGAGGTGGGGTTTTCACTATGTTGCCCAGACTAGTCTCACCTCCTGGGCTCAAGCGATCCTTCCACCTCCACCTCTCAAAGTGTGGGTATTATAGGCGTGAGCCACCGCGCTCAGTCCATTTTTCTTCTTAATTGAAGAAAACGTTTTCAGGTGGAATGTTACAGTGATTCCCCAATACAGATCCAAGCAGAGCTGTCCTGACTGAAGAGAGGACTGGAGACCCTCCTGGCCCCATATCAGTTGCCCCCTCAACCCCACCTCAAATTCTGTTAACCTCAGAGAATCCAGGGGCTGGAGCAAAGCTGGCTTGAAAGCTGTTTGGTTTTTCCCAGCCTCCTGAGCCCTCCTGGCGGCCCCATCTCACCCAACCAGGTTCCCTCCTCGTGGCTCTTGCTCCTAGTTGAACCTCGTTCTTTGATCTCATTTCTCTCCACACCCTCAGGCCATTCACCATCCCTCAGGTGCTGAGAACCAAAGTGCCTAGAGAAGGGCAGGAGGAGGATGACGACGATGAGGAAGACGAGGCTGACGAGGAGGCTCCCAAGGTACCTCCCTGGCAGGTGGCAGATGAAGGGGAGAGTGCAGTTCTGAAGGGTGAATCAGAAGTGCCCCTCACCCCTCCCTATGTCTGGCCCTGAGGCAGCCCCAGCATCACTGGCAGGGACAGGAGGAGTCCCTTTGAGCCCAGATGTCTGCTTGGAGAGCTACTGGCTTAGAACTCACTTCTGCTGCCCACTAGTGAGGACCCAGGGGACAGATTAAAGGCAGGGCCTCTGAGCCGCCAGCTTCATTATTAGGCCCAGGAGCCTGGGGGTCAGGAGAAGGGCAGTTAGCAGCACCATGCCCAGGATGGCAATTCTTAAAATCAGAGAGGAGTTAGAGCCCAAGGGCCCTGGGAGGTCATCTGGATCGGTAAGTTAGAAAATTCTACTTTTTAGCAGCTAAACTTTTTATTTGAATGAAATCTTAACTAGAACCTCAACATATAGAACAGATAAAAGTGGTACTGCTCAGGTGATGGGGCAGCAACCTAGGATCATGCCCCACACCAGGGTGACAAATTCAGATGTTTCTGAGGCCAGGTCACCAACAGCAATGAGTAGCGGGGCCTGGTGGGGACTGCGCTGAGCAGTGGGACGCACATGCCCTTCCTCAGGGGCTCCTCGGTGCAAGCACAGACTCAGAGTTTCCATAGATTTCTCTGCTTCTCAGGCAAGGGGTCAGCCCAGATTTTTATGTAAAATCTACCAGTTTTGTGTGTGTGTGTGTGTGTGTGTTGTTGTTGTTGTTGTTTTGGAGATGGAGTCCCACTCTCGTCATCCAGGCTGGAGTGCAATGGTGTAATCTTGGCTCACTGCAACCTCCGCCTCCCGGATTCAAGTGATTCTCCTGCCTCAGCCTCCCAAGTAGCTGGGATTACAGGAGCTCGCCACCAGGCCCGGCTAATTTTTTGTATTTTCAGTAAAGACGGGGTTTCACCATGTTGGCCAGGCTGGTCTCCAACTCCTGACCTCAGGTGATCCACCTGCCTTGGCCTCCCAAAGTGCTGGGATTACAGGCATGAGCCACCACACCCAGCCTTCTTATTATTATTTTTAGAGACAGAGTCTCGCTTTGTTGCCTAGGCTGAGGTGCAGTGGTGCAGGCATGGCTTACTACAGCCTCGAACTCCTGGGCCCGAGCAATCCTCCCACCTCAGCTTCCCTAGTAGGGGGGATTATGGGCTCACACCACTACGCCTGGCTAGTTTTCGTATGTTTTTGTAGAGATGGGATCTCACAGTGTTGGCCAGGCTGGTATCAGACTCCTGGACTCAAGTGATCCTCCCACCTTGACCTCCCAAAGTGCTGGGATAACAGATGTGAATTACAGTGTCTGGCCTTTTTTTTTCTTTTTTAAAGCTACTGGCCACCAAAGCCTGTCTGTGGTCCCTAGGTCCTGGTTTTTCCTTGCACTGTTGGCACAGAAGGCTGTCCTTAAGAGTGGGCACTCCCACACATGCCGCTGGTGGTGCCACAGTGAGGCCTAGGCCTGCAGCTCCCGGGACCACTCAGCTCCCACTGGTGGCTCCCGCAGCCTTCAGGGCCCTGCACGGCCTCACACAGTGGCCATCCTGGCCTCCCCGCCACTCCCATTTGTCATTGTTATGCCATAACTATGGTCTATCCACTCTACCAGCCTGTCCAGGAAGCCTCAGTCCCTTCAGCTGCCACCCACTCAGGGAAGAGGTGGGGCAGGGGGCTCCCAATGGAAACCTCAGATCACAGTAATACCACCCCATTCCTGGGCATTGCTCTGCCAGGCTGCAGCTTCCCCCCACACCTGGCATGGAGGCATCGACAAGCTTCACTTGAGCAGGGCCTCACCACCGCTTAGGAAAATGCGGCAGCTCCTGACTCCAGATTTGGTCTCCTCTCCCTTCCACAGCCCGACCATTTCGTGCAGGACCCTGCAGTGCTGAGAGAGAAGGCAGAAGCCAGGCGCATGGCCTTTCTCGCCAAGAAAGGGTGAGCATTCAAGGGGCTGCTTCTGGGGGGACCCCTCCCACCATCTGGGGAGGGCCCAGCCAGCCGCCCAGGAAACCCACACGTACACCCTAAGTGCTCCATGTGTATTTAGTTCTCACGACAACCCGGTGAAGTAGCTACCATTATCACTATCCTCATTTGACAGATGAAAAAACTCAGGCCCAGAGACATTAAGTAACCAGCCAGAAGTCACATAGCTAGTAGGTGATGGAGCCCAGATGGCTCAGCTCCAGGGTCCCCACTCATAACCATTACTTGGTGAACACAGGAGGGGATTTATCACCCAACACGTCCAGGGCTAGCTGATATCAGGCAGAGTGTAAATGTGAGAGAGCTCAGACAGACAGACACACATCCTTTCTGGCTGATAGAGGTATGGAAGTGACAGACACTTGAGTTGGGCCCCTAAGGGTGAAAAGGGCTCAGAGGAGTTTGTCATATGAGGGCAGAAAAGTAAGAAAGCAGGCGTGGTCAGGAGAGGGATCTTCGAGGGGAGCTGAGATCAGTACCCAGAGACTCCTCATCCAGGCCCCACATCTTCCCAGTGAGGAAACATTGAGGAGGGACAAGGATCTGCCTCCACCTAAGGCCAAGCCAGGAGTAGAAGCCCACTCCTGCATCCCGGCCCTAGGCTTCATGCAGCACTGTCTGCTGGATGCAGGAGGCCTGGCCACAGGGAAGGCATTTGGATTTCATTCTGAAGGCAGTGGGGAGCCACAGAAGGTTGTTGAGCAGGGAGCAGAGCCACCCTGACTTCTCATCCATCCCAGCCCCCTGAGTGCGGAGCTCTGGCAAATCCCAGTGGTCAAGATGGTCTGAAAGGGCCCTAGGTCGCATCTGTGAGTGCACTTGGTCTTTGGAGGCTGCCAGGCAAAGCCCTAGGGTGGAGAACAGGAGTAATGTCTCAGCTGCAGCATGTGGCCCAGATAGAGAAAGGAGACCCACCTGAAGCCCTCCCCGTCTCCTGTAGGCTGTGTCAGCTCTCTAGCTGTTCCTCCGCTACACGTAGCAGTGGGCAGACCTGGAAGCAAGGCCCAGAGAAGAGAAAACACCAGGCTCAGGGCTGGTCAGAGCCCCAGGGCCCTGCCCCTGCCGGGCTCCATCTCTCCTTCCATCTGAAGTTGGGACATGAGTGACCAGGCCCAGTCTGTGTCCTCTCCCAGTGAACACCAAGGCAGGCTGTGGGCTCTCCCGCCAGAGCCTCTTCCGGCTGACAGGTTCTTGTGGGTTGGGTTGTTCCTCCCTCAGGTACCGGCATGACAGCTCAACAGCAGTGGCCGGCAGCCCCCGAGGCCATGGGCAGAGCCGCGAGACAACCCAGGAACGCAGGAAGAAGGAAGCCAACAAGGCGACAAGAGCCAACCACAACCGGAGAACCATGGCCGACCGCAAGAGGAGCAAAGGCATGATCCCATCCTGAGGTCTGGTGCAGGGCCAGCTGGGAGGCAGCGGCACAAGACTCACCAGGCCGCGCTCCCATTGCCTGGGGCCTCCTCACTAGGGGCCCCAAGTTCAACTCGACCCCTCAACAGCCTCAGCTTTGCAGCCCCTGAGAAGGCCGCGTCTCATCTACCAGCCAGCCATGAGCGCCTTCCTGCAGAACACACAGTGCCTTATGCCACAGCCGAAGAATCCGTGGGGCCGGCAAGCAGGCACCTTCCCCCAGCTGTGCTGGCGGGAAAGAGATGGGGATGGAGTCCCAAGGCAAGCGCCCCAAACCTCGGGCCACAAGACACCACTTCCCCTTTACCCTGGACAGCAGGAAACCTGTATATTCAAAAACAGAAAAAGGCCTGCTAATAAAATTTTTGACCCTTTCAAACGAAGATCTGTGTATGCCCATGACCCACATTCCCTGTGTCTCATTCTTCAGGGACAGCCGCCAGCTGGAGGACAGGAAGGCAGGATGGTCACTGTGCTCTCTCTGTCATCCTCTCCTGCTTGTGGCTCCTGTAACCCCCCTAATGCTGCTCTGCCTTGCTGTGTGACCCCAGAACATCACCACCTTCTCTGAGCCTCCAGTCCTTGCTAGTGGAATGAAGGGCTGGGTGGGGTGAGCCCCTGTGGTCTTTTCCATTTTCTCATTCAGTTGTGACAGCTCCACTGTAGGAGGTAGGTACCATTTTCAGCCCGGTAGTACAGATAAGGAAAATGAGGCACCGAAGGCTGAAGGCACCTGCCCCGGCCACAGCTAGGAAGTGGCAGAACAGGGATTGGACCCTGGCCTTTACAGGGCTCTAGACCCCTGTAGGTGGTGTCATCTCTATCTCACAACTGGCCCAAGGACATTCAGCCAGTGGCAGAGGCAGTACCCAAACTCAGCACCTCATGGTTGTATCTACATTGTAATAAATCCCCCCAAATCTAGAGTTCAGACAGAAACCTTAAGAAACAAGTGAGAATGTCACTGCCAAGCCATGTCAAAGTGAGTGGGACTTGGGCCTGTTTCCTCAAAGCCCCTTCCCAGCCATGGCCAACCAGTTCCTAGTGTGGCAGCAGCTGCCAGTCCACCCTGCGTGTTGTTGGTCAATGGCGAGTCAACAGCGGGGCATTGACTGGGCTGACCCTAGCCCAGCCTAGCCTGGAGCCCCATCCTATCAGTGGAAGCCAGGGCCCATGCCTGGCTGGACCTTGACAAATCACCCTGGATGCTGGTGCAATTTTTTTGCACGTGCTTAGGATGAGAGTCTGAAGCAGAGGCAGACAGGCGCTTGATGGATTGGTTTTGTTAGGTCAGCCTGCACAAGTGAAAATCAATAGCAATCCCTCTGCCTTGCCATATCTCTTGGTATATTTGAGATGCAGAGCAGATACGGGGGTGGTGTCCTCCCCCTGAGATGCTGAATTAGCTGAGATCAGGCCCAGGGTCAGCCGTCCTGACAGGCAGCAGGAAGACTCTGTTTCCTCCTGGAGGCATTTGCCGGGGACCTCCCTAAACTCCTCAGGTCCAGTGCTTGTCCCTGGAGCAAGGCAAGGTGAGTTGGGAGTTCCCAGGATTTACTGGTCTTACCCATTCCTGTTCACATGGCCCCTCTCACATTCTCTTAGTCATCTATAGCTCCCACCCACCTGGACTGGTGTTCAGGCCTCATGTGAAAATCCTGGTTTAAAGGATTTGAGAAGGAGGCAGGTTTTCAAATTTTTCAGAATGTAGTACCAGGTCAAACTTCATCTCCCTTGAGGATCTACTACTTTCTCATTTCAGATCTTGAAAGCACTCTTTCAGAGGTGCTTTGAAAACAGCTCAGGGGCCATCCAGAATGGTGTTCCTACGCCTACTGCCTCACCTCTCGGGGCCCTCAGTTTTCCCATCTGTACAGTGATCCTGTTGGACCGGATGAAATCTTTCCACCTGGTGCCAATTAAATCCTCTAAGGAGATCCCAAGGTTTAATTAACATTGTCAGCTGCTCCAGGCTATGCAACATAGCAAGACCCGATCCCTCCAGAAAATAATAAATAAGGTGGACATGGTGGTACACACCTGTAGTCCCAGCTACGCAGGAGGCTGAGGCTGGAGGATCACTTGAGCCCAGGAGTTGGAGGCTGCAGTGAGCTATAATCATGCACGCTAGCCTGGGCAACGAGTGAGACCTTGTTTCTCTCTTTTTTTTTGAGACGGAGTCTTGCTCTGTCACCCAGGCTGGAGTGTGGAGTGCAGTGACACGATCTCGGCTCACTGCAACCTCCACCTCCTGTGTTCCAGTGATGCTCCTGCTTCACCCTCCCGAGTAGCTGGGACTACAGGTGTGCACCACCGTGCCTGGCTAATTTTTGTATTTTTAGTAGAGACGGGGTTTCACCATGTTGGCCAGGCTGGTCTCGAACTCCTGACCTCATGATCCACCCACCTCAGCCTCCCAAAGTGCTGGGATTATAAGCGTGAGCCACTGCACCCAGCCAGAGACCTTGTCTCTTAAAAAGAAAAAAAGAAAAAAATTTGCAGCTGCAGAAGTGTTAGAAGCGAAGTGGGGTTAGAAATGCCTGCTGGGTCACTGCATCCCACCATCCCTGCTGCTGCTTCTACACAGGTATTTTCTAAGTGCCTTCTCTAGGCCCTGGCAAAGAACACGGCTATCACATTTCCCAGCAAGCTTTGAAGACCTTGCGTCTCCAAGAGGACTTAAGACTCCAGCGTCTTTGTTCCTAGTCTGTGGGTGGCAATGTCGTGTTTGAACAGTGCTTCTGTGCCTTTGTGAGGTGGTGGGGGAGAGCCTGTCCTTGTTTACTAAAAGGGACCCGAGAGCCCCCACAGGGTGGGAGGATGGGTTAGGCTTAAAGAGCCAGGTGCGGTCTGGAAGAAGAAAGGATTGGTGAGAACTTGCATGGCCCTGCCACGCCAGGAGCTTGGGTGAAATCATACAGGGAGGGAAACAAAACAAAAAAAGTCAACACCCAAGAAATGTAGGAGGGTAACTCAACCACCTCTGTGAAGAAGAAAAAAAGCAAACAAAAGAACAATGCAAGGGGGTGTTGTGTAGCCGTTTAAAATGATATCAACAGAGACTTGGTAGTGACATGGGAAACTAAATATTCAAGAATTTTTAAAAGTAGAATACATGATTGATGCACCATGATGGTGAAAATGTTAATTTTTTTTTTTTTCATACAAACCAAGCAAGTCTGGAAGGGAATGTGCATAAATGAAATAGAGGCCAGGCATGGTGGCTCACGCCTGTAATCTCAGCACTTTGGGAGGCCGGGGCAAGTGGATCACCTGAAGTCAGGAGTTTGAGACCAGCCTGGCCAACATAGCGAAACCCCGTCTCTACTAAAAATACAAAAAGTAGCCAGGGGTGGTGGCACGAACCTGTAATCCCAGCCACTCGGGAGGCTGAGGCAGGAGAATCGCTTGAACCCAGGAGGCAGAGGTTGCAGTGAGCAGAGACTGCGCCATTGCACTCCAGCCTGGGTGACAGAGCAAGACTCCGTCTCAAAAAATAATAATAGCCGGGCGCGGTGGCTCACGCCTGTAATCCCAGCACTTTGGGAGGCCGAGGCGGGCGGATCACGAGGTCAGGAGATCGAGACCATCCTGGCTAACACAGTGAAACCCCGTCTCTACTAAAAATACAAAAAATTAGCCGGGCGAGATGGCGGGCGCCTGTAGTCCCAGCTACTCGGGAGGCTGAGGCAGGAGAATGGCGTGAACCCCGGGGGGCGGAGCCTGCAGTGAGCCGAGATTGCGCCACTGCACTCCAGCCTGGGTGACAGCGAGACTCTGCCTCAAAAAAAAAAAAAAAATAATAATAATAATAATAATAATAATAGTAATAATAATTAAAATTAATTAAAAAAATAAAAATTAGCCAGGCCTGGTGGTGCTCAGCTGTAATCCCAGTCCTGACTATTCATGAGGTTGAGGCTAAGCCCAGGAGTTCGAGGCTTCAGTGAGCTATGATCAAGCCACTGCACTTAGGCTTGGATGACAGAGCAAGGCCCTGTCTCTAAAAAAAAAGAAAAAAAAAAAAAAGGGCAGAAGGGAAGGAGTTAAGGCCACAAGGCAGGCCAGCCCACTGCCTAGTCAGTGGTTCAAAGCACAGCTCTCAGTGTTTGCAGCTTGTTCTCAGAAATCAGGGACTGGGCGGTCAGCCCGGCTGGAAGGGAAAAGGAAGGGGAGGACAAGTGCATCCACTCACATATTCGCCAAAAATTGACTATGTGTCAGGCATGTGTGAGAAGAACTCAGACTCTGCCTTCTTGGAATTCACAGTACAAGAGGCATATGGATATTAAATAAGACATTTTGGAAAAATGATTAATAATTGTGCTAAATCCTAATACATGAATGAAGAAATGAGTGGGAAGAGAAATAAACAGGCAAAATCAACAGAAAGAGGCTGAGAGCAAAGAGAATTCCCAGAAGCAGAGAGAGAGAGAGAGAGAGATCAACTAGGCAGAGGCAATGGGGTTCACTGGGGCTCTGCCAGGAAGTGGTGGGGAGGCAGCCAGCAGGAAGAATGGAACAGGAGGATCCTTCTTGGAA
Source organism: Hylobates moloch (assembly GCF_009828535.3). Classification (NCBI taxonomy): domain Eukaryota; kingdom Metazoa; phylum Chordata; class Mammalia; order Primates; family Hylobatidae; genus Hylobates; species Hylobates moloch. Next base: position 11,481,494 of record NW_026652294.1, on the reverse strand, counting down.
GGAAATTGGCATTGACAAGGAAGAGGGGGCTTAGAGGTGGGGAGGGGTGTTGGCACCCAGAGCATGTTTATGGGATGCCTAGAAGGAGCTGGGAAGGCACGCAGGCTCCAGGGAACCCACCTGGGGGAAGGCCAGTCCCGAGGGAGAGGAAGGGTGGAGCAGAGGCTCCCCAGAGCAGCTTGGCATCTGGCCTTCTCTAAATCTGAGTGTGGTGCAGCAAGGCAGGGGCTTTGACTGTGGCCAGAGGCTGTTGCAATTCAGTAGTCAGAACCAGGGTTAAAAATTCAGAGGGCTGGGTGCAGTGGCTCATGCCTGTAATCCCAGCACTTTGAAAGATGGAGGTGGGTGGATTGCTTGAGCCTGGGGGTTCAAGAAGAGCTAGGGAAACATGGCGAAACCTCGTCTCTACAAAAAATAGAAAAATTAGCCAGGTGTGGTGGCATGCACCTGTAGCCCTAGCTACTCGGGAGCCTGAGGTGGGAGGATCACTTCAGCCTGGTGGGGTGGAGGCTGCAGTGAGCCCTGAGCATGCCACTGCACTCCAACCTGGGCAACAGAGCAAGACCCAGTCTCAAAAAAAAAAAAAAAAAATCATTCTTTCTAGAGGTTACCCTATGTGTGTATGGGGTGGAGGTGGGGATCCTCAAAACGAGCATGAAATTCTCACTTCACATCACACTGAAAATTCTCTTCCAACGATCGATAATCAGCAAGAGGATTTCATACAGACTGGCAGAATTCAGTACATCTTAAAGGGTGTTTAGTCCAGATTTTCTCAACCTATTTCAACCCCCAACCAGCCCCAATCTTAGGCTTTGGAATTCCAGACATCTCTCCCTCCCCTGGGGGTGGGGAGCTTTGTCCTGCTTAAGACTGCTGGGGCCAGGCGTGGTGGCTCACGCCTGTAATCCCAATACTTTGGGAGGCCGAGGCGGGCGGATCACCTGAGGTCAGGAGTTGGAGACCAGCCTGGCCAACATGGTGAAATCCCGTCTCTATTAAAAATACAAAAATTAGCTGGGCATGGTGGCACACATCTGTAGTCTCCAGCTACTCGGCAGGCGGAGGCACAAGAATCACTTGAACCCGGGAGGTGAAGGTTGCAGTGAGCCAAGATCACGCCACTGCACTCCAGCCTGGGCAACAGAGCAAGACTCTGTCTCAAAAAAAAAAAAAAAAAAGACTTTGCTGAGCTTCTGTGGCTCTCTCCCAGCCATGGAGGTTTCCTCCAGCTTTACTTACTATGGTCTGAATTACAAAAATGACAGGTACTTAATTCTAGTTTTCTGAATATGAAATGATGACGGTGACGCTGCCTTTTCTAGCAACAGAAGTCCACTCTCAGCACTCTGACATGTCCCTTAAGTGCTCTGCCATCCTAAGGAGGTAATTATGGTTTTCTCCTCCTTAAAGTGATTTTACCCAGAAGAGCCAGGTGGAAAAGGGGCCCCCAGTGGGACAAGCACCAATGATTCCTATAAAGTTAGGAATTTCTCTTTCTTATATTATTTTATTTTATTATTATTTTTAATAATACAGATAGGGTCTCACCATGTTGCCCAGGCTGGTTTTGAACTCCTGGGCTTTCCTCCTGCCTTGACCTCCCAAAGTGCTGGGATTACAGGCGTGAGCCACCATGCCTAGCCAAGTTGGGAATTTTCTTTGAAGAGTTTACAGGCAGACTCCCCCTCACCTCCCATCTCAGGGGCTCATCTGCATCCTGAGTGTTCTTTCACACCCAGACTCCAGGCTTCAACATATTTGTCCTTTTTACTGTTCATTTGTTCATAAAGGTGACCTGGAGTAGTGAAAAGAGCACTGGATTAAAATTTAGGAGGCTAGGGTCTGGCCCTAGATTTTAAGGAGCTGTGTGACCTTGGGTCAGTCACTTGGCCTCTCTGGGCTTTGGTTGCTTCTTTTGAGAAATGGGGGAGGCCAGGCGCAGTGGCTCACACCTATAATCCCAGCACTTTGGGAGGCCCAGGTGGGCAGATCATTTGAGGTCAGGAGTTCGAGACCAGCCTGGCCAACATGGTGAAACCCCGTATCTCCTAAAAATACAAAAATTAGCCAGGCATAATGGTGCATGCCTGTAGTCTCAGCTACTCGGGGAGGCTGAGGCAGGAGAATCACTTGAACCTGGAAGGCGGAGGTTGCAGTGAGCCGAGATTGCATGATTGCACTCCAGCCTGGGAAACAGAGCGAGACTCCGTCTCAAAACAAAAAAGAAGAAGAAGGAGAAGAAGACAAATGGGGGATAAGCATTGTCCCTTGCCCTCTTGCCTCATAAGCACAGGTAATCTTGAGGATCAGACGAGATCAGAATGGGGAGGGCACTGGGAAAGCAGTGTACCCTGTTCAAATGGGAGAGACAGAAACTCCTATTGACGAGCAGGCAGCCCTGTCTACCCTGTATTTGGAGCCATTTCCACCTCTCCCTTTTTTTTTTTTTTTTTTTTTTTTTTGAGATGGAGTCTTGCTCTGTCACCCAGGCTGGAATGCAGTGGCGCGATCTTGGCTCACTGCAACCTCCACCTCCCAGGTTCAAGCAATTCTCCTGCCTCAGCCTCCTGAGTAGCTGGGATTACAGGCACACACCACTAGGCCCAGCTAATTTTTGTATTTTTAATAGAGACTGGATTTCACCATGTTGGCTAGGCTGGGCTCGAACTCCTGACCTCAGGTGATCCACCTCCCTCGGTCTCCCAAAGTGCTGGGATTACAGGCGTGAGTCATTGCGCCCAGCCATCTCCCTTCTTTTAACCACCCTGCCAGAAATCCCTTTGCACACATCACCTGCTATTTCCGGGGGGCACAGTTCGAAGCATAGAATTCTGGAGTCCTAGGGCCATGAACAGTTATAGAGCTGCCTGTCTCTCTGGGTTTTGGCTGGTAGTTCTTGCTGGTGGCACAGAATCGGGGGTGGCTTGAACTCCAAGGCTTTTGCCTCCATGGGTGACTTCTGTCATGAAACAGCCTCTCCCCAGGCCCTTGTCTCTAGGGAAGGCTGGAAACTGCATATTTGAGCCCTTTGGATGGGAGTTTGTTTAGAAGAAAATGAAGCTACTGGCCCCTTCACTCTGATGGGCTCCCCAGGTGCCCCATGACAGAGCCAATGTCCACAGCCCAGCCTTCAGGGTCAGAGGTCTTGCCACAGGACAGTGACAGTGACAGATGAGGACCAGCTTGATGACCTGTCAAACAGGAGGTGGCCTGTCACACCTGGAAAACCATACTCCCCTGCCTGAGAGAGGCCTACACAGGCATTTAACACTCTCCAGAGTGTTAATTCAGAGTAAGACATGATGGCCAGGTCAGACCTTTTCCTTGGGGGACCAGGGTCCTCTAAATGGCTGGTGGCCTATTTTGTTTTTGCCATTCAGAGCAGGGGCTAGGTTCTGGGGTCAGAACTGAGCTGGGCTGTGCCACTCCCTGGCTCTCTGACTTTGAGCAAGGTGGCCTCACCTTTCAAAGCCACAGTTGTCCTATCAATAAACTGGAGATGTTGGCAGGGTAGCTGGGATAAGGTGTGTACAGTCCCGGTCTGCCGTGAGACAGGCTAGTGAGCTCACAGGGACTTGCCCACAGGGACCGGGCTGGGAGAGGAGTGGCAGGTACCTCCCGCCAATGCTCCAGCTGGCTTTCTGTGCACCCCACCCCCCCACTCTCTTGGCAGAGCTGCCCTAATTCCTCCTGGGCCATCTCCCAGAAGCCTTTGGGCTCTGGATGGCCTGGACACACGAGCTGGACACAGAAGACAGGCCTGGTAAGTGTGCAATCGGTGTCCTGGGAGCCCAGAGGAGGTGCCCCACACAGCCTTGTAGGACTGGAAATTACCCTCAGTGAATCCTTGAAACAAAGCCAGGAAATAGGTTGATTAGAAGTTCAGGCCGGGCACAGTGGCTCACGCCTGTAATCCCAGCACTTTGAGAGGCCGAGGCGGGCGGATCACCTGAGGTGAGGAGTTCGAGACCAGCCTGGCCAACATAGTGAAACCCTGTCTCTACTAAAAATAAAAAATTAGCCAGGCGTGGTGGCATGTGCCTATAGTCCCAGCTACTAGGGAGGTTGAGGCAAGAGAATTGCTTGAACCCAGGAGGTAGAGGTTACAGTGAGCCGAGATCGCACCACTGCACCCTAGCCTGGGCGACAGAGTGAGACTCCGTCTCAAAAAATAAAAATAAGGCCGGGCGCGGTGGCTCAAGCCTGTAATCCCAGCACTTTGGGAGGCCGAGGCGGGCGGATCACGAGGTCAGGAGATCGAGACCATCCTGGCTAACACGGTGAAACCCCGTCTCTACTAAAAATACAAAAAAATTAGCCGGGCATGTTGGCGGGCGCCTGTAGTCCCAGCTACTCGGGAGGCTGAGGCAGGAGAATGGCGTGAACCCGGGAGGCGGAGCTTGCAGTGAGCCGAGATGCGCCACTGCACTCCAGCCTGGGGGACAGAGCAAGACTCCGTCTCAAAAAAAATAATAATAAAATAAAATAAAATAAAAATAAGAAGGAACTTCAGTCACTTGCTCTTGGCTGCAAAGTGGCTGAGTCAGAATTCAAACCCAGATTTGCAGCTTCCAAAGTCCATTCTCTCAGCCCCTATAGGCTTTCCTCCCCTACAGCTTGGCACTTGAACTGGAAGCTACAATACTCCACATGTGGTTAGCTCAGCACGAAAAAGAGGGCCTATCACCTCCTTTGTTCTAAATACCATGCTTTTGCTGATATAGCCTGTAATTCGAGTCATTCTATTGGCAGAGGGGCAGAGGAAAGGGAAGAGAGTAGGAAGCTGGGCAGGACATATTTCCCCAATCTCTGCTCTGCTGTAGCCTCTCCTGACTGCCAGTGGAGGGAAAGGATTCCCTGCAGAGGGCCCAACGGAAGGAGATGTTTTCATTAGGAAAGCTTGGTGAGCTAAGAAGATCAGGCATCGCATGGAGTTGCAGCCCCAGGGCAGGAGGTGGCCCTCCCTGTTTGGGGCCTGCACTGGAGGGAGACAGAAGCCTGCTGAGACAGCAGGGATGGAGGGAACTGAGAGGACTCCGTTCTCGGTGAAAGGTGTTGGGGAGAGATAAGGGATGCCTGAGGAAGATACAAGGTTGCTGGGGCTTAAAATAGTGTTGGAGGCATGGAAAATGAGATTGCCAAGGGACAAAAAGGAGACCCCAGGAAAGCGATCAGGCCTCAGAGGGAGGGAAGGGATGCTGAGAACACGATTTTAAAGCAGCTGGGACAATGAGGGGGAGGCACTTGGCTGATTCAGCTGTACAGTCAGCCCCTAAAGCCCTCAGGCTGCATTTTTGTGGATCAAATATGCTAATTAGGCACAGGTCCCTGAAGACTGTGCGGGGAGACCCATTCATTTACTCTCTGTAGCAACATAACAAAATTACCCCTCCTAGACCTGTGCTAAGCACATCACAAGCACTCTCATATACTTTCCCAACCATCCTGTGACATATCAGCATCATTATTCCATTTTTCGGATGAGGAAACTGAGGATCAGAGAGGGGAAGCAACCTGCCCAAGGATCCCCAGCCGAAGAGCAGCAGGGCTAGGATTCAAACTCAGGCATGTCCTGTCTCCCTAATCCATGCCCAGGCACAAGGTGATGGAGCAAAGGGAAGCCCAGCAAGGACCCTATTTGGTAGGTTTGTGAAGTGAGATTTGAGGTAGCCTGGGTCTTACATGTCAGGCTAGGGAATATGAACTTGATCTTCTTGTGGGCAGTGGGGAGCCATTGAAGGTGTTTGAGCAGGGGCAGCAGGCTGGCCTTACAAGAGTGCAATGGAGGCTGGGCACGGCGGCTCACGCCTGTAATCCCAGCACTTTGGGAGGCCGAGGTGGGTGGATCACCTGAGGTCAGGAGTTCGAGACCAGCCTGACCAACATGGTGAAACCCCGTCGCTACCAAAAATACAAAATTAGCTAGGTGTGGTGGTGCATGCCTGTAATCCCAGATACTTGGGAGGCTGAGGCAGGAGAATCACTTGAACCCAGGAGGCAGAGGTTGCAGTGAGCTGAGATCGCGCCACTGCACTCCAGCCTGGGCAACAAGAGTGAAACTCCGTCTCAAAAAAAAAAAAAAAAAAAAAAAAAGTGCAATGGAGAAGAAGGGTTCCAGAGCAATCAGGGAAGGTTCTGGATAAAAGTTTTTTGTTTTGTTTTGTTTTGCTTTTTGAGACAGGATGTCACTCTGCCACCCAGGCTGGAGGGCAGTGTTGTGAACTTGGTTCACTGCAACCTCCACCTCCCAAGCTCTAGCGATCCTCCCACCTCAGCTTCCTGAGTAGCTGGGACTACAGGTGTGCACTACCACACCCAGCTAATTTTTGTATTTTTTGTAGAGATGGGGTTCCCGCATGTTTCCCAGACTGGTCTCAAACTACTGAGTTCAAGCGATCTGCCTGCCTCAGCCTCCCAAAGTGCTGGGATTACAGGTGTGAACCACTGTGCCTAGTCTAGGCAGAAGTTTCAAAACAGGGATAAGCCAGGAGCAGCAAGAAGGCAGTCAGCACCAAGCAGCTGCCAGCCAACACTTTCGCTACACTCCATCATTACCCTGTCCTTGATGCCTGCTGGAGCCTGCCCTTGGCATTCGGTCTGTATATAAATCCAAGCATATCAGGCCAAGGCCCCAAAGAAAAGAGAAAAATGGGCCGGGCACGGTGGCTCACACTTGTAATCCCAGCACTTTGGGAGGCCGAGGCGGGCGGATCATGAGGTCAGGAGATCGAGACCACGGTGAAACCCCGTCTCTACTAAAAATACAAAAAAAAGTTAGCCGGGCGTGGTGGCGGGCGCCTGTAGTCCCAGCTACTCGGAGAGGCTGAGCCAGGAGAATGGCATGAACCCGGGAGGCGGAGCTTGCAGTGAGCCGAGATTGCACCACTGCACTCCAGCCTGGGCGACAGAGCGAGGCTCCGTCTCAAAAAAAAAAAAAAAAAAGAAAAGAGAAAAATGATTTTTTTTTACATGGCACAGAGTAATAAATATGAGCATAGCCAATGGTCCTGCATTTGGATCTCTGCTGTACTCTCACTAGCTGTGTTACCCTGGGCAAGACACTTAACCTCTCTGAGCCTTATTTTCCACCTTGGAATGAGGATCCAGTGACACAGGGTGCATGTGCGGCACCTGGCCCAGGCCTGCCCCGGAGTGAGTGCCCAGAGAAGGCACTATTTTTGTGTGTGTGATCTTCTGCGTGTGCTGGTTGTCTGCTCCACACAGTACAGAGTGTTCGTCCTTTGCTATCACTCGAGCAGCCACCACAACCTCCGTCTTGCGCAAGGAATTTGTATTCTCTCCAACTTTGCACATTGCTCAGGCATTTTAAATTCATTGATTTCTGTCCTTCCCCGGAAGACTTCAAACTCATTTGTAGGACAGTCCTTGTTCCTTGTTTTTGGAAGGGCTGACTGAGTCACGGGGATGGAATCTATTTCTTTTTTTTCTTTTTTTTTTTTTTTTTTGAGACGGAGTCTCACTCTGTAGCCCAGGCTGGAGTGCAGTGTTGCCATCTCAGCTTACTGCAACCTCCACCTCCCGGGTTCAAGCGAGTCTCCTGCCTCTGCCTCCCGCGTAGTTGAGATTACAGGCACGCACCACCATGCCTGGCTAATTTTTGTATTTTTCGTAGAGATGGGGTTTCACCATGTTGGCCAGGCTGGTCTTGAACTCCTGACCTCAAGTGATCCTCCCACCTAGCCTCCCACAGTGCTGGGATTACAGGCATGAGCCACCATGCCCAGCGGGGATGGAATCTATTTCTTTTTAATAACTTACATTGCTTTCCCCTCTTAGTACAAAAGCAGTAACATGCTCGGTGTGGCTCACACAAATAAGCAAAGGAAATCTACTGATAATCCTGCCATGCGGAAATAATCACTGTTAAGATTTTAGTTCTTATCCTTCCAGCATTTTTTTTTTTAAGAAAAAAAGAATACACACAATGGTTTTCTACAAATATGGGATCGTACTACACATGCTATTAGCACCATTTATTCAGGTAATGAGATATTGTGAACATCTTTCTATTTCTCATCTGCATCATATTGAATGGCTTACTTGTCTTCTATTATACCATGCTTTAGTCGGGCAATTCCCTGTTTTTGTACATTGAGGTTGTTTCTAATTATTTACTGTTAAGCTACAATGAAGAGTCTCCTGGCTAAATATTTGCCCACAATCATGATTATCTTCTCAGGATAAATTCTTAGAAATAGAATTGCTGGGTCAAGTTTTTTGACTGATGTTGTTGAATGGGTCTTCCCGCCAGCAGTGTTTGAAACAATCATTTCCCATATCTTGCCTCATGCCGGATATTATAATGATTTAAAAAAAAACTTAGTGAATTGAATAAGTAAAAGGACATCTAGTGATTTTTATTTTGCCAATCTGTTGTTACAGAGCTTCAAGAAGCAGATGCAGGTATAAAATGGGCCTGAGAAAGATGCAGAGGCAGGGAGGGGAGTGTGGTGGGTACTCACACTCCCTTCAGTATGAAGGATTTACCACCTCAGATGCTGGACGTGCTGTCGACCTCTTCGGGGATTGGCCAGGCTGAAGAGAACTGCCCTGCCCTGTCTGCCCACTTCTAGGCAGCAGCCTCCAGCGAGTGATCAAAAGAGACTATAGTCTGGGTGCGGTGGCTCACGCCTGTAATCCCAGCATTTTGGGAGGGCAAGGCAGGCAGATCACTTGAGTCCAGGAGTTAAAGACTAGCCTGGGCAACATGGTGAAACCCCGTCTCTACCAAAAAAAAAAAAAAAAACAAAAACTCAAAACAAAAAGAGGCTATAAATGGCCCTGGTCACCAAGATCAGGACAGCTCTGAACGGCCATGCTTCAGAACCCACCAGGGTCAGCGGAAGCCTTTTTTGAAACTGCATCTATGGCCGGATGCAGTGGCTCACACCTGTAATCCCAGCCCTTTGGGAGGCCGAGGCGGATGGATCACAAGATCAGGAGTTTGAGACCAGCTGGCCAACATAGTGAAACCCCGTCTCTACTAAAAATACCAAAATTAGCCAGGTGTGGTGGGGGGGTACCTGTAATCCCAGCTACTTGGGAGACTGAGGCAGGAAAATCACTTAAACCCGGGAGGCGGAGGTTACAGTGAGCCAAGATCATGCCACTGCACTCCAGCCTGGGTGACAGAGCAAGACTCCGTCTCAAAAAACAAAACAAAACAACAACAACAACAACAACAAAAACAAAAAACACATCTACATCTTGGTCTGACTTCTTTTTTTTTTTTTTTTTTTGAGACAGAGTCTCACTCTGTCGCCCAGGCAAGAGGGCAGTGGCATGATGTCAGCTCACTGCAACCTCTGCCTCCCAGGTTCAAGCAATTCTCCTGTCTCAGTTTCCCAAGTAGCTGGGATTACAGGTACCCTCCCACCACACCCAGCTAGTTTTTCGTATTTTTAGTAGAGATGGGGTTTCACTGTGTTGGCCAGGCTGGTCTCAAACTCCTGACCTCAGATGATCCACCTGCCTCGGCCTCCCAAAGTGTTGGGATTACAGGCATGAGCCACCACGCCCAGCCAGTCTGACTTCTTCTGCTGGTCCTGTTTCTTTTCCTTGGTCTACACTAGCCCCCAGCGGAGCCCACTCCCCAGGGAACCCAGCTCATGGTTAGGAAGCATCAGCTTGTGTCTGTCTACCTGGGACAAGCTCAAGGTGTGCTGGGTGTACAAACCTAGAATGTTCTGAGAGCTGAGCCTGCCTTCTTTCTTTGGGCCACCATGACAACACAGAGGTAAAATGTTTTAAGCCCTGGCAGGCAGCCCTGGGGTGCCAGAAGCTTCTAGGGTACCCTCTGGCTGGGTTATTTAAGCAGTCAGCTGGGTGGAGATTTACTATACAGAGTTTACTTCCCTTGACACCCCTCCTAGATAACAACACCTTCAGAAACAACAAGAATCGTAGCTGCCATTGTGCAGTATCATGAGGGTTATTTATTTTACAGATAAAGAAACTGGCTCAGAGAGGGTAAGTAACTTGTCTGAGTTGGCACAGCCAGTGAATGGTGGGGCTTGAAGTCTAACCCAGGACTGTCCATTCTAAAATCAATGCTCTTGGCCGGCCGCAGTGGTTCATGCAGGTAATCCCAGCACTTTGGGAGGCTAAGGTAGGTGGATTGCCTGGGCAACGTGGTGAAACCCCGTCTCTACTAAAATACAAAAAATTAGCGGGGGTTGGTGGCACAGACCTGTAATCCCAGCTACTTGGGAGGGTGAGGCACGAGAATCATTTGAACCCGGGAGGCGGAAGTTGCAGTGAGCCAAGATAGTGCCACTGCACTCCAGCCTGGAAGACAGAGTGAGACCCTGTCTCAAAAACAGAAAAAAAGATGAAAATATAAAAGAAACAAAGAGCATGTAACATTACTCTTCAAACCAGAGTCACTCTCCATAAATTACCAGTTTGATTGTCTTCATAGCCCTAACATGAGCTGAAATTCTTTTTTTTTTACTTTTTGTAGAGACAGGGTCTCATGTTGCCCAGGCTAGTCTCAAACTCCTGGGCTCAAGCAATCCTCCTGCCTTGGCCTCCCAAAGTGTTGGGATTACAGGCGTGAGCCACTGCGCCCAGCCTAAGAGATATTTTTGAACACAAGAGAGAAGCTAGGGAAATGACATTAACTCCAATACTCTTAGCCCAGAGAGTGGTTCTGCTTGCTCAGAGTTATGTGGGATCAGAGACCTTCTGGAACTCACTTTCCAAGGTACCCAAGTATTTAACTTTTCCTAACACCTGTGCTGGGGAGCAGGTGGGAAGCCCTTGGGGCTTTCTGACTGTAAAGACTGTCCCAGCTCTTGCCTCCAAGAAATGCCTCAGGGTAAACTTGGGAGGGAGGATAAATTTTTTCTAGTTATAAAGAGCTTCTTGGTGCCAATTGGAGGAGGGTGTTAATCCTACCTCTCCCCACCTGCATGGCAGGCCTGTCCAGGGAGCTCTGGGGCGGGGGGGTGGGGAGGCAGCTCTCATTTGGCAGTGCCACCGAGGGACAAGTCCTTATTGGCATCTGAGGAAGGAGTCCTGGGCCACAAAGCAGAGGGGTTCCAGGCCTGGAGCCAGAGCTGGTGGTTCATGTTTCTCAGCTCTCTGTATTCACTATCTCTCTGAGAAACCCCCTTTTAATTTATATACCCCACCTTGTAAAAATAATACACGATTGATGCAGAAAAGTTAGAAATCTAGAAAATACAATGGCAAAGAAAAATAACAGTGGGATGCAGTGACTCATGCTTGTAATCCTAGCACTTTGGGAGGCCAAGGTGGAAGCATCACTTGAGGCCAGGAGTTCAAGACCAGCCTTGGCAACAAAGCAAGACCCCCATCTCTTAAAAACAAACAAAAAATAGGCCGGATGGGCACGGTGGCTTATGCCTGTAATCCCAGCACTTTGGGAGGCCAAGGTGGGCAGATCACCTGAGGTCAGGAGTTCGAGAACAGCCTGGCCAACATGGTGAAACCCGATCTCTACTACAAAATTAAAAAATTAGGCGTGGTGGCGGGTGCCTGTAATCCCAGCTACTCAGGAGGCTGAGGCAGGAGAATCACTTGAACCTGGGAGGCGCAGATTGCAGTGAGCCAAGATCGTGCCACTGCACTCCAGCCTGGGTAACAGAACAAGACTCTGTCTCAAAAAAAAAAAAAAAAAAAAAAAAGCTAGGCATGGTAGGCACACCTGTAGTTCCAGCTACTTGGGAAGCTGAGGCGGGAGAATCACTTGAGCCCTGGAGTTTAAGGCTGTAGGGAGCTGTGATTGCACCACTGTACTCCTGCCTGGGCAACAGTAAGAACCTGTCTCTAAGAAAAGAAAAATAGCCGGGCGCGGTGGCTCATGCCTGTAATCTCAGCACTTTGGGAGGCCGATGCAGGGAGATCACCTGAGGTCAGGATTTCGAGATCAGCCTGGGCAACATGATGAAACCCCGTCTCTACTAAAAATACAAAATTAGCCAGGTGTGGAGGCACATGCCTGTAATCCCAGCTACTCGGGAGGCTGAGGCAGAAGAATCACTTGAACCTGGGAGGTGGAGGATGTGTTGAGCCGAGATCGCGCCATTGCACTCCAGCCTGGGCAGCAAGAGTAAATCTCCGTCTCACCAAAAAAAAAAAAAAGAAAAGAAAAGTAAAGAATAACTCACTCAACAGTTAACCACTGTTAATAATCTGGTGTGAAACAAAGTAGCAAATTTAAGAAACCCTGTTTGCTCATTTCTGTTTGAACCTCCGACTGTGATGAAATGTAGCTCTCCGGAAGAATCCTTGAAGACATAACAGGATAGCGTATGCACCGCCCTCCCCCCCCCCCCCCCCCCCCCCCCCACCATCTCTTGCCTGAGTTATTAGATTCCTTAAAAGGTAAATGACTCTAGGCTGGGCGCTGTGGCTCACCCCTGCAATCCCAGCACTTTGGGAGGCCAGGTGGGTGGATTGCTTGAGGTGATGAGTTTGAGACCAGCCTGGACAACATGACGAAACCCCATCTCTACTAAAAATATAAAATTAGCCAGGCATGGTGGCAGGTGCCTGTAATCCCAGCTACTCGGGAGGCTGAGGCAGAACTGCTGGAACCCGGGAGGTGGAGGTTGCAGTGAGCCGAGATCACGCCACTGCACTTTAGCCTAGGTAACAGAGCAAGATTGGGCACAATGACTCACGCCTGTAATCTCAGCACTTTGGGAGGCTGAGGCGGGAGGATCACTTGAAGCCAGGAGTTCAAAACCAGCCTGGTCAACATAGCGAGACTCCATCCCTATAAAAGAAAAATTTTTAAATTAGCTAGGTGTGGTGGCAGGCAACTGTAGTCCCAGCTACTGGAGAGGCTGAGGCAGGGAGATCTTTTGAGCCCAGGAGCTGGAGGCTGCAATGAGCCATGATTGTGCCATTGTACTTTGGCCTGGGCAACAGAGTAAGACCCTGCCTCAAAAAAAAAAGACTTCTTAATAAAACTAACTTTAATTCTTTATGCATTTTTGTTTGTTTGTTTGTTTGTTTTCAGCTGGTGTCTTGCTCTGTCACTCAGGCTGGAGTGCAGTGGCACGATCTCGGCTCACTGCAACCTCTGCCTCCCAGGTTGAAGCAATTCTCCTGTCTCAGCCTCCTGAGTAGCTGGGATTACAGGCAGACGCCACCACGCCCAGCTAATTTTTGTATTTTTAGTAGAGACAGGGTTTCACCATGTTGCCCAGGCTGGTCTCGAACTCCTGACCTCAAGTGATCCACCTGCCTTGGCCTCTCAAAGTGTTGGGATTACAGGCATGAGCCACCGCGTCTGACCACGCCTGGCCTGGTTTAGGTCTTGATTTGACCCCCAGAGGTGTACTATCTTCGGCAGGTCATAATTTTCCTAGGCTTCAACTTCATCTTCACAAAGATACGCCTCAGGTAGGAAAAACTGGACAATTTCTAGGGTCTCTCCTACCTCTCCATGGGTTTCCTGACCTGAATCTTCCTCCGTCAGAGAAGATTCTGGATAATCCAGCTCTGGCTGAATCACATCAGGCTGTAGGTAAAAGATGGCAGACAGGTGAGTCATTTACCTTACTAGGCCAGGCAGCTTCCCTAGCTACAAAACAGAGCTGCTCTATGCCTGCTCAGGGCTTCCCAATGTTCTCCTCTGGCACTCCCAGCCAGGAGGCACAGTTTCCAGCCAGGCTGCAAGGTCTCTAACAGCCATCAGCTCTAACCAGGAGCCAGGCATCAGCCTCCTAGCTAGGCTTTCTGCTTTTATTCCCACCCACTTCCAATCTAATTGCCCCACAGTTCCCAGAGTGAGGTTTTTATATGACAGAGCTTGTTGCTCCCTTGCTTAAAACATTTTCAGTAGTAGCTACTCATTCTAATTTTGGTAAAATCCAGATTCTCTTTTTTTTTTTTTTTTTGAGATGGAGTCTCACTCTAGTGCCCAGGCTGGAGTGCAGTGGCGAGATCTCAGCTCACTACAACCTCTGCCTCCCAGGTTCAAACAATTCTCCTGCCTCACCCTGCCAAGTAGCTGGGATTATAGGTGCACGCCACCACGCCCCGCTAATTTTTGTATTTTTAGTAGAGACAGGAGTTTCACCATGTGGGCCAGGCTGGTCTTGAACTCCTGACCTCAAGTGATCCACCCACCTCGGCCTCCCAAAATGCTGGGATTACAGGCATGAACCACCGCGCCCAGCCCAGATTCTTCACTGTGACTTACCAGGTCGTGAATGATCTGGTCTCGTGTATTCTCCACCTTCAACCTCATCTACCTGGCATCTTAGCTCCTGCAAAACAGTAAGTGCTTTCCCCATAGGGGCCCTAAAACCTGCTACTTCCCCTGCTTTGCCTCTAACGCCCAACATAAATGGCTCATCTTTATCACCTGTCAGTCTCAGCTCTTCTGAGGCTTCCCTAGACCAGCTGTCACTCCTGGTTAATCCCTCCCTCTCCTTGCACTGCTTCCCAGAGCCCTTGGCTCAGTCTGTAATAATACAAGATGGCTTTTAGTGTCTTCCCCATAGGAGTTTAAGCCCCACATGCTCTATTACCATCATATGTCCTGCTAGCACAGTACCTCACAGTGGCCAGCCAAACACTTGCTGAATGAATGACCAGATGTTTCTCCAACTCCTCCTCTTCACATTCCTACTGCTCCAGCCTTCCAGCAGAATCGTCTGGTTTTCTGAGTCCTTAGCATCCATGTCTCTCTGCCAACAGTTTCTTCCATGTGCCAGTATCTGAGACTGTGCGAACTGCATTACAGCTCCTCTATTTTTTTTTTTTGAGATGGAGTCTCACGCCATCGCCCAGGCTGGAGTGCAGTGATGCGATCTCTGCTCATTGCAACCTCCGCCTCCCGGGTTCACGCCATTCTCCTGCCTCAGCCTCCCACGTAGCTGGGACTACAGGCGCCCGCCACCACGCCCGGCTAATTTTTTTGTATTTTTAGTAGAAACGGGGTTTCACCATGTTAGCCAGGTTGGTCTCGATCTCCTGACCTCGTGATCTACCCACCTCGGCCTCACAAAGTGCTGGGATTACAGGTGTGAGCCACCGTGCCCGGCCTACAGCTCCTCTATTTTTAAAAATTTAATTTGAAAACATTTTTGGCTGGGCATGGTGGCTCACGCCTGTAATCCCAACACTTTGGGAAGCCAAGGCAGGAGGACGTCTTGAGTCCAGGAGTTCGAGACCAGCCTGGGCAACATGGCAAAACCCTACCTCTACAAAAAATGCAAAAAAACTAGTGGGGAGTGGTGGCGCACACCTGTAGTCCCAGCTACCTGGGAGGCTGAGGTGGGGGGATTGTTTGCACACAGGTCGAGGCTGCAGTGAGCTGAGATCAGGCCATAGCATTCCATTCTGGGTGACAGAGCAAGATAGTCTTGCTGTCTCCCAGGCTGGAGTGTAGTGGCGCAATCTCGGCTCACTGTAACCTCCACCTCCTGAGTTCAAGCAATTCTCCTGCCTCAGCCTCCCGAGTAGCTGGGATTACAAGCATATGCCACCACACTCGGCTAATTTTTGTATTTTTAGTAGAGATGGGGTTTCACCATGTTGGCCAGGCTGGTCTTGAGCTCCTGACCTTAAGTGATCCACCTGCCTTGGCCTCCCAAAGTGCTGGGATTACGGGTGTCAGACACTATGCCCGGCCAAAAATTTTTTTTAAAGACAGGGTCTCACTCTCCCCCAAGCAGGAGTGCAGTGGCACAATCATAACTCACCGTAACCTTAATTTCTGGGCTCAAGTAATCCTCCCACCTCAGCCTCCCAAGTAGCTGGGATTACAGGCTGGTGCCACCATGCTCAGCTAACTTGAAATTTTTTTGTAGAGGCGGGGTATCTCACTATATTGCTTAGACTGGCCTCAAACTGTTGGCCTCAAGCAATCCTCCCACCTCAGTCTCCTCAATTGCTGGGATTACAGGCCTGCAACTCCTTTAATACTCCCCAAAAATCCCACACAGTATGTTCTACTACCCCATTTTACAGATAAGGAAACTGGAGTTCAGCAAGTTCAAGTGCCTTGCCCTTGTGTATTAGTCCATTTTCACACTGCTGATAAAGACATACCCGAAACTCGGTAATTTATAAAAAGAGGTTTAATGCACTCGCATTTCCACGTGGCTGGGGAGGCCTCACAATCATGGTGGAAAGCGAAAGACCCGTCTTACATGGCAGCAGGCAAGAGAGAATCAGAGCCAAGCAAAAGGGGAAACCCCTTATAAAATCATCAGATCTCGTCAGACTTCTTCACTATCACGAGAATAGTGTGGGGGAACTGCTCCCATGATTCAATTATCTCCCACCAAGTCCCTCCCACAACACATGGGAACTACGGGAGCTACAATTCAAAATGAGATTTGGGTGGGGACACAGCCAAACCCTATCACCTCGGTTCCCATAGCTAGAATCAGTGGAGTCAGGCTTCGAACCCACCAGCTAAGCACCTTTATGAACTGAACTCATCAGAGTGGAACTGTAGCAGGAGGCTGTGACCCAGAGAGGTATGACAGCTTACCAAAAGACACTCAGTAAGAGGCAGAATACACCAAGCTTGTCCAACCCGTGACCCGCAGGCTGCATGCAGCCCAGGATGACTTTGAATGAGGCCCAAACACAAATTCTTCAACTTTATTAAAACATTATGAGATTTTTGCACAAACCATTGTTTTTTGTTTTAGCTCATCAGCTATCGTTACTGTATTTTGTGTGACCCAAGACAATTCTTCTAACGTGGCCCAGGGAAGCCAAAAGATTGAATATCCCTGAACTAGACCCTAGGGTGGGGAGTGGCTAAGACTCCCAGGCCAGGGTCTCTCCCCCAGCTGAGGCCACAGTGCTTCCCCATGGCCAAGACAGTGAGTTATTTAAGAATGGAATTACTGGCTTAGAAGCCAAAGTTGACTGTAATATCCCCAACTCTGGCTCCTGTTTTGAAAACCGGAATTCTTTGGAAGTTAATGGAAAACTCAAAATAGCAGACTCTGCCCTTGGGGTGTTTGCAGAGGGCTTTGAAGTGGTCTCAAATTACTGACAAGTGAAGATCAGGTAGAGTTAACAAAGCAACCAATGCACAAGCAGGTCTCAAGGGCAATTCACATTTATTTCCTGAGCATGCTGACTAAACATACTTCAAACAGCAGAAGGTAAAGAGTCTGTTTTATAAGTAAAGCTGTTTCTTGCCAACAGCGAACGGTGGTCCATGAAGAGTAACTTGAGCATCATCTTCAAGCTGAGGCTCCAGCTCTGGGGAAACAGCTGCTGGGTGAACCTGGTCCTTCTGGCCTGGTTGGGGGCCTCCAAGGAACTACTTGTTCTCATACTTGTGCTTGATGTGTTTCCACAGCTTCTGCATTTTAAAGACAACAGCCACAAACTTTGACCTTTGCCTCTCACATTTTACAACTACTCCCACTGCCCTGGTCTCTAAAATAAGCTTGGGGGAAACACATGCCATGTCCTGATTAAAAAGATACACTTGTGGGCAAACTCGAAGCAATCCTATGCTTGATGCACATTTTTTTTTTTTTTTTTTTTGAGACGGAGACTTGCTCTGTCGCCCAGGCTGGAGTGCAGTGGCGCAATCTCGGCTCACTGCAACCTCAGCCTCCTGGGTTCAAGCGATTCTCCTGCCTCAGCTTCAAGAGCAGCTGGGAATACAGGTGTGCGCTACCTGGCTAATTTTTGTATTTTTAGTAGAGATGGGGTTTCGCCATGTTGGCCAAGCTAGTCTCAAACTCCTGACCTCAAGTGATCTGCCTGCCTTGGCCTCCCAAAGCGCTGGGATGACAGGTGTGAGCCACCGCGCCGAGCCTTCATGCATAATTCTTGGCATTTATAAAATACTATGATGCTTTCAATCACCAGGTGAAGTAAGTGGAAAGGGGTGATCTTAATTTTGTAGGAAATTCAGTTTGAGATTGAGGGAAGTGCCCCAAAACACACAATTATTAAGGAAAACAGCCTGGAAGATGTCTCAGTTCTTCAACTCCCAGGTATTACTGAAGAGATTATAAGTGCGTAGTCCCAAAATACTTCACCATGAGCCATTTAAGACATTTCTTGGGACCTAAATTGGCTGAAATTCTCATTCCCAAGAGCACAAGAGGTTGAGCACAGTGGCTCACACCTGTAATCCCAGTACTTTAGGAGGCTAAGGCAGGAGGACTGCCTGAGCTCAGGAATTCGAGACCAGCCTGGGCAACATGGTGAAACCCCATCTCTAGAAAAAATACAAAAATTAGCTGGATGTGGTGGCGCATGCCTGTGGTCCCAGCTACACAGGAGGCTGAGGTGGGAAGATCACTTGAACCCAGGAGGTCAAGGCTGCAGTGAACTGTGATCATGCTACTGCACTCCAACCTGGGCGACAGAGTGAGACCCTGTCTCAAAAAGAAAAAAAAAAAAAGAAAAAAGCACAGGGAAAATGGATGAGTTATAACAACATACTTGGATGTCTCTCCAGATCAGTGGGAGTGGTTAACAGAACCACTTGCAAGAGATGGGACAGTGGCAATGCTTTCATATGCGCAGGAAGTTGCACTGGTCACAGGCAGCACAGCGCTAGTGGACAGTGCCTTCCCGGGCTGCAGAGTCAGCCAGTCTCAAATTAAAAACACAAGTGAGTGGTGGAACAGGGCTATATGTATAAGGTCTACTCCCATACAGCCATAATTTAGCGATATAAAGCATGCACTGCACCTAGCACAGTGCATGATACATAAAAGTAAAAAATGTGTTGCGATTCCTACCTCATGCTTCCACTTTCTCCTGAGGAATGTAAGCAATGATTATTTTTCAGTAGTACCACCTACCAGGCATTGGCACCACCTACCAGGCATGTGGCACCACCTACCAAGCATGTGGCACCCTGCCTGCATCTCATGTAATCCTCACAATCGTGCTCAGGTTACTATTAATATCTCCATCTCACAGTTAAAACGGAGTTCAGAGAAGAAACTCGCTCAGCTTAATGCCACAGTTAAGTGACAAGGACCAGTGTTCCTATCCAAGGCTTTCTGATTTCATAGCCCCCACTCTCAACCATTAATACCAACTGCCTACATGGGAAGACTTGGGGACCAGAAGCGGCGTCTGAAACTTCAGCCACGGCGTCTAAGGTGTCTAATGTCCTTTTCACGACCGTTGCCTGCTCAAATCTGCCCTTGAAACCCTGAGAGACAGGGGTCACGTTTCTGGCCCTGACTTGCCCCTGGCTTCCTGTGCACCTAGTAAGTCCTTTGCTCTCACTAGCCTTTAGTTTTTGCTTCTGATAATGGACAAGTGGGTATGTAGGGTGGCACACAGCAATACTTACAACCCCTGTAAAGTGAGATATATTAACCTCGCTTAACGTTTTAGAATTCACATCAAGCCAAGGTGACAGACGGCGGACTCGGGTTTACCCCTGGTTTACCCCAGAAGACGCCGACGGTTTACCCCTTACCCCCTTCCTGGTAAAAGTATACTGAGTCCCATCCCACCTCTACTCCACTGTCACCCCTCAGGCGGGTCCAAGGTCAGGAATGGCACAGGCCCTCACCCCCTCGTTGATGTGGTCGTAGATAGCGTCCGCGCCTTGATCGAAGGCGCGCTCGAAGAACACGACGCCCACGACGATGGTGAGGGCGAAGGTGGAGGTCCTGCGGAACAGCAGGGAGTACAATTTCGAAGTCAACGTCGCGGCCGCCATGTTTCTTCACAGTCCAACTCGCGCCACCGCGCCTGCGCCGGGGCCGACCTCGTTCTCCAAAGGCCCTAGACATGCAACACCTTATGGGATTTGTAGTTCCTCTGAATCTCAGCCTTCGTTGTTTTTGAACGACAGAGGTACTGCTGTCCTGGGCAAGAGAAAAAAAGTCTTATTCATATCAGGACAGCCCAAATAATCTGATAAAATTTATTACCCAATTTTTCTTCTCCAGAATTCCTGGCTATCAGAATATGTCAAACTACAACTCCCAGAAGCCCTCGCGCTCCCTCACCTTCTCCCCGCCCTCCGCCCGGTCCCGGCTTAGATTCCCAAAGCTCTCTAGGAAGGGCGAACTGATGGCCAAGGCGAGACTACGAATCCCAGCAAGCAGTGCGCGACGCGAGGACGCAGGAGGAGGAGCCCGGAGCTGCAGCCACCGGGGAGCCAGGTACCTTCCGCGAGACGTCGAGGGGCGAGTCCTAGTCTCTTTTCCCCGCATTGTAAGACTTGAGCGCTTCCTTCTCTGTCCGTACGCCCTGCGGCGGGACGCAGCATTTCTTGGGATGGGGTGTGGATAGAGGGGCGAGGGGATCTGGGTTCCCGAGACCCTGGCTCATCTCTTCGCTTTGTCCCCTGCACCAGTAACTCTAGGCCAGGAGCTGGAGCCTGTGGCAAAAGTCTTGTCCTGGAGGTTAAACCCTTCACCCTGGCTTAAGGGCCGGGACGGATCTGCCCTGCTTCCTGTTCCTCTCACCCCTGGGCTTCGCACCCGCCAACCCTGGTCTGGAAGGCTGGAGACTTGGGACCTGCTTGGGATTGAAAAGAGCAAGGGCTTTGGAGTACCTGGGGCATTCAACAGATGTTTTCCCAGTGCCTGTTCTGGTCCCTGCTCTGGGGACCCAGCAGTGAACAAAGTCCCTGCTCTCACAGAGCGCTCAATCTACTGAGTGGGCGGGTGGGGAGATGCAGTACAGCAAACAGATAATGTTTTGGTTGACTGGAGAGGCAGTGGTGGTGACATTGCACCCTGGGTGGCTGCTCTGGGGGGTGACGCTTGACTAGAGACCTGAATGAATAGTAGAGTTCAACAAGAAAACGCTGGTGCAAAGGTCTTGAGGCAGCTACAGTCCTGGGATGTTTGAGGGAAAGAAGTAGAGTGGACTGTGAAGAGGTGGACTCTGGTCAGCTCATGTCTGGCCTTGGAATCCACCTTATGGAGTCTTGTTTTCTTTGGTTTTTGTTTTTAGAGACAGGGTCTCACTGTGTTGCCCAGGCTGGTCTCCAACTCCTGGGCTCAAGCAATCTTCCTGCCTCGGCCCCCCAAGGTGCTGGAATTACAGGTGTGAGCCACCGCGTCTGGCCAAGGAGTCTTGTTTTTTTCTAATTGCACTGGGAGGCCACTGAAGGGTTTTCAGCAGAAATGCGACAAGATTTAATTTGCACTTTAATGTCATCATCCTGGGTAGTCTATGGAGAGTGGACTGCGAGGGGGAAGTTATTGTAGTAGATCAGTTGAGGGAAGATGGGTGGTTATTTATTTGAGATGGAGTCGACCGGGCATGGTGGCTCATGCCTGTAATCCCAGCACTTTGGGAGGCCGAGGCGGGTGGATCACGAGGTCAGGAGTTAGAGACCAGCCTAACCAACATGGTGAAACCCCGTCTCTACTAAAAATACAAAAATTAGCCAGGCGTGGTGGTGTGCACCTGTAATCTCAGCTACTTGGGAGGCTGAAGCGGGAGCATTGCTTGGGATTACAGGCGCCTGCCACCATGCCCGGCTAATTTTTTTTTTTAGTAGAGATGGGGTTTCACCATGTTGGCCAGGCTGGTCTCAAACTCCTGACCTCAGGTGATCCTCCCATCTTGGCCTCCCAAAGTGCTGGGGTTACAGGCGTGAGCCACCACGCCCAGCCTGATGGGTGGCAATTTAGGTTAGGGTGTGGAGCAGAGCAGTGATCAGATTTGGGATGTAACTTGGGAGGTAGGGCAGACAGAGCAAGCTAGCAGATCTGTGTAGGGTGCACAGGAAAGAGGAATTGAGGAGGATATCTTAAGTTTTTTGTTTCTGTTTTTGTTTTGAGACAGAGTCTTGCTCTGTTGCCCAGGCTGGAGTGCAGTGGCACAATCTTGCCTCACTGCAACCTCTGCCACCCAGGTTCAAGCAATTCTCATGCCTCAGCCTACTGAGTAGCTGGGATTACAAGCGGACACCAACATGCCCAGCTCATTTTTGTGTTTTTAGTAGAGACAGGGTTTCACCATGTTGGCCAGGCTGATCTTGAACTCCTGGCCTCAAGTGATCCACCTGCCACGGTCTCCCAAAGTGCCGGGATTACAGGTGTGAGCCACCGTGTCCAGCTGACATCTAAGTTTTGACCTCAACAATTTAAAATCAACAGAATGATCTTAAGTTCTGTTTTGGCCACGTCAGTTTGAGCTAGCCCACAGACATCAAGTGGAGGTGTCTAGAGGCAAATGAGGACATGGATCTGGAGTTTAGAGGAGAGGTATGAGCCTGAGAAGAGTCATCCGGATAGGGGTGGCATTCAAAACCAGGGACTGGGCTGGGCATGGTGGCTTACACCTATAATCCCAGTGTTTTGGGAGGCCAAGGCAGGAGGAACACTTGAGGCCGAGAGTTGAAGACCAGCCTGGGCCACACAGTGAGACCGTCTCCACAAAAAACAATCTAGGGGCTGGGCGCGGTGGCTCACACCTGTAATCCCCGCACTTTGGGAGGCCAAGGTGGGCGGATCACTTGAGGTCAGGAGTTCAAGACCAGCCTGGCCAACATGGTGAAACCCTGTCTCTACTAAAAATACAAAAAAATTAGCCACCCGCTTGTAATCCCAGCAACTCAGGAGGCTGAGGCAGGAGAATCACTTGAACCTGGGAGGCGGAGGCTGCCACGAGCTGAGATGGCGCCACTGCGCTCCAGCCTGGGTGACAGAGCTCAAACGAAAACAAAACAAACAAAAACTAGGGATTGGATTGCAGGCCTGGCTCTGCCTCTGACTCTGACATTGATCAGGCTTTAACTCTCTGGACCATCTTTTAATTCATCTGTAAAGAGCAAAAGTAATACCAGGTTAGGGGATCAGAAGGTAAAATGTGAAATGCTTTACATCCATGAGTTATCCTTAGTGTGGTTTTATACTATTTGCAAAGCATCCTGGGAGCCCATCAGAGCAGGAAGTTGTGAGGCTCCAGGGGAAGACTACTTAGGTCTTGCTAATCATTTCCAACCAATCTGGCTGATGGGAAGTTCACAGGAGGGAGAAATGAGTAGGGAAGACCACAGGGAGTTAAAGGTGTGGCTTGTTTTATTTGGTTTTATTATGTTTTATTTTTGTACAGACAGGGTCTCCCTCCATTGCCCAGGCTGGAGTACAGTGGCACATAATTCCTGGTTGTAATAATCATAGTTCCTTGCAGCCTGGAACTCCTGGGCTCAAGCAATTCACCTGCTTCAACCTCCCAAATAGCTGGGATTACAGGTGTGCACCACCATGCTGGGTTATTATTATTATTATTATTTTGAGAAAGGGTCTTACTCTGTTGCCCAGGCTGGAGTGTAGTGGCATGATCATAGTTCACTGCAGCTTCGAACTCCTGGGCTCAAGTGGTACACCCACCTCAGCCTTCCAAGTAGCTGGGACTACAGGTGCATACCACTATGCCCCACTAATTTCGTTTTCTGGTTTTCTTATAGATTTTTTGTAAAGACTAAAAAAATTTAGGGGTGTCACCATGTTGGCCAGGCTGGTCTCAAATTACTGAGCTCAACTGATCCACCCACCTTGGCCTTCCAAAGTGCTGGGATTACAGACATGAGCCATCTCCCCAGCCTACTTTTTATTTATTTATTTATTTATTTATTTATTTATTTATTTAATTTTATTTTTTTGAGACGGAGTCTCGCTCTGTTGCCCAGACTGGAGTGCAGTGGCATGATCTCGGCTCACTGCAACCTCTGCCTCCTGGGTCAAGCAATTCTCCTGCCTCAGCCTCCTGAGTAGCTGGGATTACAGGCGCCCGCCAGCACACCCAGCTAATTTTTGTATTTTTAGTAGAGATGGGGTTTCCCCATGTTGGTCAGGCTGGTCTTGAACCTCGGACCTCATGATCCACCCACCTCAGCATCCCAAAGTGCTGGGATTACAGGCGTGAGCCACCACGCCTGGCCCTATTTATTTATTGAGGCAGAGTCTCGCTGTGTTGCCCAGGCTGGAGTGTAGTGGTGTAATCTCAGCTCACTGCAACCTCTGCCTCCTGGGTTCAAGTGATTCTGTTCTCTCAGCCTCCCGAGTAGCTGGGATTACAGGCACCTGCCACCACCCCTGGCTAATTTTTCTATTTTTAGTACAGATGGGTTTTCACCATCTTGGCCAGGCTGGTCTGGAACTCCTGACCTCAGGTGATCTGTCCGTCTTGGCCTCCCACCCAGCCTAATTTAAAAAAAAATTTTTTTTAGAGAGAGGGTCTTGCCACATTGCCCAGGCTGTTCTCTAACTCCTGGCCACAACGGATGCTCCCACCTTGGCCCCTCAAAGTACTGGATTTTGGGCCGGGTGCGGTGGCTCATGCCTGTAATCCTAGCACTTTGGGAGGCCGAGGCGGGCGGATCATGAGGTCAGGAGATCGAGACCATCCTGGCTAACACGGTGAAACCCCGTTTCTACTAAAAGTACAAAAAATGAGCCGGGCGTGGTGGCGGGCACCTGTAGTCCCAGCTACTCGGGAGGCTGAGGCAGGAGAATGGCCTGAACCCGGGAGGCAGAGCTTGCAGTGAGCCGAGATTGTGCCACTGTACTCCAGCCTGGGCTACAGAGCAAGACTCCATCTCAAAA
Organism: Hylobates moloch; assembly: GCF_009828535.3. Classification (NCBI taxonomy): domain Eukaryota; kingdom Metazoa; phylum Chordata; class Mammalia; order Primates; family Hylobatidae; genus Hylobates; species Hylobates moloch. The sequence goes on along the minus strand of NW_026652294.1, from coordinate 11,456,961 downwards.
AAAAAAAAAAAAAAAAAGTACTGGATTTTGGTTTTATATTTTATCTTTTAAATTCTCATTCAGAGGTAATCATTTAAAAAACTTAATTTCCCTTAAACTAGCAGTCCCCTACCTTTTTGGCACCAGAGACCAGTTTTGTGGAAGACAATTTTTCTATGGACGGGGTACAGGAGGGGGATGGTTTCAGGATGATTCAAGTGCATTATATTTATTGTGCACTTTATTTCTGTTATTATTGCATTGTAATATATAGTGAAATAATTATAAGCTCAGCATAATGTAGAATCAGTGGGAGGCCTGAGCTTGTTGTCCTGCAACTAGACAGTCCCATCTGGAGGTGATGGGAGACAGTGACAGATCATCAGGCATTAGATTCTCATAAGGAGCATGCAACCTATATCCCTCGCATGCGCAGTTCACAATAGGATACGTGCTCCTATGAGAATCTAATGCTGCCAATGATCTGACGGGAGACGAAGCTCAGGCAGTAATGCGAGCAATGGGGAGTGGCTGTAAATACAGATGACGCTTCGCTCACTCACCTGCCACTCACCTCCTGCTGTGCGGCCCAGCTCCTAACAGGCCATGAACTAGTACCAGTCCAGGGCCTGGGGGTTGGGTCCCCTGCTTTAAGCCATGTATTTCAACTTAGAAATTATTATTCAATACATAAATATCAGAAAATAAGAAAAATGACCTTAATTTTTTTATTAATATTTGAACTCAAGTTGAAGATTCTAAATTTCTCAAGACACTCATCCCTATTTACAGCTTAATTTCATTCCTGCCAACATTTTAAATCTATTTGTAAATTTAATATATTTGATTTTCTTTTTAAGTACTTTATATGAATAACATAACAAGCACAATTTTCCCCAGAGTAAAGTTACTACAAAATCTAATCAATTAAACTTATAATGAATTTCAAGTTCTTGTAAATAGTTATTTTTACAGACTTAGTAAAATTCTCTATGTCAGTGGCTCTTAGTATAGGGAGCTAAAAAGAACAAAAACAAAAAAGCAGGCTGTATTTCTGACATGAAATAGGAATATATGGGGGGCCCCTTAGTAACCTTTATAGCACCCCAGGTAATTCTGTTATACAGTCCATATTTCCAATCATTGCTAACCTCTCAATTTAAAATCACAACTCTAATATCAATTACTGACATATATTTTATCACTTACTAACTCTATATTTTAACTTTTGTATTTTAAATAGGAATCACAATGCTTATCTGTTAGACACTCAACATATCTCATTTTCTTCAATATTACAGATACTTTTTTTGTGTGTTTTAGGCATTAGATTCTCATAAGGAGCACATAACCTAGATCTCTCGCATGCACAGTTCACAGTAGGATTGTTCTGAGACAGTATCTCACTCTCTCACCCAGGCTGGAGTGCAGTGGTGCAATCTTGGCTCACTGCAGCCTCCATCTCCCCGGGCTCAAGCAATCCTCCTACCTCAACCTCTTGAGCAGTAGCTGGGACCACAGGCCCGAGCCTGCACCACCATGTCTGGCTAATTTTTTAAAAATTATTTGTAGAGACAAGGTTCCCCCTATGTTGCCCAGGCTGGTTTTGAACTCCTAGGCTCAAGTGATCCTCCTGCCTCCCAAAGTGCTGGGATTACAGATGTGAGCCACCATGCCTGGTCTACAGCTACTTTTTTTTTTGAGACAGAGTTTCACTCTGTCACCAGGCTGGAGTGCAGTGGCACGACCTCGGATCACTGCAACCTCCATCTCCCAGGTTCAAGCAATCCTCCTGCCTCAGCCTCCTGAGTAGCTGGGACTATGGGTGCGTGCCACCACGCCCAGCTAATTTTTATATTTTTAGTAGAGACAGGGTTTCACCATGTTGGCCAGGATGGTCTCGATCTCTTGACCTCATGATCCACCTGCCTCAGCCTCCCAAAGTGCTGGGATTACAGGCGTGAGCCACCGTCCCTGGCCAACAGCTACTTTTTAATTCCAAAATATACTGCTTATTACTAAATTTAGGATAGGAACATTAATACAGTGAATTTGATTTGCTCTTATGCTTCTATTTTTAATTCTAAACTTTCCAGGAGTGTGACAAGACACTTATCTAGTAAGAAAACAGCTTTATCCACTTTAACTACTTGTGCTTAGCAACAGGTTGGATTACCACTTCAGTGACCTGAGGTTATTCATAATTGGACTGATTTCTAGCTGGGACATGAGTCCAGGGGGCTGTGTCTGCCCAGAGTAACTGTCCCCAGCAGAGGCTGCATTTGGAACTTGAGGGAAAGTTCATTCCTCCAGGCTTTTGCTTTTTTTTTTTTTTTTACATCTGCAACAGATTTATTTTTTAAAGGAATGGATTTTGAGAGAAAACAACGTGGGCAGAAGTATGGAATAGAAAATAAATACAAATGTAGGCTATTCTGCTAATTGTTTTATAACCACAACAAACTAGTACAGAGAATGCCCTGTACAAAACACAACAAAGGTTCAAACATCGAGGTGTTCCCTTAGCAAGGCTGAAAATTTCAGTCTCTGGTATTTGGAATTTAGGCTGCAGTCCTTGTTTTTGGATGGATCACTGGGTGTGTGGCACAGTCCATGCTTTTAACCAGACTTGAACAGAAGAATGGCCACTTGGCCCAGGTAGAAGTAGATGAAGTGTTTGGTTTCATGTGTCACGTAACTACCGAAGTTCCTCCCCACGATGCAATGCCAGGTAGGATTGTACTTCTTGTCAAATTCCTTCTTGATATGAGCCGCAATGTCCTTCTCTATGTTGTATTTCTCCAGCGCCTGAGTAGCGCACTCCACCGAGTCCTGTTGCATCTCTTCCGACATGTCCGCATTTTTTATCACGGCCTTTCGGTCGCACATGGTTACCGTGGAGAAGGGGGCTGGCCGACTGCAACGGTCTCCTGGGGGAGGTGCTAGCACAGCTCAGGCCCGGCTAGAGCTGCCGTCGCTACCGAAGCCGTGGCGCATCTGCTTCTTAAGGGGTATTAGACTTGCTAGTTAAAATGCAGACTTCTAGGTCCCCCTGCAGATCTGCTAAATCAGGATTTCTGGGGACCTGACCCAGGAGACTATTTTTTTTTTGTTTTTGAGACAGAGTCTTGCTCTGTCACCCAGGCTGGAATACAGTGGCACGATCTGGGCTTACTGCAACCTTCACCTCCTGGGTTCAATCTCGAGCCTCAGCCTCCCAAGTAACTGGGATTACAGGTGTGCACCACCACGCCGAGCTAATTTTTTTTTTTTTTTTGAGATGGAGGAGTCTGTCTCTGTCACTCAGGCTGGAGTGCAGTGGCACAATCTTGGCTCACTGCAACCTCTGCCTCTCAGGTTCAAGCGATTCTCTTGCCTCAGCCTCCTGAGTAGCTGGGATTACAGGCGCCTGCCACCATGCCCAGCTAATTTTTTTTTTTTTTTTTTTGAGATGGAATCTCACTCTGTTGCCCAGGTTGGAATGCAGTGGTGTGATCTCAGCTCACTGCAACCTCCACTTCCTGGGTTCAAGAAATTCTCCTGCCTCAGCCTCTCGAGTAGCGGGGACTACAGGCACATGCCGCCATGCCCGGCTAATTTTTTGTATTTTAGTAGAGACGGGGTTTCACCGTGTTGCTGAGACTGGTCTCGAACTCCTGAGCTCAGGCAATCTGCCCGCATTGGCCTCCCAAAGTGCTGGGATTACAGGCGTGAGCCATCATGCCTGGCCTAATTTTGTATTTTTAGTAGAGACGAGGTTTCACCATGTTGGCCAGGCTGGTCTTCAACTCCTGACCTCAGGTAATCTGCCTGCCTTAGCCTCCCAAAGTGCTAGGATTACAGACATGAGCCACCGTGCCCGGCCCCCTTTGACTTTTTGTTTTTTCGAGACAGGGTCTCACTCTGTCGCCCAAGCTGGAGTGCAGTGGCATGATCAGAGCTCACTATAACTTCAACCTCCTGGGCCCCAATGATCCTCCCATCTTAGCATCTTGAGTAGCAAGGACTACAGGCACATGACATCCCAACTGGCTAATTAAAAAAAAATTTTTTTTAGAGACAGCGGTCTCACTATGTTGCCCAGGCTGGTCTTGAACTCCTGACCTCAACTGATCCGCCTTGGCCTCCCAAAGTGCTGGGATTACAGGTGTGAGTCACTGCATTTAGCTGAGATTCATTTTTAATAAGTTTCTCACTTGGAAGCCATGGAAAATTTTGAGCAGGGATGATTTAAGGAGAGTTGATCTGATGCTGCTTATGATACAGTGAATGGAGGGGGCTGTCCAGAGGTGAGGAGCTGAGTTCTGACTTGGGCAGTAGTGACAGTGGAGATAGAGGATCAGATGATATTTGGTGTCCAGACTGGGGAGAGAAGAAGGGGGAGGCAGAGACAGTTCTGAGTCCAAGTATCTGGTTCAGGAGCCTCATTCAGACTATTTTTACCTTTCCTATTTGGAAACTCTGGCCTCCTGGGACCTGTAACTATCTGATGAGAAACTGTGTCTTCAGCCCGCAGTCCCTGGAGCCCAGATTCAGGCTCAGCCGACCTTCACCGGGCCTTGGGGTGTGCTAGGCCAAGTCTGGTTGGAATCAGGGTTTGCCTTGTCAGTCTTCATCCAGGGGCTGAGGGGAATGTCTGCTCTATTTCTTTCACTCACCACCCCTGGCTGGTTCATCCGAGTGAACCAGGTCTCTGGAACCCTCCATGGCAGCCTCCAGAGGAAGAAGGAATAGGATTTATCCCCGCCTTACAAATTTCCCTCTTGTTCTTTTCCTCCTTTTTAGAGGCTAGTCAAGCGAGGCAGTGGGAGTGCAGAAGGAACAAAGAAATCTGTATCTGGTTGTGATCAGTTAGTCACCAACACCGCTGCACTTGGACTAGTCCCCCACTTTTTTTGAAGGGATTTTTTTTTTTTTTGCAAATTTTAAAACAATACATGCCAAATATAGAAACTTTAAAAAATAGATATCAAATGAAAAAAATCTGGACATAATCCTATTAAGTTTTCTTTTCTTTTTTGAAACGAGGTCTTGCTCTGCCACCCAGGCTGGAGTGCAGTGACATGATCTCGGCTCACTGCAACCTTCATCTCCTGGGCTCAAGCGATCCTCCCACCTCAGCCCCCCAAGTAGCTGGAACTATAGGCATGCATCGCCACACCCAGCTAATTAAAAAAAAAAAAAAAAAAAAGCTTTTTGTAGAGATAGGGTCTTACTATGTTGCTCAGGCTGGTCTCAAACTCCTGGACTTAAGCAATCCTCCTGTCTTGGCCTCCCAAAATGCTGGGATTACAGGAGTGAACCACTGCATCCAACCTAAGGCAACAAACTTTTATTCTCTCATACTGTTTCTGAGGGTCAGGAATCTGGGCGCTGCTTAGCTGAGTGGTTCTGGCTGAGTCTCTCAGGAGGTGGCAGTCAAGATACTAGCCAGGGTACAGTCATCTGAAGGCTTAACTGCGGCCAGAGGGTTTGCTTCCAAATTTATTCACATGGCTGTTAGCAGCGGGTCTCAGTTCTTCACCACGTGGGCCACCCTGCAGGGCTACTCACAGTGTGGCAGCTGGCTTTTCCCAGATCAAGTGATCAGAGAAAGAAGACACTGAGATGGAAGCGGCAGTGTCTTTTTTTTTTTTTGGAGATGGAGTCTCATTCTGTTGCCCAGGCTGGAGTGCAGTGGCGATCTTGGCTCACTGCAACCTCCGTCTCCCGGGTTCAAGCAATTCTCCTGCCTTAGCCTCCCGAGTAGCTGGGACTACAGGCGCATGCCCCACACCCGGCTAATTTTTTGTATTTTAGTAGAGACGAGGTTTCCCCATGTTGGTCAGGCTGGTCTCAAACTCCTGACCTCAAGTGATCCGCCCACCTTGGCCTCCCAAAGTGCTAGGATTACAGGTGTGAGCCACCGTGTCCTCCCTGCAGTGTCTTTTATAACCTGTTCTTGGAAATAGCATACCCTCACCTCTGCTCTGTTCTCTTGGTCACACAGACCAACCCTGACCCAGCTTGTGAGGGGACTATACAAGGTGTGAAAATCAGGAGGTGGGATTGCTGGGGGCTTGGAGGCTGGCTGCCACATGCACAAGCATGTATGAAGCACCATTGGTGTGCCAGGCACTGTGCTAAGCACCTAGCATGCATGATTTAATTCTCATAGTAATCTTATGAAATAGAGTCATTACCCTCATCTTCCAGATGAAGCTCAGAGGTAAGCAGTTTGCTGAGAGTTACACAACCTGAGAGTGGCAGGGATTGGATTCAGACCTGGGTTGGTGATTAGAGTAGTTGTGTTTAAGGGAAAACAGCTTCAAAGGATTGTTCCGTGTGACCTTGAGCAGGCTCTCACCCTCTCTGTTATGTCCATCATCTGCTGCTTTAGGCTAGCATTTCTTTCTTTTTTTTTTTTTTTTTTTTTCTGTGAAGTCCTTTTTTTTTTTTTTTTTTTTGAGATTGGGGTCTCACCCTGTTGTCCAGGCTGGAGTGTACTGGCATGATCATGGCTCACTGCAGCCTTGAACTCCTGGGCTCAAGTGATCCTTCCACCTCAGCCTCCCAAGTAGTTGGGACAACAGGTGTGTGTTACCATACCTAGCTAATTTTTTAATTAAAAAATTATTTTTTTTTGAGATAGTCTCGCTCTGTCACCCAGGCTGGAGTGTAGTGGCGCAATCTTGGCTCACTGAAACCTCCGCCTCCCAGGTTCAAGTGATTCTCCTGCCTCAGCCTCCCGACCAGCTGGGATTACAGGCATGCACCATCATGATGGGGTTTCACCATGTTAGCCTCGAACTCTTGGCCTTAGGTGATCCACCCGCGTCAGCCTCCCAAAGTGCTAGGATTAAAGGTGTGTGCCACCATGCCTGGTCAAATTTTAAAAAATTTTTTTGTAGAGATGGGGTCTAACTATGTTGCCCAGGGTGGTCTCAAACTCCTGGGCTCAAGTGATCCTCCCACCTTGGCCTCCGAAAGTGCTGGGATTACAAGTGTGAGCCACTGTGACTGGCCTGGACTTGCATTTCTCTGTGGAGTCTGAATCAGGACTTTTTTACATCCTGGCCCTGCCCCAGACCTGCCGAGTTAGAAATTGCAGTGGGTGGGCCCGTCGCTGCCTTAGACCTGTGGGAATATGATGTGCCTTACCCCAGGGGAGAGCAGGAGGCAAATACAGGGATGAGGTCAGGATGAAAAAGGTGTATGGCTGCCACCCAAGGATCTCAAGGATGCCTCTAGCATATGGGGGTCCGGTCAGGAAAGACATCTGGATTTCCTTGGTGCTTCCTTCGGAGCAGGGACCTGCACCAGCAGTCTGCAGGCCACCCCCACAGGGTGGTTCTGATGCCATCGACTCCAGATGGCAGGCATATGTGACACTGGGACACTACCGAGCTCCTAGTGGGCGTGCAATAAAGCCGTCCTGTGGCTGTGGTTTACTGTTTACCTGGGGTCTGGAGGTGCCATAATTAGAAAAAATAACAGGTGAGCTTCAGGGTCGCCTGTGGTGAGCACAAGTCCAGGATAATTACAGTGTGCATCCCAGCCCCTGGCCAAAGGCCAAGCTGTTGGCTTATTTTTGCCTTGTGCCAAAGCCAGCTCTGTCTGTACCTCACACACACACAGCGAAAGGAATGGAGAATATTGATGACGCACAAATGTTTGCTCTGTAACAGCCTCACGGCAGGACAGTGGGATGGGGAGAGATTGGGCTCTGGGGTCAGCCAGACCCAAGTGTGCGTGCCAGCTCTGGTGTGCCTTGGCTGTGGGGCGTTAGGCACGTGGCTTCACAGTGTCATGGTGAAGGCTCCACAGGAGGGGATGTGGGGGTCCCTGGCACCCTGGCCCACTGGCAGCTCAGGATGATGAGACGTGATTGTTATTGGTTATTCATGTAAGTGTCATTATTGTTACCGACACTAACAGTAATTGTTATGGTTATTGTTAGAGTCTTTCTGGCCATGGCTGTGGACAAATTAGGTCTGATTTTTCCCAAACCTGTTTTGTTGTCTGTAAAATGGACACTTGATATTGGTATCTACTCAGAGCATCTCTAGGAGGATTAAATAAGGGAATGAAAGCGAAGTGCCAAGCAAGTGGGAATCAAATCTGAAGGTGTCACCCCTCACCCACCATCCCCAGCCTCTTTTCTCCCCTCTGCCACCCCACAGTGCCTTGAGTAGTTTTCTTCTTTCTTTCTCTTTCCTTCTTTCCTTCCTTCCTTCCTTCTTTCTCTCTCTCTCTCTTTCTTTCTTTCTTCTCTTTTTTGACAAGGTCTCACTTTGTTGCCCAGCCTGGAGCACAGTGGCACAATCTCGGCTCACTGCAACCTCCACTGCCTGGGTTCGAGCAATTCTCCTGCCTCAGCCTCCTGAGCAGCTGGGATTATAGGCGTGTGCCACCATGCCCGGCTAATTTTGTATTTTTAGTAGAAACAGAGTTTCACCCTGTTGGTCAGGCTGGTCTCAAACTCCTGACCTCAAGTGATCCACCCACCTTGGCCTCCCAAAGTGCTGGGATTACAGACATGAGCCACCGTGCCCGGCCTTGACTGCAGTTTTAAAGTGGGATTCAGAGTGTGTTCACTTAGAGGGTGAGGGGGTGGGCAGCCTGGATGATAATGGTAACAACAGTAACAGCCTCCGTTATTGAACAGGAACTATATGCTAGGCACCTTTTTTTCTTTGTTTGAGACAGGGTCTCTGTCACCCAGGCTGGAGTGTAGTGGCACAATCTCGGCTCACTGGAGATTGACCTCCTTGGGCTCAAGCTATCCTCCCACCTCAGGCTCTCAAATAGCTGGAACTACAGGTGTGCACCATCATGCCTGCCTAATTTTTTTTTCCTTCTGTAGAAATGGGGTCTGCCCATGTTGTCCAGGCTGGTCTTGAGCTCCTGGGCTCCAGTGATCCTCCCACCTCGGCCTCCCATCACGTTGGGATTACAGGCCTGAGGCATTGCAGCTGGCTACTAGGCACCTTCATGTACTACTGCCTCGGTAAATCTCAGCAGCTGTGGGATCCATATTTATAGCTAAGAATAGATCAAGGGAGATGAAATGACTTCCCAGGGGTCACCCAGCTTATATGCGGCAGAGCTGGAATTCAGATGTGACCCATGTGACCCAGAGGATGTCCCACTAGCCTTGCCCGCTGCCCCTTGGCCACGAGAAGCCAGCACTCTCACCTGCTGATGCTCTGGGGCTCCAGCAGATGCCTTTGCAGCCATGCACCTGGTCCCTGGGAGTGGGTGGGTGGCACCACCTGTGTTTGTGGCAGGGAGTGGGGCCGGATGGTTCTGTGTTCCGGACGGGACCTCGCTCACACTCTGCTGCGTGTGCCACCCTCAGAGGATGGGGATGAATCACAGCAGAGGGGGCCAGCTTAGTCAGCACCCCATGCTGGTGTCTGGGCACCATTTAGAGACACTCCAGCTGTCGCCTTCCTCCCCTGTCCCTGACCCCCTCCTCGGCTACCAAGTACAGTGGTGCAGGTTGCACCTTGTGCAAGGACACCTGGCTGAGGGGAGCTGGAGCTGAACTGCAGCCGGCATTCTGCTTGCCAACTTGTGTGTCTGGCAGGGCGCTGCATGTGTCCAGAGGATTCTGCAAGTTGAACCTTATCCTAATGTGGGCAAAGGCATCAGAGCAGGAGGCATTTGGTTCGGGAGCTCTAGAATTTACACCTGAGCGAGGTCATCTTGTTGAAGGTCAGCCTCTGTCTGGGAACATGGCCTCAGGCACATGCCTGTGGGGACAGGACTGTGAAGTAGGTAGAATGTGTGCCCCCTCACCCCGATGCCATCCCTGGGCAGTGGGGGCTCTGCACAGCTGGTTCTTCTATGTTGTTTTTTTTCTGCTTTTTTTGAGAGGGAGTCTCGCTCTGTCACCCAGGCTGGAGTGCAGTGGTGCGATCTTGGCTCACTGCAACCTTTGCCTCCTAGATTCAAGTGATTCTCCTGCCTCAGCCTCCCGAGTAGCTGGGATTAGAGGTGCGTGCCACCACACCCAGCTAATTTTTTTTTTTTTTTTTTTTTTTTTTTTAGATGGAGTCTCGCTCTGTCACCCAGGCTGGGGTGCAGTGGTGCGATCTCTGCTCACTGCAACCTCTGCCTCCTGGGTTCAAGCGATTCTCCTGCCTCAGGCTCCTGAGTAGCTGGGACTACAGGCACATGCCACCATGCCCAGCTAATTTTTGTATTTTTAGTAGAGACAGGGTTTCACTATGTTGGCCAGGCTGGTCTGTAACTCCTGACCTCGTGATCCACCCTCCTCAGCCTCCCAAAGTGTTGGGATTATGGGCGTGAGCCACCACGACTGACCTGAACACTGTTATTATCCCAGTTTTCATAGCAGGAAAACAAGGCCAGAAATGCCAGTATCACTGAGTGAGAAAATTAGGAAGCAGTGGCGACTGGATGTAAGCCCTGACATCTGACTCCAGAGCCAGCTCTTAACCCTGTTCCCGGACAGCCTCCCCAGGCACGGAAGTGCGGAGATAGCCGGTCCTGGCGCTCAGTGCTGTCCCCAGGCTGGGTATCCCGCTCTCGGAGGTGAGATGGGGGTGCTGTGACCTGCTTCTCAGGGCGAGAGGGTCAGGGAGGGGCCTGCCCGGTTGGTGCTCAGTGAGCATGCTTTCCCGTCCCAGAGGGACTGTGCTGCCTGCTGGTCTCCCTGGCCTGACACTGCACATGTGTCTGTGACAGGTAGATAGAAAGCATTGCCGGCTGGGCGCGGTGGCTCTTGACTGTAATCCCAGCACTGCGGGAGGCAGAGATGGGAGGATGACTTGAGCTCAGGAGTTTGAGACCAACCTGGGCAACATGGCGAGACCAATATTTAAATTTTTAAAAAAAGCATGGTTGTGGGCATCTTCTCATCTGATCACTGGATATTAGAACCAGAGAGGGAGGCCTTTGGAGATCACCCAGTCCTGCCACTTCCCACATGGGGAAACTGAGGCCCAGAGAAGGTAAGTGGCTGAGTCACAGACTGAGCCACGTGGCAGAGCTGGGACTAGAATGTGGGGTCCTGTTGAACCATCCAGGATGGCCAAGCACTTCTCATGTGCTAGATGATGGGTGGGCAGAGGAGGGCATGGGTGGGCAGCCATGGCCCTGAGCTGAGGCTGACAAGGTGATAAAGTAAATGGAACCGTTAGCTGGTTTGCCCCCCATGGAGTGGAGGGGATGAGAGAGAGGGGGGAAATCGTGAACACCCCCACATATACACACACATACAGCCCACCAAAGGGGCTTACCATTTGGGTCAGAGTGTGGCTGGGGAGACAGGCCGAGGAGCGTGTGGTCCAGTTTCCCGGTGGGCTGGTGTTTGGACAGCTAACACTGCAGCATGAACACAGGCTTTCCTGGCAGACCTGAGCCCCAGGTACCCTGAGGCCTGCTCTGCCCTTCCTATGTGTGTGATCTGGGGCCCCTCATGGCACCTGTGTGGGCCTCAGTTGCCTCATTCCTGAGTGAGATTATAATCCACACCTCTTGGGGCTTGAAGGGGCTAGCATGGTCCTAGGGTGTAGCTAGTGATTAATAAAGGAAAATTGTCATTAGTATGATTTGTTGGAAGGAGACTTTTCTTTTTTGGATGGGGCTCTGCTCTGTTGTCCAGGCTGGAGTACAATGGCTCAGTCTCAGTTCACTGCAGCCTCTGCCTCCTGGGCTCAAGCCATCCTCCTGCCTCACTTCCTGAGTAGCTGGGACTACAGGCATGCACCACCACGCCCAGCTAATTTTTGCATTTTTTATACAGATGGGGTTTCACTCTGTCGCCCAGGCTGGTCTTGAACTCCTGGACTCAAGCAATCCACCCATCTCGGCCTCCCAAAATGCTGGGATTAAGGAGGAGACTTTCATTATGTGATTAGGAGTGGGGACCCTAGAGGCCTGCTACCTGGATTCCAAGCCCAGCGGGGCTCCTTCCTAGCAGTGTGACCTTGGCTAAGTCACTTCATTTCTGGAACCTCAGTGCCCCCGTCTAAAAAGGCATAACAGGCCCTCCCCCACAGGTTGTCCTGGGGATTAAATGAGATGATGATCTAGAGCTTTCAGCTTAGTGCCAGCACATAGTAGGTATTCAATAAACCACTAGCCCTAATAATAGATAATATTTATTGAGCACTTGCTTAATGCCAGACATTATCAGCATCATTTTCACCATCTGCATTGGCAAACTTCTCTGTACCACTTCCTGAGCAAGCAGCCATTGCCTCATATTCCCACAGTGTAAGTAGAGGCCTAGAGATGGGAAGTGACTTGCCCAAGGTCACACAGGCAGCTTTTCAATGCCTGTGTGGTTTTGTCCATCTAAGTAGGCCGCAGAGCCACCGTTCTGTTCCAGTCTCCCAGAGAACCACCCTCCCTGTCCCCTCCCTTCCCCATTACTCTCCAGCGCCAGCAGCTTCTCGGAGATTCAAGCTTTCTGAATGGCTTGGTTTAGCACTCGGCCGTTAAACGTTCATCTCTTACAATTTCAATCCAATTCCTGTAAGTTTATTGGCAAGACGGGGTGTATCAGAGCTGCCAAATTTAATATATCAAGTGTGCGTGTCTGGGACACGGTCCCTCTGCAGTAATGGGAGAAGAGAGGTTTTATATGTTTTCATTTTGAATGACTGTCTGTTCCTGATCCCATTACAGCCCCTGACTTAATGGCTACTGTCCCTGTCTGCTGCAAGAGTGGCTTTCTCCATCAACCTGCTTGGCTGTTGGGACTGTCTCTGTGTCTCTCCCCAGTCTCCTCCTCCTCAGCTGTGTTCCCCCATCGGTCCCCTGTGGTTATCAGGTCCTGGGAGTCCAGGGCTTTGGCTGCTAGCCCAGATAGCTACCTTGTGACCTGGGGGAAATCATTTCTCTTCCTCATCTGGGCCTCAGGAGCCTGTTCTGTGAAGGGAGGGGTCTGAGCACAGGTTGAGCAGTTGGTCTGGGCACAGCCTTGGCAGATCCCCCTTGGTGGCCCCAGTGGACCCGTCTGTCCTCCTGTTTTGTGGCAGCAAACTCGCGGACCCAAGGGCTGGCCACGAGAGTCATTGAATTGCCACCCACCTTGGGCTGCAGATCTCCTGGGTCAGGAGTGGTGGCTGTGGTCACCACGGCTGAGGGGTCTTAAGACCCCAGAATGTTTTCATTTCCCTCTGTGACTGGATTCGGACCTACCACCTGATAATTTAGTGATCTCCTTGGGAAGCTGTCAGCATTCACTGCCTGAGCCCTCTGGCTTCTCTAAGCCTTGAACTGGCTGTGGAAGAGAGGACACCTGGCAGTGTAACGTTAGGGGACTGGGTTTGCCTTCTGCTTATCAGCTGTGTGACCTTGGGCAAATCACACCCCCTCTCTGAACCTCAGTTGTCCCAAAGGGAAAATGGGAATTGATTCATTTAACAAGTACTTCAATGCCTACTCTGTACTGTGCACTATTTTAGGTGCTGGGGCTCCAGCAGTAAACAAAACACAAACCTGCCCCCATGGGTTTATATTCTTACTGGGGGAGAAAGACAGTAAACATAACAAGTAACTTATTGCGTGAAGGGTGTATTAGTCCGTTCTCGCATTGCTATAAGGAAATACCCGAGACTGGGTAATTTACAAAGGAAAGAGGTTTAAGTGACTCACAGTTCCGCATGGCTGGGAAGGCCTCAGGAAACTTATAATCATGACAGAAGGGAAAGGGGAGGCAGGCACCTTCTTCACAAGGCAGCAGGAGAGAGAAGTGCCGAGCAAAGTGCGAAGAGCCCCTTATAAAACCATCAGATCCTGTGAGAACTCTTCACTATCATGAGAACAGCATGGGGGAAACCACCCCCATGTCAGTTACCCCCTACCTGGTCTCTCCCTTGACACCTGGGGATTATGGGGATTACAATTCAAGATGAGATTTGGGTGGGGATACAAAGCCTAACCATATCAAAGGGTGATATACGCTGTGAGGGAAAATAAAGCAGGGAGTGGAGGAAGCTAAGTGGAAGATTCTGCCGTCTTGAGTAAAGTAGCATTGGAGCAAAGATGGAAGGGGTCAAGAGGGAAAGTGAGGCGGGAGTTTGCAGGAGGGCATACCCCTCCCTGGGGAGCCTCGGGTGCAAAGGCCAGGAGGTGGCCATGTGCCTGGCATGTGTGAGGAGCAAAGGGGAGGCTGGTGTGGCCTATGTGGTGCAAATGTGGAGGTCAGAGGTACGGTAGGGGATGGGGCAGTGGCTCACACGTGTAATCCCAGCACTGTGGGAGGCCAAGGCGGGAGGACACTTGAGCCCAGGAGACCAGTCTCTGCAACATAGCGAGACCCCACCTCTACAAACAAATTGTTTTTTTAAGTTAGGCATGATGACACGCACCTGTAGTCCCAGCTACTCGGGAGGCTGAGGCGGGAGGATCACTTGAGCCCAGAAGATTAAAGCTACAGTAAGCCGTGGTTGCACCACTGCACTCCACCCTGGGGGACAGAGTGAGACTCTGTCTCAAAAAAAGAAAACCCTATGTGGTAGGAGACAAGGGAGGCCAGCCATAGGGTATAAGATGGCAGTTGTTCAGCCTACTTACATGTTAGAATTACCTGATAGACTTTAAACAATACCAAACAGCAGCCAGGCACAGTGGCTCACGCCTGTAATCCCAGCACTTTGAGAGGCTGAGACAGGAAGATTGCTTGAACCCAGGAGGTCGGGGCTGCAGTGAGCTGTGTTTGTACCACTGCACTCCAGCCTGGGTGACAGAGCAAGACCCTCTCAAAAAACAAACAAACAAACAAACAAACAAAAACAGTGCCCAGGCCTCACCCACTGAGGTTCATGGGTCTAAGTTGCAGGCTGGGCATCAGAATGGTTAACAGATCCCTCTGGAGTGAGGCCTTTTAGGCCATACTCATCAGCTTGACACTCCTAATAGGGCGGGGCACATGTGAGTAAAGCCTGGGCTCAGGCCTGGCCCTCAGGGAGGACTCAGTGGGCTGGTGAGGGGTGTGTTTTCTCCAATGGTCTGATCTGAGCTCTTTGTGGCTTCCTAGGCAGCAAAGCACCTGCTCTGAGTGGCCATGGGGAAGCGATACTTCTGTGACTACTGCGACCGCTCCTTCCAGGACAACCTCCACAACCGCAAGAAGCACCTGAACGGTCTGCAGCACCTCAAGGCCAAGAAGGTCTGGTACGACATGTTCCGAGGTGGGTGCTGCTGGCTGGGGGCCAGGTTCCTGGAGCCCTGCTCTGTGATCTTTCTTATCATCAAAGACCCCCATGGGTCAGTGACAGTCTGGGTCTGGGCTCTTTGAGGATCAAAAGAGAGGGAGGCCTGGGCCACTGGGTCCTCAGAGGAGCAGGCTGGTAGGTGAGCTCTTTCCCCAGCAACGCTGACTGAGGGCTCTGTGCTCCAGGCACGTGCCAGGCTCTGTGGACTGGAAGAAGGCCCTAGAAGGAGGTGATGTTTGAGCCAACAGCTGAAATAGGGGAAAGCTAGCCATGCACTTCTGGGTGGAGGGTGTGTAGAGAAGCAGGCAGCCCTGAGTCCAGCACCAGGGCTCTCGGAGCAGGAGGGAGAAGGTGTGGCTGGGCAGAGCAGGCCAGGGGAGAATGGTAGGGCTCAAGCTGGCTCTGGGGCAGGGATCTTCCAAGCCTGTGGAGGCCATCGTAAGCAGGGGGCGGAGGGGGGTCCCTGTTCCAAGGGCAGAGAGCAGCCTTTGAAGGGCTTTAGCTCCCATGGCCAGACCTGCCTTGACAGCGCAGACTGCTTCGTGGGGAGCAGTTGGGTGCGGTCAGTGGCAGTTGGATGACTGGCTGCAGGCACGGGTGAATAACCCAGTTGCAGAAGGAGGGCAGGCTCTTCTGGGAAAGGCCTCTCAGAGCAAGAACAATTGGGATGAATGAGCTAAGGTCAGAAGTGCCTAGCACGGGGCTTGTTTCCTGGGAGGTGCCCAGAGAGGGGAGTTTTGCTGTTGCACAGCTGTCACTGGACATTCACACTGAGGAACAGCCAGGGAGGTTCCAGAGGGTGACTGGCAGGAGCCAGATTGAGAGGTGTGGGCACTTGGCGGTGGGGCGAGGGTGGGCCAGGAGCTCCTGGAATGAGCCAGAGTGGGGCCGATGCCCTGTAGGTTGGTGAGCAGGATTCTGGGACGGGGCCTCTGAAGAAGGAACCAAATCCAGCAGCCAAGAGGGGAGGAGGAGTGGAGAGAGAGTTCCCTGGTTGGGGCTAGGTGTGGTGGCTTTCGCCTGTAATCCTAGCACTCTGGGACACTGAGGTGGGAGGATTGTTTGAGCCCAGGAGTTCAAGAGCAGCCTGGGCAGCGTTGTGAGACCCCGTCTCAAAAAGAAGAGGCCTGAAACTGACAGTTCACAAACAGGGAATGAGCATGGATCAGTGCCTGCTACATGCCGGGTGCTTTTCATAGTTCGTCATTTGCTTTTCTCAGTAACTCTCTAGGGCAGCGATTCTCAACTCTGGCTGCAGGTTAGGATCGCCTGGAGACCTTTAGGTTCAAACCACTGATTCCCCGACCCCATCCCCTCTCCAGAGGCAGGTTTGTGGACTAGGCATGGTTGTTTCTAAAGGCTTCGCAGACACTCCGCATTTCGCTTGAGAGAGCTGAGGCTCAGAGGTGCAAGTGAGGGGGTGGCCAGGCCGCTCAGCAGCCCAGGCGTGGCTGTGGTTGCAAGGCCACAGGAAAATTCATGGGCAGTGGGCTCTCCTAGGTCCCTAGGAGACCTCTAACCCTGGTGTTACACTAAGGCTCCCTGTTGTGCAAATCCAGTGAGGGCTATGATCTGGAGGGAGCTGGGCCAAGATCACCTAGTCCCAGATTCTCAGCTGTGAACAGCTGGATCCTGGGATCCAGGGCTGATTGGCAGAGGTCCCTGTGTCACTTATAGAAAAGATGAAGCAGCAGGCCACAGGAGTCCCCCAGGTGTCCTGTGTTCTCAGTGTCCTCACATCCCCAACACATTCAGTCCTTAGAATAGCTCTGTAAGAGGCTGAGCAGGCCAGGCCAGGTATCCCCAGTTACAGGTGATGACTTCAAAATCCAGAGCAGGCAGGGCATGGTAGCTCACACCTGTAATCCCAGCACTCTGGGAGGCTGAGGTGGGAGGATCACTTGAGTCCAGGAGTTCAAGACCAGCCTGGGTAACATGGTGAAACCCCGTCTCTACTAAAAATAAAAAAAATTGGCCAGACTCCGTGGCTCACGCCTGTAATCCCAGCACTTTGGGAGGTTGAGGTGGGTGGATCACCTGAGGTCAGGAGTTCAAGACCAGCCTGGTCAACCTGGTGAAAGACTGCCTCTACTAAAAATACAAACATTAGCCGGGCGTGGTGGTGGGTTCCTGTAATTCCAGCTACTTTGGAGGGTAAGGCAGGAGAATTGCTTGAACCTGGGAGGTGGAGCTTGCAGTGAACTGAGATCACACCACTGTACTCCAGCCTGGGCAAGAGAGCAAGACTCCGTCTCAAAAAAAATAAAAACAAAAATAAAAAAATTAGCCAGGCATGGTGGCCCATTCCTGTGGTCCCAGCTACTGAGGAGGCTGAGGTAGGAGGATCACTTGACCCCAAGAGGTGGAGGCTGCAGTGAGCCGAGATTGCACTACTGCACTCCAGCCTTGGCAACAGAGCGGGACCCTGTCTCAAAAAAAAAAAAAATGAAATAAAATCCAGAGCAGTGGGTTCCCTCGCCTTGGGTCCCCAGCTACCGAGGGCCAAGCTGGCACATGACCTCTTTCCACTTCCTCAGGAGGCTGCCCCAGGGCTTCTGCTCACCCTGAGCAACCGCAGGGACTTGCGGATATGCCGTGTGAATGAACTCGACTTCAGCTCTGCTCCCAGCTTCTTGGCCTGGGGCACGTCCCTTAGCCCTCAGAGGGGCTGATGATCCATCCGCCATGGTCAGGTGCAGGGCACCAGTCCCCAGGTGTCACTCAGTAACACTGTGGCCCTCATTTTGTCATGTATAAAACAGCTACAACAGTCCCCACCTCCCAGGGCTATGACAGGGGCTCAGTAACCTCATGATGACTGCATGGCACGTAAGAGCTTACTAAGTAGGCACAGTGCCTGTGGGTCCTCAGAAGGATTCCCTCCGGCCTTCACCTCATGGGCTCATTCATTCAGCGTGTCCTCGGCTCCCAGGCAGCCTCTAAAGATTCAAAGGTGGATAGAATAGGGCCCCTCTCCCTAG
Organism: Hylobates moloch; assembly: GCF_009828535.3. Lineage (NCBI taxonomy): Eukaryota > Metazoa > Chordata > Mammalia > Primates > Hylobatidae > Hylobates > Hylobates moloch. Next base: position 11,438,825 of record NW_026652294.1, on the reverse strand, counting down.
CGAGCTTGCGCCCGGTTACAATGGTGTGTTCTGGGCAAAGCCCGTGTCCTGCCCACGCCTCCATGACCTGCTGGCCTCTCCCTCCCAGCTGCAGCCACCCTGGCCACTGCATCTGCTGGGCATAAGCTGTCCCCTCTGCAGACGTGCCCTTCCTGCTGTCCTCCCTGCCCCAAGCCAGGCCCCCCCCCACCTCAGAACTCCAGTCAGGCAGCAAATCCTCAGGGACATCCTCCCCGACCCCTAGAATGGGTCAGGTCGTTTGGCTACATGCTAGATGTTTAGGGATTAGTGTGACTGTTGGACCAGAAGGAAGGACCAGCTCCGACTTGTTCTCCACTTAAATCCTCAGGCTGGCGTGGTGCCTGGCACACAGGACATGCTCAGTGAATGTTTGGCAGATGAATTGTCTAAGTGAATGAGCAAAGAAATGTGAGGCACCAGGGGCAGCTGTTCATTCTGGGAGATGAAGCAAGTAGGACCAATAGGGTCAGATCACGAGGGGCCTTGAATACCCACTGCAAGAGCACGGGCTTCCTCGTGCCGGGCCTGGGCCAGGGGTTCTCAACCCTGAGTACACTTCAGAGTCACCGAGGAGCTTTAAACAATTCTGATGCCCTCCCTTCCAATGAATTAAAGCAGAACCTGAGAGGGCTGGGGCCGGGTGTCCATGTACTTTAAAAACTGCCTGGTGATTCTGATGTGTGGCTGGGGTCGGGAACCACTGAGCAGACGTGGGCAGCCTGGAATTCTTCTCCCACCCCAAGCCACCCAGCAGAGCCCCTTGTCTAGGACTCAGGCTCAGTCCCGCTGCCAGCCTCAGCCATCTCAGCCTCAGGGGGGTCCAGGGCAATGTCCACATGCCCTCCCCTAGCCCCCCCCCCCCCACCTCAGGGAAAGGCAGGCAGTGGTGTCCGTAGCACCAGCTAGGTGCAGTGAGTCTGACAAGCCCGGCGCTGACAGATAGACCCTCCCCACCCTGCTGGTCCCCCTGGCATGAGCTCTCTGACAACCAACTCCTTATCCCAGCAGACCACACCCCCTGCCCGCTCCCCCACCACCCACAAGCCACCAGTTGCCCTTGGCAAATCACTTCCCTTGTCTGAATGTCTGTTTTCCCCTCTGCAAAGTGGGGATGTTTACGCTGTTCAGAGGGTTTGTGAGGAAAAAATGAAGAATTGCTACCATTTGCTGTGTACCCACCCAGTCTTGGCCCCATACCTGGAGAACATGGTGCTAAGGCCACTGCTGGCCCCAGAAGCAGACCTGGTCACTTTCCTAGGGATTCTCATGTGCCACAGGGTTGGGAACCATGGGCGTCCTCTACAAAGCGCTCTCTATTCATTATCTGATGACATTTTCACAGCAGCCCTGCCAGGTGGGAACTATCCTCCCATTTGACATATGGGGAAACTGAGACTTGGAGATTATGCAGTTTGCACGTGGTCATATGTTGTTAGGATTTGAGCTCAGGTTTCTTGGACTCTGAAGCCTGTGACCTTTCCTTGGCCTCTAGAAAAGGTGGTGGGTGAATGTCCAGCCCAGGCCTTGCCTCTCCCCTCCCCTGGGGTGGATATAAGGGCTCCTGAGTCAGGGTACCATCCTCAGGTACCCTACTTCCTTACAGATTTTGACTGATTAATAGCTTGCCTATCAAGAAGCAAATTTAAAACCATAACTATATGATGAAAGTAAAGATGGGGGGAGGGGGAGGGACAGCATTAGGCGATCTACCTAATGCTAAATGACAAGTTAATGGGTGCAGCACACCAACATGGCACATGGATACATATGTAACACACCTGCACATTGTGCACATATACCCTAAAACTTAAAGTATAATAATAAAAAAAAAAAAGAAAAAAAAAAAGAAAGTAAAGATAGGCTGGGCACAGTGGCTCACGCCTGTAATCCCAGCACTTTGGGAGGCCAAGTGGGGAGGATCATTTGAGCCCAGGAGTTTGAGATCAGCCTGGGTAACATGGCGAAACCCCATCTCTATAAAAAAATAAAAAAATTAGCCGGGCGTGGTGGCGGACGCCTGTAGTCCCAGCTACTTGGGAGGCTGAGGGGGATCACCTGAGTCCACGAAGGTCGAGGCTGCAGGGAGCTGAGATCATGCCACTGCACTCCAGCCTGGGTGACAGAGTGAGACCGTGTCTCAAAGAAAGAAAAGAAAAATAGGAAAAATCAGAGGAAACTAGGGTTAAGATTAGGATCAGAGTGATTGCCGATGCTACAGAGTGATTGTCGGGAGTCCTGTCCAGGGTGGTGGCTGGTCTGGCCCTGAGCGCCCTACAGCTGGTGGAAGGAGGGAAGACAGAAGCCAGGGATTGCAGTCTTGCCTGTGGAGCAGTGCCTGGATCCTGGGATTGGCTGGTGGGCTTCCTGGGCACTAGGATTTATTTAAATTTTTTTAGCATTTTATTTTGAAATAATTATAGATTCACAGCAAGTTGCAAAGATAATAACGAGAAGTTCCATAGTGCCAGGATTTTTTAAAAGTATTATACCTCCAGGCTGGGCCCAGTGGCTCACACCTGTATTCCTAGCACTTTTCGAGGCCAAAATGGGAGGATCGTGTGAGCCCAGGAGTTCGAGACCAGCCTGGGCAACATAATCAGACAACAGCTCTACAAAAAGATCAAAAATATTAGCCGGGCATGGTGGTGCATAGCTGTAGTCCCACCTACTTGGGAGGCTGAGACCGGAGAAGGATCACTTGAGCCCAGGAGGTAGTGGCTGCAGTGAGCCATGATTGCACCGCTGCACTCCAGCCTGGGTAACAGAGTGAGACCCTGTCTCTAAAAAACAAAAAAAACCAAAGTCCCCAGACTCCCCAGGTGACTCCCTCATGCCAAGTTGAGAACCGCTGGCATGAAACTTGGTCCTTGCCTTTGGCCGGTCCTGCATTGGGTGGGAGGGATTGAGGTCACCTGCAGTTCAGATCCATCTGCCCAGGACTCCCACCTGTGGTCATCTCCTGCTTCCACTCCTCTGTGGAACGCGAAACTCTTCTTTCTGCACAGCTGTGTTGGGATAAAGGGTCCCTGTGGCTTCCACTTCCTGCCTCTTTTGGTGGAGCCTGAACCGTCCGAATCCCGTCCCTCTCTTCTCTCACAGATGCAGCTGCCATCTTGACGGATGAGCAGAACAAGCGGCCCTGCAGGAAGTTTCTACTGACAGGTAAAGTCCTCTGCACAGCTCAGGTCCCTGCGGGCCCACTTGGACCTCTACAGAGTGTCTTCCCTGACCCGGGCCACCATCCCAAGCCCACTTTGCAGCAGTGGCTCCAGCTGACTGGCCAGTCACTGGCCAGTCAGGGCCTTCCCAGGTGTTGTGTCTCAGGACCTCCTAGAGACTGGTCCTCAGCTCTTCAGATCTAGAATGTGATTGTATCAGCTCACCTAGAACAAGCAAGCCGTGGGAGATTACAAGTAAATCCAAGAGACACTTATGGGTGGAATAGACTTGTTGATTAAGTTAGCCTGGGAGCCTGGCCTCCTTCCCAGCAGGCAGAACTTCAGAGAGTAACAGGGTTGATGATCTGAGGAAGTTCAAGATCAGAACCAAGGATGCTAGGTGTAGATTTGACTGCTCAGTACTCAGCTGCTAGAGATGCATATAGATCAGACAGATAAAGGGCCAAACATGGTGGCTAACTCTTGTAATCCCAGTACTTTGGGAGGCTGAGGTGGGAGGAATGCTTGAGGCCAGGAGTTTGAGACCAGCCTGGGCAACATAGCGAGACCCCATCTCTACCAAAAAAAATTTTTTTAATTAGCTGGGCCATGGTAGCACACATTGGTAGTCCCAGCTACTAGGGAGGTTGAGGTGGGAGGATCACTTGAGCCCAGGAGTTCAAGGCTGCAGTGAGCTATGATTGCACCACTGCACTCCCGCCTGGGCAACAGAGTGAGGACCATGTCTCTTTTAAAAAAGAGACAGCAAGAGATAAAAACCTCAGTAAGTGAAGGAACCAAAGACAGATAAAAATAAGAGTAGGAAAAATAAGATAAAACCAAGAGAATAGTCTCCTCCATGCTTGCCCTTGAGGTCCTATGTATTCTCTAAGGGTTTGGCTCTGAGCTTCCTGGCAGCCACGGCAAAGAGGAAAACTATAATGATTCACATGGTTTGTAAGGGAGCTTAGCACTGGGGAAAGGTGCTGCAGCTGAACTAAGGAAACTGGGTGAATGTCCAAGCTCCCCCAGGATGGGCATCAAGCCTGCAGATCAGGGGCTTCCCTACAGACTTTGCCTTGATGTGAATATGTCACTGGTAGGTTATCCTGGCTTGAGACACCTCCAGCCTCCCAGTATCTCCACATACATTTTGGTCTCCTTGATTGAGAGAGGGGAAGCCACCCCAGATTTTGGTGCCTCTTTGGCAAAGCTGCCACTGAAGCTTTTCTAAGGAGCAGTCCAACCGCTCCCGTGAGCCAGGTAGGCAGGCAGAATACTAAGCTGGGTATAGCACGTGCTGCGGCTTGGAGTGGAGAAAGGAAGCATTGCCCTTTCAGGAACCCATATGTAGTTCATTGAGGCAGGGCTGGGAGGGCTGGTGACAGAGACAGCCTGCAGAGGCTTGCAAGGCCCAGTCATGACAGGCTTCAGTTGGAAGTGATCCCCAGCATGGGGGGCAGCCGGAGAAGGGTCGTAAGCATATGGCATGATGGGTGAGAGGTTGCTCTGGCTGCTGAATGGACAGGGCCAGAGAGATTCCATTTTCTGTCCTGGATCAGGGTTGCTACTCTTTAGGCCCTGAAGTCCTGCCCCTAAGATTCTGGGACCCCTCATCAGGGCACCCCTCAGCCCCCGTGGGGAGCCCCTCCCGAGCAGCAAGTAACTCTGTCTTCCTGCTGCAGGCCAGTGCGACTTTGGCTCCAACTGCAGATTTTCCCACATGTCAGAGCGAGACCTACAGGAGCTGAGCATCCAGGTGGAGGGTACGTCTCGGGATGCCCTAGGCTAAGTGGGAGTGGGGTGCTGGGGCATGTGGACTCTGAGACCAGGGAGGCTGGCCTATGCCTCCCCATCTCCCCATCATTGGCAGCCAAGGGCCACTCAGGGTGATGGGGAGCCCTGAGCCCCCGGTTTGGGCCAGGTGTTAGGAACAGCCTCAGCATGAGTGGAGAAGGCAGGCCTGTGACCCCTGATAGTGGAGCCTGCGTGGCTTCCTGCCTGGGAGCCCTGAAGGTGCACCTCAGCCCCACCTGGACCCTGTGGCCAGCCGGCAGTCATTGGTGGGTACACCCCATCCCTTCCTCAATCAGGCAGCATACCCAGTCCCCACTTGGCACCAAGCAGACCCCTTACGACAGTCTGGGGACAAGGAGTTTAGGAACGTACCTTCCCTGCCCTCTGGAGTCTCATAGCCTGGTGATTCCAGGGAGGGGCAAGTTCAGCCTCCATGGAAACTGACATCTCGCCTTTGGGAAATTCACTCCTCTAGTTAGAGAACAAGGAAGTTTCTGACTGAGATGGTCTTTATCAATCTTCTTCCACAGCCTCTCATTGATCAGGTGGGGAAACTAAGGCCAACATTCAGACTGAAGGGCCTTGCATGAGCCCCCCAGCAGGTTAGGGGCAGACTCTGGGTCTCTCAGTGCCTGCCCCCGTAAGCTTCTCTGTCCAGGAGGCCTCAGGGTAGCCAGTGAGGGTCTGGGGCAGCTTGGCCTTTGCCCTGATCCTGCCATGGGCCTCACTCCCCTCTGACCAGTTAGACACTGCAGGCTCCGTGCCCTGCCCTGGGAGCCAGTGGCGCCGTTGCTACAGCCCCGGGACCGACACAGGGTTTCCAGGAGCATTTTTTCCCAGGGTGGAAGCAAGGCCTTGTGGGACTGGCCAGCAAGTCCTGGCAGCAGCGGCAGCTCCAGCTCTTCCCTGGCTGTGGGCTCTCAGAGGACGGCTGGCCCATGGTGGGACGAGCACGGGGCGGTGGACCTGGAACTGGAGACGATGCCGAGTGGGGACAGGAATGGGGAGAGGCCCAGGGGCGCTGGGAACAGAGTCCTAGCTGGCAGCTCAGATAGTCCCAGCTCTGCCACATCCTCTGTAACCTTGGTATGTGGCTTAACCTCTTGGAGGCTGTGTCCTATCAAATGTGATGTCTCTAAGGATGAAGCAAGATGACACCTGTGCAGCCCAGGGCCCAGCCCCGAGTGAGCTCCAGAGACCGAGGCCTGGCCCCGAGTGAGCTCCAGAGACCGGGGCCTGGCTCTGAGTGAGTGCTAGTCAAATGTATGATTTCTTTCCTCTGGCCCAAGACTCCATCCCAGATGACTTGGCGACTCCGACCCCATCAAACGCTCACACCCAGCTTGTATAAATTCCATTCGTTGATTGGTTTTAATTTGTTGAGCAACAGGTTTTGTTGGACAGCTTATGAGAATAAAAACCAGGGAAACTGAGGCTCATTACCCTGCCCAGGGACAAAGACCTGGCAGGTAACAGAGCTGAGATGTGACCCCATTCGATTGCCCTCACTGCCTCCCTGCATCCCAGATTCAGACCCCTCCTTAGGGCCAGGCTCTCTCTTTTTTTTGTTTTTGAGATGGAGTTTCACTCTTGCCGCCCAGGTTGGAGTGCAGTGATGTGATCTTAGCTCACTGCAGCCTCCACCTCCTAGGTTCAAGCAATTCTCCTGCCTCAGTCTCCCAAGTAGCTGGGATTACAGGCACTCACCACCACACATGGCTAATTTTTTTTTTTTTTGGTATTTTTAGTAGAGGCGGGGTTTCGCCATGTTGGCCAGGCTGGTCTCGAACACCTGGACTCAGGTGATCCGCCCACCCTGGCATCCCAGAGTGCTGGGATTACAGACGTGAGCCACCGCACCTGGCCGGGGCCAGGTTCTCTACATGCACTGTCCTGTTTCCAGCTCCCTAAGAGCTTGGAGGCAGCCGGGGTGGTCTCTATTTGATGGGAAAACAGAGCGAGGCCAAGTGCCGGGCCCTTGTGCACAGATGGCCTGGAGAAGTGGTCCAGGTGCATCCTCCAGGAAGGTTGCTGCAACTTCCCAGGGCTTGCTCAGGGCCTACCAGTTGCTTCTGCTTTGTGAGAGGGTAGGGTTTTGGCAGGCAGGAGTGTACCCCTCACTTGCCTTTGTCTCCCTGTCCCTACAGAGGAGAGGCGAGCCAGGGAGTGGCTCCTAGATGCTCCCGAGCTCCCCGAGGGCCATCTGGAGGACTGGCTGGAGAAGAGAGCCAAGCGGCTGAGCTCAGCCCCAAGCAGCAGGTACAGGTCCCCAGGGTTCTCTCCCCTGTGCCCCCGGGGGCAAAACCCCAGCCCACCTTCCCCTTCCTGAGGCTCAGGAATCTCCATGAACTGCCCAGGCCCAGGGGCCGAATAAAGTTGCCTACGCATAGCTCCCTGAGGAGCCCTTGGGGCCCCAGGCCCTGGCCAGAGGCTGAGGGGTGTTTGAAAGAGCCTCTCCCGAGGCTGGGCCCTGTTGGAGTCTGTGCTGGCTGGAGGGGAGGCAGACGGCTGAGCTGATTTGGCTGCAAGTCACCAAGTCCATTGCCAGAGGGAGGGGCCTGGGCTGTGGTCACCATGCACTGCTACCCGCTGTTGCCTCTAGGGCCTTGCAGAAGGGAAAACAGGGAGGGTGCGACTTGCCCGAGGGCACACAGCTGGGAAAATGTAGAGCTGGGATTACACAGGGTGTGATGACAAGGTCCTGGTCCCACTGCCTTTCTAAGGAAGGGGGTCTGCGGATGGCCCCAGCCCTTGGGACGCTAACAAGTAGAAAGGGAGCTGCTGGATCGTCCTTGGGGATGTGCTTCGTGATGTCCCTGGTTCTCCTCTTTGAGGGAAGGGACTCGGGTGATACTCACATCAGCAGAACGGGGCACAGGGCAGGTGGGGATAGACAAAGGCTGCATGGCATTGTGGCCAAAACCTAAGCCTGAGTTCCTGGGCTCTTCCTCCAGGGATTGAAGGAGGGAAGGGAGGAAAAGGGGATAAAGCTGCACCCAGGAGCCGCATGCAACTTTGAACACGTTTTCCCATCCCGACTACCTTGCTTTCCCCATCTTGCAATGGGGCTTCAGACCTGACTACCTCTGTGGTGTGGCTTCACGAAATGGTGGCCTGGCCTGGGCCAAGGGGACCTGGCCAGATAGTCTAGGGGGTGAGGCCTTCCCTTGGAGCTCTGCCAGGAGGTGAAGGCCAAACTTCTTGCCTTCTCTGTGCTCCAGTGAAAGAGACTATGAGGGTGTTATTTTTTTTTTCTTTCTTTCTTTCTTTTTTTTTTTTTTTTGTGATGGAGTCTTGCTGTATTGCCCAGGCTGGAGTGCAGTGGTGTGATCTTGGCTCACTGCAACCTCTGCCTCTGGGTTCAAGCGATTCTCCTGCCTCAGCCTCCC
>NW_026652294.1:11298391-11425460 GCF_009828535.3 Hylobates moloch | reverse complement strand
TTTTTTTTAGATGGAGTCTCACTCTGTCACCCAGGCTGAAGTGCAGTAGCACGATCTCAGCTCACTGCAACCTCCGCCTCCTGGATTCAAACATTTCTCACGCTGCAGCCTCCCAAGTAGCTGGGATTACAGGCATGCACCACCATGCCCGGCTAATTTTTGTATTTTTAGTAGAGACAGAGTTTCGCCGTGCTGGCCAGGCTGGTCTCGAACTCCTCACCTCGGGTGATCCACCTGCCTCAGCCCCCCAGAGTGCTGGGATTACAGGCATGAGCCACTGCACCCAGCCAGTAAAGGTGTTTTAAAACTAACTTTGTCTTTTACCTTTATTTTAAATCTGTGTTCAGTTTTCGTCTCCCCACCTTAAAAGTATGTATGGTACAGACATGACTCAAACGTTGGAGTGTGACATTCTCTCCTCCTGGTCCTGTCTGAAGGGTCCCGTCTAAAGGGGTTCTGTCCTGTCTTTGGGCATGTGAGCACCTCCCTTGGGACTGGTTGCTGTCCAGGGATACACGTCCTACACCCCAGACTCCTTCAGCCCGTATGCGAAAGGCCTGGGCTGATTGGAGGCTGCCCAGAAAGGCTTGGGCTGATTGGAGGCTGGTTGGAGGGTGCCCCTGCACCGCTACTTGGACAGGACCTCCTATGAGTCCTATCCTCACTCTGCCACCTGCTAACCGAGTTGCACCAGCCACTCGCCTCTCTGCTGTGGCTCCATGGTGTCCTCCGCTGGGAGCGAGTCACAGAGGCCCGGCTGTCTCTTGGGGCTGTGACAAGGTTTCATGGAGTCCCTGTGGCTGAACTGGAGTGAGCACCAAAGGGTGGGGTAGAGATGGGGTGCCCCAGAGTCCTTGCCTGGGTTCCAGACAGATGCATCCCTGTGCTGACACAAGGTGCTATGAATTTGAGACTTGGGGGACTAGGGGACCAGATGGGGAAACTGAGGCTGAATGACTGGCTCCTAGTCACAGGTTGAAGTGGTGACCATATGAGAATTGAGTTTGGTGCTTACAGTGTTCCCAGTGTTTGGGGGCATTCAGGGAGATTGGCACCCCCATTTTGCAGCTGAGGAATCTTAACCTCTCCAGGAGGTGGGGCCATCCTGATCACACGTGCCCTGCTGCCCTTAGCCCTCACTTGAGAGAGAGCTAGGTCCCTGCTCTGTGTCCAGACCCCAGGCTGCCTCTGACACCCAAGTTCAGGGCTGGCCCAAGGCTCTGTGCAACTGTGGGTAGTGGCAGTGGCAGCAGCAGGCTGCCCTGATGGCAGTGACTGTTTTGGGAATGGGGTCTGCAACTTGGCTCTAGGGGGTCTGAGCCCTGTGCTCTGGGTCATTGTCCCTCTGGCCACCCCGCCTGCCCCCTTCCAGGGGATCTGCCACCTGCCTTCCTCCTGCCTCCTGAGGGCTTGGGGCCAAAATGAATTATTCTCCAGGCAGAGCAGGCCTGTCCAGCCTTGAGAAAAAGGGGCTGTGGGAAGAGAGGTGACCGTTTATTCCTGCTTTTGCCATTGCTGCCTTGGGCGTCCATAACCGTCTCGGGGCAGGCTGGTCTCCTGAAGCCTAGCAGCCTCTCCCTCCGTCCTGGGCTTTGAGCCCCTCCCCTGCATCCTGGCCCCCTACCCTCCTTAATGGGAGGGGGTGGATTCCAGCCCCAGCCCCCGCAAGGCTACCTCACTTTCTTCCTGGCTCCCTCTCCAGCCTGGAGGCAGTGCTGCAGGAACAATGTTCTTCCTCCACCCTGGCTCTCCTGGGGGCTCCAGCGGCCCCTCCCTGGTCTCCCGCCTTTCCTCTGCTCCCGCAGGGGATCCTCCACACAGCAGCCCTGATGCACCCTGGCCCTGGCACTTCCCCACATCCTCCACCTCTGGTTGCACAGCCCCATTTGCAGGGCTGGGGCTGGGGCGGGGGACCCTCCCTGATGCCTCCGCAGCGGGTCGGATCTCGCCTTCTCACCTCTTGCCTCTGGCCTGACTGTTGGTCCCACTGGACACTCGGCAGCAGCTTAGATGAGGCATCATTTGTGATTTCGGAACACCTTGCGCACGCTATTATCTTGCCTGAAACTGCCTCCCACCTGTCTGCCTGGCAGAGTCAGACTTGTCCTGGAAGCTCTAGCTGAGACATTACCCCTCCCAGCCCCCGCTTCTGCATGGCCTGGGCAGACGTGGGGGGCCCAGGACAGGTTTACTGCATGAATGAGCATTTAGGCTGCTGTCCAGGCGTTCCCCAGGTGTTAGTGCTGCGAGCCTCTTGTGGGGCCTGGTCTGGAAGCCTGGGGGACCCCCTCTTCCTCTCACGGTATCTGCTTCCTCCCCCAGAGTACAGGGCACAGAGGGATGCCCACCCCACCTCGGGGAACCGAGACCTGCAGGCTCCAACCCCCGCCGGCTGAGCTGAGCCTCCCCAGTGAGCCAGGCCACCCCTCCTTGTAAACGTGGGCAAGCGGGGGGTCCATGAAGCCCCAGCCTGGTGGCATAGCGCTTATCCCCCTCCGCCGACTGACCCTGAGGGATCTGTCAAGAGCAGCGGCGGCCTCAGACACACAGACTAATCCCTCGGCAAGGCCAGGCCTGGCCCTGCTGCCCATTGTTGGCTCTTCAGATTGCGACTCTATCCCTCTTAATCTCTCCTTTGCACCCCTCTCTGGGTGGGCGCTGCCATCCTGGCCCATCCTCCTCCTCGACTCTGTTTCCTCTGATTAGGACCTCGGCTGGGAAAATGCAAGAGAGTGGCACCTGTCCTCACGCACAGGACAAACAGGTCACCAGAGAAGCTACGAGCAGAGTTGTGCCAGACACACACCTCAATGTCCCCAAGGCTTTGGCTCACGTGTCTGGGGCCCTGGCAGTGTGCCAGTGTGTGTGAGCAGGCACTAGGTATGCCTGTCTCCTGGTGGGGCCTCAGGGCAGGCAGGGGCACAGGGCTGAGACTTGGACCCAGGAGGTTCCAGCTTCCCAGGAATCTGCCCCATTTTCTAGAGGAAGGGCCTGAGGCTCAGGAGAAGGGGCTCCCCAGGATCACACCCTCCCTGGGGATCCCCATTGTCCCTGTGGCCCTGCAGGGAGCCCAGGCTTGGCTGGCAGCTGGGGCACTCCCTTCCAGCAACTGCGGAGCCTCCCCGCCTTCTCTGCGGCTGGTGGAGTTTATGAAATCTCCCCAGTGCCATAAATCATGTCAAGAGCTGCCTTCTGCACTTTCTAGCAGGCAGTGAGCCATGAAGCAGGGGAATGTCCCTGTCCTCTCACACCCGGGGGTCCTGGAGGCTACACCCAGAGCTCCCCGGAGTCCTTGACTCTGCATGGCAGGTCTGGCCCAGAGAGGGGCCGGCTAGGTGGGTACAGCAGGGGAAACTCCCAGGGCTCCTGACCCGGGCTCCCCACCTCTCCCTCAGAGCTCAGAGGCCTCTCCAAACCCCTCTCCGCAGGCCCAAGCCCTTCTCTGTCTGCAGAGGGCTGGCCACTGGGCCCCCGAGCCTGCCAGGAGCTGCCAGGGCCTCACCTTGCCTGAAGGCTGGATGTTGGGGTGTGGGAGTGTGCCAGAGCAGAGGGAGCTGAAGTGGGAAGGCCGTGTCTGCAGCCGATGTGGGGCTGGCATTCCAGGCCCTCAGGCCTCATCCCCAGGGTGTCACTTGGTCACGTGACTGACTCCTTGCACCCAGTTTCCTCATCTATAAAATGGGTTTCACCTGAGGATTCTTAAGGTTTCTCTAGGTCATGGTGTGTGGCCCAGAATAGCGCCTGGTCAGTAAGATCTTTCAGCATTGCTGTTTGTTGTTCCACAATCACCGGGTGGCCTCCTGGCACCAGGCCTGGCCCTGCGCCTTGGGGTACAAATACACCTTACCCTATCCCCTGGTCTACATCCTCTGAGAACTCCAGTCCTATGTGGAAGACAGATGAGCTCCTGCCTGAATTTTGGCGGCGGCTGCATGGCACTCTCTGCTGTGGATGTGCATGTGTACTTTTTTATTTTTTTGAGACAGAGTCTCGCTCTGTCGCCCAGGCTGGAGTGCAGTGACATGATCTCGGCTCGCTGCAAGCTCCACCTCCTGGGTCCACGCCATTCTCCTGCCTCAGCCTCCCAAGTAGCTGGGACTACAGGTGCCCCCCACCACACCCGGCTAATTTTTTTTTTTTGTATTTTTAGTAGAGACGGGGTTTCACCATGTTAGCCAGGATGGTCTCGATCTCCCGACCTTGTGATCCACCCGCCTCGGCCTCCCAAAGCGCTGGGATTACAGGCGTGAGTCACCACGCCTGGCCAATGTGCACGTGTACTTAATCAGGCCCCCACAGCTAGACATGAAGGCTACTTCCACTGTCTCATGGCTATTGCTGTAACTCAATGGCTGCCCACAACCCTGCTATTTCCTTGGGCTCAGTTCCCAGAGGTGAGGTTGCTGGTTCAAGGGGTCTGCATGTTTTTGAGGCTCTGCCTTCCAGAAAGGTCATGTATAGGCAGCTGGGGTGATGGGATTTCAAAGTGCTCAAAGGTTCAAAGTACTTCGAAGCCTGAGAAGGGCCATGTGGCCCTGGAGAAGCAGCCTGGGTGGGGCCCAAGGCCAGAAGGATCTGAGTATGGGACAGGTGGAAGAATGGTTGGGGGGGCCATCGCTGGGCCTTGGCAGGGTGCCCCAGGCTGGGCACAGAGGATGCCTCTCCTAAGGCAAGTACTTACGTGGACGCTGAGTTCCAGGGGAGGTGGCTCAGGGTGGACATTGAGGAGGAGGACAGTGAGTAGCGTGAGAAATGAGGCTTTAAAAAAAAATTTAGACAATGTTTTTTTCTGATTTCAAAGGCTTGTGTGCTTGTAAAACTTTTGAGAAATATAAAGGAGTAAAAAAGTCACCCATAATGGCACCACTCAGATAGAACCACTGTTAACATTTTGCTGTGTCTTCCAGGATTTTTTTATGCATTTATATATTTTATATATTTTTAAACAAAAATAGTATCATGCTATATACATTATTTTATAAGCTGCTTTTTCTCCCTATCACACAGTATGTCTTTCCTCATCAGTGCATATAAGTCTGCCTTAATTCTTACACAGGCCGCATGGCATTCTCTGCTGTGGACGTGCATAAGTATTGAATCAGTCCCCCACAGGTGGACACAAAGGTTATTCCCATTGTCTCGCAGCTCAGTGTCTGCCCGCAACCCCGTTATTTCCTTGGGCTCAGTTCCTAGAGGTGAGGTCGCTGGCTCAAACGGTCTGCCTATTTTCGAGGCTCTGCCTTCCAGAAAAGTCGTGCAAGCAGCTGACCCTCCCCACAGCCAGGGTGTTGAGGCAGGTGGGCTGGGGGTGGCATAAGTCTGGGCTGTACTGCACTCTTATTCTCCCCCCTTCTCTCTCTCTCTCTCTCTAGGGCTGAACCCATCAGAACCACCATCTTCCAGTACCCCGTGGGCTGGCCACCAGTTCAGGAGCTGCCCCCATCCCTGCGGGCACCCCCACCTGGGGGGTGGCCTCTGCAGCCCAGAGTCCAGTGGGGCTGAGCCCCTTGCTCCCGACTGACCCCCACGTGGTCACTTTTCTCATCAGTCACAATAGGAAGCCAAGCCCCATTCCTGCTACGCCCCATGGAGGCTCCGAGACCATCTGCCTGGCCTCACTGAGGCTCAGGACACGGCCACACCAAGTGCAGCCCTCGTCCTGGGTCTGCACCGGGCAGCTCCCCCCTCACTCTCCTCCACCTGCCCCCCTGCTTCTTAAGAAGATGGGGGAGAAAACTTCCAGATGTTTATAAAGAAAGTCTGTCACCACAGTGGTCTGGCTGTGTTTCCCTACGGTGGGTGCTCTGAGCTCTGTTCTCCAGTCCCTGGCAGAGGTCGGGCAGGGCGGGAATCAGATGAGATTTTCCCCAGGTGACCCACCCTCACTCCCTTCTCCCTTGGGACCAGCAGAGGTTCAACAGAGGGTGTGCCAGGGTGGCTGTGTCCGTTGCCCAGTAAGAAGTGGCTCTAGGCCCAAGGAGCCCAAGGGCTCCATCTGCCATCCCCGCCCTGGAAGAATCCACAGCCCCCATGTCTGCCCATGCTGAGCTGCTGCCCAAGTGTTTGGGATGGCACAGCTGGGACATGGGAGCGGGGTCTCCAACCTTGAGGGCGTAGAGAAGTGGGAGGACACAGGAGGGCAGGCCCTGGGCTGAGAGAGTGGCCTGGTGCAGCCTCTTGGCACTGACAGTGCAGGGCTGTGCCAGTTTCTTGGCCCAGGAGGTAGTACAGGGGCCCTCCCAAGGTTCAGCCCTGGAGGAGCCCCCTGGCCAGAGGCTGCTCAGAGCCCCAGCTCTGCCTCCTTCCTCAGCTGGACTACAGTTCGAGGCTCTAGGCTGGGGTGGTGGACAATGTGGCCTTGGTGGCTGGGCCTCTGGTGGGAGGGCCAGAAGGTGGGGGCTGCAGGGCCACCTCAGATGCTCATCCTCCATGAGCTTCTGCCTTTCCTGAAAATCGCTGTGGAAGGAAGAACTGAGGCCAAGTCTCGGGCCCCTGAGCCTCGGGTTCCTCACCTATGAAATGGGCTGGTCCAGCAGGTACATGGAGAAAAGGGGGTCTGGGTTGGGGTCCAACGAGGGTCAGAGGAAGGGACCCAGGAGAAGACCAGGGGCCTCCTCAGGCCATGCCAGGCAGCAGGGCCCAGAACACCCTGGCTTCCAGCCCTGCCCCAGGAGGAGGCTTTCTGTCCCTGCCTCCGCCCAGTGCCCTGGGCAGGCCTCAGGGACCAGGGCTGGGTTGGCTGTGTGGCCCCAGATAGGCTGCTGTCTCAAGGCACAGGGTGCCTGCTCCTGCCCAAGGAACCACAGCAGTGACTGGGTCCTGGGGGTTCCTGTGCAAATCCCTCCTTAATTTCCCAGGAGCCCCTGGATGGTGGGAAGAGTGAGTGCTCCTTACAAGCCAGGGTGGGGACAGGGTGGGGCTGGGGACCATCCTTAGAGCCACCACCCGGCCCTCCACAGCCAGGCCACAGCTCCAGGTGAGGCCCGTGGGTGGGTGGGGAGGGCTCGCCAGATACCCAGGCCCTCAAGTACACGCAGATGGCGGCCCAGGGAGCCGGCCAAGGGAGGGGTCTGCAGGCGGCGGTGGTGTGGGGCGGGCCGCGGGCACCGCATGCGGTGGATGGGGCATCCAGGTGGCGTCTACTTCATGCCACTGCGCAGCACCTGGTTGGCCGCAATGAGCATGACACTGATGATGAAGGCAATGGCGAAGGCGCAGATGAGACTCTTGCGCACGCACGTCTGGCGGATCTGCTGGTTGGAGCAGGCTGTGGCCGCCCACCAGGAGCACCGGGGAGACAGAAGGGGACATCAAAGCGATGGAGTCAGGAGCCGCCTGCCTTTCGGCACATGGGCTCATCCCATGGGGTGCCCCAATGGGACAGAGGCTTAGGACGGGCAAGGAGGCCCCCAGCCCCCCTCTGCAGACCCTCCCCACCCCCCGTGCATCCCCCTGGTCAAGCCATTGAGCCCACCCGTGGGGTTCCAGGGCCAGCCACTCACTCTCCACGTCCACGGGACACTCCTCGGCTGTGCCCAGGTGGCTCTCCTCCTCCGTCATGATGATGTTCTCTATGTCCTTCATGGATAGGTGCTCGCAGAAGGTGTCGTAGAGCAGCCGCTTCAGCTCATCCACCGTCAGCTTCTGCATGTCGCACTTGCACAGGGGGACAACACGGTGCTCTGACAGCCACCACAGCCCCCACCTAGCACCCCGTGGCCATACAGGCCCAGTGACAGGCCTCCAGATTCTGGGGGCTGGAAAACACTTGCTCCATTCCCCCAGAGAGTCCTTGACCAACACCGGCCTCCCCAGGGAGCCCATGGCCCTCTGAGAGGTGAAATGTCCAGTGGACACAAGCCTGAAGTGGTCATCCCCCCTTTACAGTGTGGGCCCAGCCATTCACTGGCCCCAGAACAGCACTCCACAGTGTGCACAGCCCTGGGTCCCAACTAGCCAGGGGATACCTTCCAGAAGACAGTGTCAAAGTCGGTGCCATGGAACTTCTCTGGGATCCCTGAGGTGGAGAGTTTGGGTCCCAGAAGGGTCACAAACTCCTCAAAGTCCACTTGACCATCACCTGGAGGAGGCACAGGTCCAATCAATCAGTGGGTAGGGCCCAGGCCCAGGCCTGCAGCCCAGGGCCCAGAGGTCCTGGGATGGAGTCTTGATATACCTTGGGCCTACCGGGTGGCCTTAGGCAGGTGCCCGCCTTCTCTGAGCCTTGAGTCAGTGTCAGGGGCATCTACCAAGTGCCAGGCTCTGGGCTGACGCTGAAGCCACCCAGTGTGATGAGGCCTTACAAGGGGAGGTGGAGGTAGACAGCAGGTGGGCCGTGACCCTCCTATTTCACCCAGAACCCTCCATTGCTCCCAGCACCCTGCGGCCATCCTAGGGTGGGCCATCCTCCACCATATAGACAGGAACTGAAGCTCAGAGTGGGGCAACCTGCCCAGGTTGTCACCTGGCCTCTGGATGGAGAAGAGGAGAAGAAGGGCCCAGGCGGGATAAAGAGGGGGCTTGGCATCACTATTCCTTCTTATGAACTTTTCCTTAATAAAATGCCAGGTGGCAAACACAACTCAAGTAGCGATTTTATCTCAGATGGTGGGAACTGGAGTATTTATTGCATCCTTTTACTTCTCTGTACTTTAAAACTTCTCAACACAGAGTGAGAGGAGCTGTCTCTGAGCCCTGCATGTGGCTGGGACTGTCACTACCTCTCTGGCCTCAATTCTCCAGGCTGAGAAATGGGGCCAGACCAGGCTGCAACCTGCCACGGACTTTGAGGGTGGGAGTCAGGGGAGGGAGAGACCCAATTTGGATGCAGCCTCAGCAGCTCAGGCCCCACCCCCAGGGCCCAGATGCCAGGTGGGGAAACTGAGGCGGGGGGGTGCTCACCATCCATGTCCAGCCGCTGGATGATGACCTCCAGCTCCACCTCGTTGGGCATGTAACCCAGTGAGCGCATGGCTGTGCCCAGCTCCTGCTTGGAGATGAAGCCATTGCCGTCACGGTCGAACACCTTGAAGGCCTCTCGGATCTCTGAGAAGAGAATGGAGTAGGCTGGGACTTCACCCCGGTCCCCAACAGACCCCCTTTCCAGACCCCCAGGATTACTGACCCCGCAGCCTGAGCATGGCTTTGAGAGCCCAACCCAGAGCCTGCAGATCTGGTGAGAGCACGGCCAGAGGGTGCACAAGGGTGCCGTATTCTGGGACCTCTGGGCAGGCTGAGCAGGGCAGCAAAGCAGGGCTCAGGGCCCCCCAGCAGTGACCTCTCGGGATCCTACTGCACCAGGCTCTCATGGCCTCTCCTGGTGTGCTCACAACGACCCCGTTTGGTGGGGACCACGTGCAGGGGAGGACGCTGGATCTCCCCGGCCCCGCGGCTGCTGACGGCTTCCCCGCCCGCCCCCATTCCTTCCATCCCCCTCTCCCCCACCATCCCCATCCCACTGCGCCGCCTCCCCCAGGCTCGGAGCCTTAGATCCTTAACACCGGCCAACACTTGCTAATGGCAGCCACGTGAGGCAGCTTGCTCCAGACTAATGGGCTGACGGGCGGCACAGACCTCTTTTGGTTCAGGGAAGACAGAGGGGGATGGAGCCCCCCTCCAGGTCCAGGCCAGACCAGACTGGGTGGGGGTCGCCCTCCACACTGTACGGAGCAGAAGACTGAGGCCTGATGACCTCGGTGACTCAGGTGGTGAGCAATGCACTGCGCTGGGAGCCCGGGGAACAAGCAACCCAACCTGTGACCTTGGGCCGGCCTCAGTTTTACCCACAGTGAAATGGGCAGAATGATGGTGGGGACTCCCTGGCACACAGTTGAGGGGGTCCTCACCTGTCACCTTAGCTGTACTGCTGTCTCTTCTGTTTCTCTGTTTTTAAGGCCTGCTGTCCCTTAATCATCACAGCCCCAGCAGGGCCCCAAACAACATTTGCCTTTGGGAGTGGGGGGCGGGGCTCGATGCTCTCTCCGGCTCCCGGGGGTCTCCTTGTTTGCTTGCCAGACACCTGGCCTTTGCCTAAGCTGTTCCCCTGGGTGGGCTTTTAGCTTTCAGCAGACAGAATCAAGCTCCTCATTCGAGAGAGGGTGTGTATCTGTGTGTTTAAAAGTAAAGACATACGCGAGGTGCCCTGTGCTGCAGACCAGAAACAGGCTGAGAGAGGCCCGGCGGCCGGCCCAGAGTCAGCGTGGGCTCAGAGCTGCTGCTGCTTGGGCTGGCCCAAGCCTTGCCTTAAGGGGTCCATGAACCCTGAAACTGCTCATAGGACCTTGCACTTTGGAGTCATTCCCTAGTCTCGGGGGGACAGGGGAGCCTAGCCCAGCCTGTTGGTCTCACCACAGACTAGGGGCCATGGCCCAGAGACGATGGCCACATGTCCCAGGCCCCACTGCGAGGTGGCTTGGGCGGAGGCCCCACCCTCATCAGGCTCATCCCACCGGTGTCCACACCCAAGGCCTGAGGGTCAGACAGGCTCACGTGTGCACCGGGGTTGCCTGGGCCCCCAGACTTTCTGACTCTGGACTTGCCCTTCACTCATCCCACCAGGACCTGGGAATCTTGTCTCCTAACCAGTAGCCCCGGGGCCAGGGAAGCAGCTGGGCGGGGAGGTCTGTGCCAGGGCCACAGGGTTCTGCAAACCCTGGACTCTGGGAACTCCAGGCCAATTCCCACCTCGAGTTTTCCTGGGCCACCAAAGAGGTGGTGTGCTCCCTGTCACGGGAGATGTGTGAGCTGAGGCCTGACAGCCACGGAGGCTGCTGAGGGGATTCCAGTCCCTAGAGCCTCTAGGTAGAGCTGGAGGCATCTGCACACACACGCTTAGGTTTCCGGCCAGCGCTGTTGGCCTCCTGGCCCGGCCACATGTTCTGCCCACCCCAGGTGTCCTGAACTCCACCCAGGCTAGGGGCCCTGTCGGTCCTGTGGGTACCAGGACTGCTCCATCTCCAGTCCTTTGAACATGCGGCCCACTTTGCCCGAAGTGCTCTTCTGCTGGCCGTGGCAAACCCTGACACAACCCCAGTTCTCAGCTTGAATGGCACCATCTCCCTGGTGCCCTCCCTGTCCCCCACTGGCCAGCTCTGGCCCTTCTCTGGGCCCCCACAGGCCCTGCTCTTGCCCCATCCTTGCATGGGCCACGCTGGATTGTGCACTACAAGGGCCATGACAGCAGGGAGGGGCTGGTCTTTTTCATGGCTGTGTCCCTGTCGCCTGGAACGGGGCCTGCCTCTTCAAGCATAAACATTTGCTGAATGAATGATGAAATGAATGAATGACTGATGTGGGGAGCCCACGCATCTGAAGCACACAGTTCTCTGGCTCTTCTGAGCAGCAGTTCACATACCGCTTGCTGTGAGGCCGCTACTCAGAGCCCACGAACAATCCTGGTTAGGGGACACGTTTATTTCCACTCCTCAAGCAGCCAAGAAGCAGATGGGGAGGCTGAGGAGGCTGCTTGATCCCTTCTCCAGCCCCCAAGGATGCCATCCCCACCTGCCTGCGGGCCACCCGTGGAAGAGGGGCGTCAAGCTGAAGACAAATGGGGGCCAGGCGCTGGTGTGGGGAAGGAGGACCAGGGTCAAGCACCGCTCCTCCTCCTCCGTTTCCTCCTCTGCAGGGTCCCGCTTGGGAGATGTCAGGGAGGGATGGTAAAGTCCTGGACTCACAGTAGGGGCTGCAGTGGGGAGCCACCCCCTCCCCTGCCTGCTGTGAGCTGAGCTCCAGGTAATCCCTCCTACCCTTCGGGAGCTCCCAGAGCCCAGGGCTGCTTTGCTGGAGACCCTGAGTCCCTTTGCTGGAGACCCTGAGAAAACACACTGGGCCAAGGGGAGCCAGGGGAGGGCAGGTGAATACTGGGATGCACCGGCAGGCGATAAGGTTGGAGGCAGCACTGCAGGCCCAGCAGCCTTTTCTCAGGGAAGGCTTACCTTCCCAGGCCACTGTGTAAATCCACACACTGCCACCTCCCCACGCATGAGTCCCTTCAACACCCCTCCTTGGCACATCCAACACACCACAAAGTCTCACCTCGGTGCCTTTGCCTGTGCTGGGAGCCCTGCCCCAGCCGACTCCCACCTGCCCACAGAGGCCGGGTTCAGGCACCACCTTCCCGGCCAGGGAGGCAGCCTGAAGTGGCAGAGACCCAGGGTCAAGCCCTAGCCCTCCTACATCCTGGCGGGGTGACCTTGGGCAGGTATTTGCTCACCTGTACAAGGGGGCTGCTGGGATGATTAAGCAATAAAATCAAGCATGTGTCTGGCTGATCCTGGCTCAGAGATGGATGCTATAAATCAGAACGTCCCAGATAGCAGAGCCGGAAGAAGAGGGAGGACTGAGTGAGCTTGGGACACCAGGCCACCCTTCCTGTTGGCGGTCTCTGGGATCAGAGGCCTGGGCTTGGATTCTGGCTCTCCTGCTTGGCAGCCCAGTGGCCTGGGCAAGTCATGTCCCTCTCTAAGCCTCGGGTGTCTCATCTGTGAAATGGGGAGTGACTCCAGCACCATCACTGAAGCCCGGCCTCTGCTGGGGGCTCCCTGAGTGGGGCAGATATCATGATTTCCTGCCACTGTTGTGCCATCAGCACCCCACAGCTGGGTGCATTTCCCCGAAAGCCTTGCTCCCTTCCCGTTCCGTGAGGCCAAGGGTAGCCTGCCGGGCACCATCTGGGCACGAGGATGCTGGCCAGGGAATGGGCTGGCAGGGCCACCAGGTTTCCAGGCTGACCTGCCCCCTACCTGCCACCTCCAGCC
This sequence comes from Hylobates moloch, assembly GCF_009828535.3. Taxonomy (NCBI): domain Eukaryota; kingdom Metazoa; phylum Chordata; class Mammalia; order Primates; family Hylobatidae; genus Hylobates; species Hylobates moloch. The sequence continues at coordinate 11,412,702 of NW_026652294.1, read as the reverse complement.
TGACACCCCCCAATCTCCTTCCCAACCTGTGGAGCTTCATCAGGGCCCAAGTCCCCAGCAGACTCCAAGGGACATCTGCACTCCATCAGGGAGCCAGAGTCCAGAGGGCGGGCACTGGCTGGAGGTCACTGAAGGGGGTAGCGTCCATCCTCCACAGCGGCTGCTACTCTCCACGGCACTGGCCCCGTGCCCCACCACTCTGGCCTCCCTGAGCTTTTGGCTGTGCAGAGGCGGCTGCTGGGCTTGCAGGGCAGAGAGGTAGGAAAGGGGACTCCCCAGCCTCCCCTGCCCTAAAGGCCCCCATTTGGCCACTCTCAATGAAGGCTCCACTCACAGACTGGGCAGGCCAAGTGTCAGTCCCAGAGCCCTGCCCTGGGACTGTCTGCCTGGAGGTCTGAATCCTTCCTCCTGTTTTCGGCCAGAAAGGGCTAGGACTTGTAGCCACCCCATTCCCACCCTCGGGTGCTCGAGTCAGCTGATGGCGCTGGGACCAGCCTCAGTGTTCCTGGAGGACTCTGCTGTGTGTGTATGTCGGAAAAGGTGTATGTCCCGGCCATGGTGGGCACACAGAGGGGATCTAGGAGAGCCCGTGCCTGTGTCTCACAGGGCCTGGGTGGGCCTCAGGCCAGCTCTGCACAGCCACACTGCCCTCCATGCCTCCCCAGGGCCACAGGTCCCCAGGCACCTTTTCCAGACCTTCAAGGCCTTTTCCACCCAGCTCTCCCTGCCAGCCTGCCTTTCTGGCTCAGCCTCCTGCACACCCTCATGGGCCTGGGCCCTGCACGCTCCAGCCTTTTACCCCTGCAGGGCCTCCCTTCATGTTGCATCTGGGTCCCTGAGCCCCCTGTGCTAGGTACTTCCACTGCATCCTCCGTCACCAGCCCCCCTTTTATAGGTGGGGAAACCAAGGCTCAGAGAGATGAGTGATTGCCCAAGGTCACTCCATGAGCTGAAGGTGCAGAGACTCAAACCCAGCGCTGCCTGGCTGGGAAGCCCTCATCTTAGCTCTGTGCTTCCCACCTCGCTGCCTGGTCCTCCTTTCCGCTCAGACTGACCGGCCCCTGGATTTCTGCGGCAGGCACGTACTGTCTGCAGCATTTCATCCCGGGCTGCCCAGCTCCCTCTTCCTGGCACATGTGGCTCCTCCGCTGATGGCGTCCTCCCAGCAGAGGGCCTGGGTCTCGCCCAGACTGCCCTGGGGCAGGAGCACTCATGAGGCCCTGGAGAGGCGGAGAGGGCAGAGGGGGATCCGTGCCAGGAATGGCCGGCCCTGGCCTTCAAGGACTGCTGAAAGGGACCTGGGGCCGGCAGAGGGCTTTTAGGGCACCTGCAGCCAAGAAGGTGGCTGGTCATGGAAAACTTCTTGCCTTCATCTGTAGCTGCCCACTGGCCCAGAGATGAGCTGGGACCACCCAGGCATCTGTCTACTCCATGACCCCACCTGCCCATCCCAGGGAGGGCCCTGCCCTTCAGATGCCCCCTGAGTCAGGGCCCCTCAGCTCCCCAGGGCCCAGGAGAAGGGGACAGGAGAGAAGCGGGGAGGGCACTTGTTGTGGCTGGTGACTAATGCAGCTGGGCTCCTGCCAGCACGCCATGTCGTTGGTTGGGGAGCCTGCGGCCTTGCCCCTGCGCTGCCCACCCTGCGGCCGCTCGCCCTTGCAGCCAGCCTCTCAGCCTCTCCCCTTTTTCAGGGAGCGCACTCCAGGACTGGGGATCAGGAGAGGAGGGACCCAGCAAGGCCTGGAGTCTGGGTGCTGGGGCCCTGGTGGGGGTGCTGGGAGCAAGGGCAGGGAGTGAAGCGGAAGCTGCCTGGGGTCTGGGAGACATGGTGACTCCTGCCTGGATGGTCAGGAGGAAGGGATGGACGAGGGCCTCTGGAAGGAAAAACCGGCAGGAGGTTTGAGGTGGCCCAGGGCCGGAGGGGACAAAGGTGGGGAAGAGAAGGCCTATGCTCCATCTCCTGACCTTTTGCCCCCCCATTGTACCCCTCCTTTCCCCAGGCTCTGGAGGAGGCTCTGGCCCTGGGTTTTAGGGGTGAATGGTGAGGTCATATCGGGGGACCCCAATCATCCAACTGTCCTGTCCGCATCAGACCCCAGACCCTGTCTCCACAGCTCTCCCGGCTGCTGAGGGTTTGCGGGGGCAGCCTGGTGGCTCATGCCTGTGGTGCAGTGAGCAAGGCAGAGGCTGCCTTCTCTCTCTGGATCTTCCCCCGACCCAGTCTGACTCCTCTAAGATCTGCCCTCACCTGGGCCTAGGTTGAGGGAGGACCTCCCTCCATGGCTTCCCCTGGGCTCCCACCATCCTCCCTGACTGTGCTGGTCTTGGCTGCACCCTCCCAGGCCCTAATGAGCTCCAGATCTCAGAGACCCCTGGATCCAAGGTACCCCGAGAGGCCCATCTTCTGGGTGAGCTCAGCCCCTTGCAACAGCAGACAAGCAGATCCCAGGAGGCCGTGACCCCCATCAGCCCAGATCCCCCACTCCACTCCATATGGGGGCTCCAGGAGGCCTGGGGGGAGGGGAAACCTGAGCACCTCACCCAGCCCAGCAGGGAAGGAGCTGGGCAGGCCCCAGGGGTCTCACTGCTCCTCAGGTCACACTGTCCCGGACCCCTGCCCCTGCCCTCTGCTCTGACCTCGCCCAGCCAGCGGCCTGCCATCCCCTTGCGTGTCTGAGAGGCAGGGGGAACGGGATGGGGGCGGGTTTGGGTCCTGGCCTCTCTGCCTTTCCCTTCCAGGCTTGGCTATCGCGACTTAGCCGCCCAATCCGGCCACTTGTTGTCGCCACCGCCTTCCGGGCCGCCTTCCCGGCGCGCCGGGCTGGGGGTCCCCGCAGGGCTGCAGGGAAGGGGCTACGGCCGCAGGTGGAGACGGGGCGGCCCCGCAGCGGGCAAGAGTAGGGCAGTCGCCCTCTCCCCTTCTTCTGCTGCCCGAGCAGATTGAATTTTTAAAGCGACACGAGCGGAATGTCAATGCGAGCAGAGAGCCGCGGGCGGGCGCCGCGGAAGGGATCAGGATGCGGGTGCTCCGGCCAGGCCGGCGCTGGGGGCTCAGCGCGGACCCCCGCCCCAGTCCGCCGCGTTGCTGCACCGTCACCGCGGACTGCGCGGCCCCGTGACCCCGCTGCGGGGCCCGGCAAGTTTCCGCAGCGCTGGGGACCACGCGGGCAGGGGCTGGGCCGCCCTCCGCCTGGGCGACCCCCACCGCGGCGCCCCGGGGTGCGGACCGGTCCTGCCGCCGCGCACAGCTGCTAGCTGGGGCGCCCACCTGGCAACCGGCACCTGTGGACCGCCCCCCGCCCCCGCGCCCCTGGCCCGCGCTTCACCTGGGCGCACAGGTAGGAGGGCCGCCGGGGCGGGGGTCCCGGCGGACACTCACCCTCCAGCTCGTCCTCCGGGATGTCCACCGGGCGCTGCTCCGACAGCAGGTTGGGCACGGTGTAGATGCCCCGGTACATCAACGCCGCCGTCACCGGGTGGAACGGCATCTTGGAGGCTCCGCGCCCGCCCGCCCGCCGCAAACTTTGAGGCCGGGGCTCATGGACCGGTGGCGGCCCCGGGGGCGGCTGGAGCGGGCGGGGCGCGCGGCTGCGGAGGGCGGCGGCGGCAGCGGCGAGGCGGGGGGCGCCCCTCCGGGGGCCTAGCGCCCCCGCGCCCCGGGCCGCCGGGCCATGCCGCCCGCTCCCTCGTCGGGCTCCCAGCCGGGGCCCCGCAGGGGCAGCGGGGTCGGCGCCGCTCTGGCCTTTCCGAGAGCTCCGGTTGCCTCGCGGGGTGCCCGCCGCGCCCGCTCCTCTGTGCCCCGCGCGCTCCGCGCTGCTCGCCGCCCGCTAGTCCGCTCTCCGGCGCGGCAGCCACCGGCCCGGCGCTCAGGCTGTAGCCACCTCTCCGCTCGCTCGTTCGCTCGTTCTGTGCCGCGCTGGCTGCGCTCCCCGCCTCCCCCGCCAGCCGCCCGCCCGCCCCCTCCGCGCTCCCCACCCCCAGCCCGCCCCTTCCCGCCGCCGGCCCCTGAGCGGCCGCCCCAAACCTGCCCGGGGCTCCTTCTCCCCTTCGGCCCCGATTCCCCTTTCCCACTAGGGCTCCCCTCTGATTACTGGCTCTCCTCACCCTAAGTCTGCAGCCACCAGGACCAGGGAGTTGGTGGGTTGCGGGGGTCCTCCTTCCTGCCCCTTGGCTCACCTCCCCCCATCCACGCACCAGGAGCGGAGAGCCGGGAACTAAGAACAGTAGACCCAGAGAGGTGAGACAGGCCCCAAGCACCTGGGTCCTCAAGAAGAATCACCATTTGCGTGCCAGGAGGCTCCAAGGTGGGGAAACTGAGGCTGAGAGAGAAGGACGTTGACCAAGGTCACAAGGCAGGGGCAGCAGGTAAGAGCTGGGTACACGTCTGGGGTAGGCTTCCTGCCCTGTCTGTGACTGACACCCTGCAGCTGACCTTGCTCCCCACAATGGGGCCCCAGTCCTGGACGCTTTCCAAGCCCCTACCTTTCAGCTTGCAGAAGAGGAGCCAAAGTATCTCATGGCCCCCATGGCAGTTCGGGACAGAGACGTGGCCCGGTGCCTGTGGGGTCTGGTGTGAGGGCCTGCCAGTTCACATGGCTGCAGGTCAGACCTAATGTATGTGCAGGGCTTCCCCAGGCCCCAGGGCACGTGGGTACCCCAGAGCTGGGGTGGGGGCAAGTGCTTGAGGGAGCAGCCTGCGTGTGCATATGTCTGCTATCCATGAGGGCGTGTATGTGCCACTGGGCACGTGCACAGGTGTCTGTGACTCCATATGCAGAGGGACAAATGTCGGGAGTGTGTGGCCACCTGTGTGTGCCCAGGTTGTACGCTGGCAGGTCGGGGGAGGTGTGCAGGCCCTGGGGCTGGGAGTGATGTGGGCATATGGTGCACAGATGTGCATGGGAGGGGGTGACCTTCTGGCCTGGCTGTGGCCCCATCTCTGGGTGCTCCCCTGAATCCCCCTATTGGGACCACCTCCCTGCCCCCTTTGGCCCAATCAGCTAAAGGTCCCAGCAGGAACGCTGATTGCACAGCCCTGCTCGGCCCTGCCCTGCCCTTCCCAAGCTGATTACACTTTTCTGCTTGTTTCTGTTTTTGTTACTGATTAATCACAGCCTTGTCTCAGGGTCTGGGGAGAAGGGGATCAGTGAGAGATGCTAGCCTCAGCCAAGTGGGGTTGGGCCAGCCTGGGCCCAGCACTTCCCGGGCCCTGCTCTGGAGGGAGCTCCTAGGAACATCTGTAACCTGCAGAGGAGCCAGGAAGGACACCAGCTGTCTGTCTGTCTCACCAGACCTCTCCGGGCTAGCTGGTTGCCCACTGGGACCTGGGCCTGGAAGTGAGAGAGGCCCCAGAAATGCTCCCACCCCACTCCAAAGCTCTCCTTGCCCACCTGTCCCATCTTCTGACCTTCCGCCGCTAGAGCTGAATGCCTTGAGCTTCCCCAGTGTTTTTGATGGAGCAGAGACTTGAGGAAGTAAGAACCCAGCACCAAGAGCCAGGCAGACTGGGGCTTCTGCATCCACCATCTCCTCACCGTGGAACTACAGTCAGGTCCCTTAACCGGCCATGGCCTCAGTTTCCCCGCCTGTTAAGTTAAGGTGGCAGTGCCACATCCCAGGCAGCGGTGAGGATGAAGTGACATAATGTAGGAAAGGTGCCAGGCATCACCTCCCTGAAACTCTTGGAAGTTTCCTATTAGCATGAACATCCCCCGCAAGGAATAGGAATTAATAATAGTTATAGCTTCGAGTATTGATTGAGAGAGCGAGCTGCAGTGGCAGCTCAGTCATTCCACGTTTACTAAGTGTCCAGGCTGTGCCAGCCCAGGCCTGTCAGTTCTAAATCAGAACCCCTGGGCCAAGGGAGAGTGGGCTAGAGCCTGCTGAGAGGCTGGCAGGAAACCCAGCTCCCAGTGACTCCCTGGGAGGCTGTGCAGCGCGTGTTGGTACTCGCCCTGTGAAGGCGAAGCTCCTGGCCTTGCTGTCCAGGTGGGTATTTTTTTTTTTTTTTTTTGAGGTGGAGTCTTGCTCTGTTGCCCAGGCTGGATTGCAGTGGCATGATCTCGGCTCATTGCAAGCTCCGCCTCCCAGGTTCAAGTGATTCTCATGCCTCAGCCTCCCGAGTAGCTGGGACTACAGGCACATGCCATCACGCCCAGCTAATTTGTGTATTTTTCGTAGAGAACATGTTGGCCAGGCCGGTCTCAAACTCCTGACCTCAAGTGATCCACCCGCCTTGGCCTCCTAAAGTGCTGGGATTACAGGCGTGGAGCACCGCTCCCAACCCATGGCGGCTTTTTTTTTTTGCAAGTCAAGGGAATTCCAGGGGTCAAGAGGAGGGTGGGCAAAAGCTCAGAAGTGTGAGAGGGCCTCGCTTAGCTCTGAAGGTCAGGTCTGGGTCTGGGTTCTCCAGATCTCCTACGCCTGGCACAGGACTGGAAAGGGCTAAGGTGGCTGGGGCTGGATGAACACCTGTCAAATGAATGAATGAGAGAATTAGTGAATGAACGACTGCCCGCTCACCCCCCCCCCCCGCCCTTCGGCATTGCAGCCCCGTCCTCTCCTCTGTGCGTCACGGGGGAGCAGATGGCATGATCACAGGGTGTGAATTATGTCTGTCGCTCCCCCATCTGGGGAAGGTGCTGCTGCCATCACACTGCACTCCCTGGGGTGCCCACCAGGAGATGCCTGGGCCTTAGGTCCTCCCAAGAGGGGTTCTCCACAGGCCTTGCTAACTAATCATTGGGTCAGGAGGCTAGAGACACTGGGAGAGGTGACACACTGAAACCTGTGATTCCAGGGGTATTCCCCAAGTGGGAAGGAGACAAGGGGAGAGAGATGGGAATTGTCATGTCCAGAGGCCAGACTTTTCCCTCCCTGAGACCTGGAGCCCACTCCTTTCAAGAGCAGCATAGTCCCTGCCCTCCCTGGCCAGAGACCTCTTGTCCGAGGCCAGCATCCTCTTGCCACATTCAGCACCAGGGAGAGCTCCCGGCAGAGCTCAGGGCCCAGCTGTGTAGAGTGAAGCTGTGGAGGGACCCACAAGAGCCCGCCAAGGCTATCAATGAACCCATTGTCCAGACGAGGAAATCAAAGTGAAGAGGGTGTAAGCATCAAGTTCAAGATCATGCTGAGACCAATAATTGCAGCCCTACCCAAGCCAGGGCTCCTGCTGGGGGAGAAGGTACTGGAGGAAGGGAGGTAGTGGTGGTAGGGAGGGGATGTCCAGGGAGGGCAGAGGCTGTGGCCTCTGCTCCTTGGCTGAGGAACAATATTGTTCCAAGAACCCACTGGGGACAGTGTCTGGAGGTGAATAAAATATTCACTGTCCGGGCAAACTCCTGAAGTTGACTAATGAATAATGGAATTTATAGACTCGAAGATGCAGACCGGGCTGAGAGGGGGTGCAGGCCAGAACCCAGAGGCCCCAACTGCTCGGATCTCTGCTCGTCTCTGGCCACCCCCCTCTGAACGCCCACACGCCCAGCTCCTGAAGGTGACAGGAGCAGAAAGGACAACAGGGAACAGAGTCCATGTGAAGGAAACAGAGTGAAGGGGACAGACCCTTGAATTTGTTGCTATTTGGGGGAAGGAACTTGGTGATGGGAAAAGGGCACTGGACTCGGAGTCCAGTGCAGCTGGGATGAAGCCTGACCCCTGCTACCAGCTCTATGCCTTGAGTGTAGCCCCTGCCCTGGCCTCAGTTTGCGTCCCTGTAAAATGGAGTTGATGCTGCCACCACACAGCTTGCTGCAGGGATCTGCTGAGATGACAGTGCTTGGTGCTGCTGTCCCAGGCTGGACCTTCTGAGCCTCCCTCTCAGGCTCAGGGCCCAGCTGCGGAGGGTGAAGCTATGGAGGGGCCTAGGAGAGCTGGCCAAGGCTATCAATGAACCCATTGTCCAGACAAGGAAATCAAAGTGGAGAGGGTGTAAGCATCAAGTTCAAGGTCATGCCAGGACAGTATCCCCTGGCTGCACTGGGTCCAGCTAGAAGGGAGGGGAGACATGGTCCCCAGAGGAAAGAAGCTGCCAGCCCTCAGGGCAGGGATGAGGTCAATAACTGCAAAATCCTGGCTCGCCCTGCCACACATTCAAGTGCACGACCCTGTATCCCCCCGAAAGTTTCTGCTCCCGTTGGTCTGGGCTGGGAGCAGAACCTTGTTGGGGCGGTGCAGGTATTCTTCTAAAACTCCTCTATGTGCTTCCAGGGTGCAGCCAGGGTTAGAACCAATGTTCCAGAGGGAAACTGAGTCTGGATAGGGGTGAGAGGAGCCTGCAGATGTCCCCCTTAGGAAATCACAGAGATCCTGTCCCTGGAGTCCTCTGGGCCTCCACCTATGCCCGGGGCCTGGCAGGGCTGCTGGCTGGGAGGCTGCCCCAGGGATCAGAACCTTCACAGATGGGAGGGGGACCATGGGTACTGCAGGCCTAGCCCTTGCTCCCGGCCCACTTCCTGAGTGACAGCTGTGGCAGCTGGCGGGAGACGAGGCGCGAGGCAGCTCCTAATTGCTCTGGGCTCCCAGATCCCTTCCTCAGTCTGTTGCCTCTGATGAGACTCTCAACCAACTTGCCTGGGGCGGCTGCTCCCTGAGAAGAGGCCCCAGCTCCTGTCAGCCCCGGCATTAGCCTAGGGTGATAGGTGGAGGAGAGTCACCTCTCCTTGCCAGGTCCTGGAGCAGGGCAAGGCTGGGACCCTGCAGTCCCCCAGGGCCCTGTCCCCCTCCTCTCTGCATCTCTCTGTGTCACATAAAGGGCTTGTGCATAAGCTTCCACTTCAACCAGGAGCTGTGCAGGTGTTGAAATAGAAAGACTTCAGGAGTTTGTGGGTAAATGATTATTTTATTCACCTCCAGACACTGTCCCCAGCAGGTTCTTGGAACAATATTGTTCCTCAGCAAGGAGCAGAGGCCATAGATTCTGCCCTCCCTGAATACGCACTTGCCACCACAGGTACCTCCCCTCCTCCTTCTTTCCCAGCAGGACCTGCAGCTCAGGTAGGGCTGTGATCAACAGTCCCAGGATGACCTTGAACTTGGTGCTTACACCCTCTCCACTTTGATTTCCTCCACTGGACAATGGATTCATTAAAATATACAGGTGCTGCCAGGTCAGCTCTGTGGCCTTGCGTGGCACACCCTGCCCCCCAGGGGGCACAGGCATGGCTTCATTAAGGGATTCATCAAACCCCTGGGAATATCATTGGACCTCTGAGTTTTGGTGCCTCACCTGGGAATAAGGGCCCTGTTTCTCAGCATGAGTAAGGGATGAGAGACGCTGAGCCCAGGGCCCAGGACAGCACAAATATTCTGGCATGGGCTGGTGATGTCATGGACCAGAAGCCTTTAGCACACCTGCCTTGGGCTGAGCGTTCACGCTGTGGCTGCCTCCCCATCTCCAGCTGACTGGACCCTTCCTGCTGCCCTGCCCTGCCCCGTCCCTCTCTCTTTGTGGAAGCACTTCTAGGGCAGAGATGGAGAGCAGGAGACTGAATGTCTGGAATTCTTTCCCAAGAGGACCAAATGATTGATCTGGCTTCAGTTATCCAGTCCAACCCCGCCCCTTCCCTGTGCGTGACCTGCTGTCTTTGCCTGCCACATGTGGCCTGGGTGCAGCCTCTGTTTGCACACCTCCAGAGACAGGCAGCTCACCCCTCTGAAGGAAATGGCTAGTATTCATCAAGTCCCTGGGCTTGGCCTTTGTGCTCAAATATCTTTCTGAGACAAAACATTGGGGGCCCCTACAGGGGCACCTGCTCATCAACTGGGAGAGGGACAATACTAACCTGTGATACCACATCAGAGTGGAATCTCTCTCCACAGTGGGGGACACCCTGTGAGGTTGGCACCCTGAGCCTGTGGCAGCGAGAGGAGCAGGGGAAGGAGAGCAGGGGAAGTGGGGGCCACACCTTCAGATGACCACCTCCGTCCCTTGTCCCAGGGCTCAGCTGCTGAGAGTAGCCCAATGCTGAGAGTCTGGAACATGGAATAGATGAATTTTGTCCCCAGGGAACATGAGGGAGGCCCAGACTGGAGGCATTTCCAGGGAGAGGCTGGGCTTGGGGAGCCCCTGCGCCCCCCTGCCATCAGCACGTCTATAGGGAACTGGGCTCCAATCCTGTGGAGTCCCTGATGTTGGGAACTGGGCTGGAGTAGGGTATGAGGGCCCCGGCAGATGGAGGGACTTCCTCCAGGGCTAAGCTAGGCCCACACCCCTGGCTGGCCCCCCACCCAAGGGTCCGAGGATGGGCCTTGAGGCCTGCAGTGCCCCATTTGTGTCGAGTCTAAGTGATGATAAAATCGACAGCAGTTTAATTGGTAATTTTAGTCCTGGACAGAGCAGTAACAGCGTTACTAATTGGATCGTTAGAGATTTGTGCTTTATGGCTGTGTAATTAGAGGAGCTGCAGGGGTCCGGGTGAGTTAGGGGGCTACGTGGGGCCAGGGGCAGCGAAGAGGGGCGGGGACCCTTTCTGAGCTACAACTGGGTCATTGCTAAGACCTCCTGCTCTCCTGCTACTCTTGGGGCAGCTGGGTGAGGGAGGCTTGGCCAGGGGTCTACACACCACTCCTCCTAGACTCAGGGTCCCATCAGGTCAGGAGGAAGAGGGCCGTGAGAGCATTTCACACAGGGACAATGATGCTCACTGCCCAGGTCCCCACAGGCCAGAGTGGAGCGGCTCCCCCAGCCTAGTCCTTCCCTGTATCCTCACACACCTGTCCCCTGGGCTTTCTGGGGCTCACAGCGCTCTGTGCAGCCTGGCCCATGGCCACAGCCTGCACCGGTGCCCAAGCCCACACAGGCAGAACCGTAGCCCTGTCCCCTGGCACTGGTGGCCCCCAGGGCACTGGGTAACCACAGTGTGTCTTCATTTTAGAATAGGACAGGCTCTTAGGTCCTGTCCTCCAATCATTTCTCAGATGAGGAAACTGAGGCCCAAGAGGGAAGGGGACATCCTGTGTGCTCCACGCTGGTCCTAGATGTGTGTGTGACAGCCCTGTACACCAGTACACGGGTGTTCATTCTACACCCACAGGAGGCAGCACCTGGGCTGACCATCTGGAGTGTGGAGAGCGGCTGAGGCAGCCTGGCCTCCACCCCAGGCTGCAGGGTGGACACTGGAGGTGCCTTGCTAGGGGGTGGGGAGGGTGGAGCATCCCTTAGATTGACTCTTAAAGGGCTAGACCTATTCCTGCACTCGGCAAATACCTGCTGGATGAACGAGTGAGAGGAAGCAAAAAAAGGGGGTGGAAGGGAGAGGAGGAGGACAGACAGACGGCAGAGGGCCTCTGTCACATGCTCGGCCCCTGGTCCTCTAGGCCCCTCCCACTGACCCTCCAACGTCTCCCTTTGGGCCCCTAAGCTACCACCAATCACTCTCCCAAACAGCACGGTCCCTTCCCAGTCCTCCAGTGGCTCCCACCCCATTCCAAGGAAGAGCTGAAGTCAGCAAAGTTGCCCCAGGACCCACAGTGTCTCCGTCCTCCCCTCTCCACTCTCATTTCCTCCCCCAGCTCACCTGCTCTGCTGGCCTCACCTGGCAGGCACACTCCCACCCCAGGGCCCTTGCACTTGCTGTGCACTCTGCCAGGAATGCTCTCCTCCCAAATACAATCACTTTTTCAAATACAATCACTTTCTTTCCTTCCTTCCTTCCTTCCTTTTTCCCTCTTTCTTTCTCTTTCTTTCATTTTCTTTCTTTCTTCTCTCTCTTCCCTCCTTCCCTCCCTCCTTTCTTTCCTTTTTCCTTCCTTCCCTCCCGTCCTTCCTTCCTTCTTTCCTTTCTCTTTCTTTCTTTCTTTTTGTTTCTTTCTTTCTTTTTTCTTTCTTTCTCCTTTCTCTCTTTCTTTCTTTTTTCTTTCTTTCTTTTTCCTTTCTCTCTCTTTCTTTCTTCTTTCTTTCTTTTCTCTTTCTCTCTTTCTTTCTTCTTCTCTTTTTTTTTCTCTTTTTTTTAGAGACGGTCTCACTCTGTCGCCCAGGCTGGAGTGAAGTGACACAATCATAGCTCACTGCGGTCTCCACCTCCTGGGCCTCAGCCTACCGAGTAGCTGGGACTACAGGCGTGTGCCACCACACTCGGCTAATTTAAAAAAATTTTTTTATGGAGACAGAGTCTCGCTATGTTGCCCAGACTGGTCTCCAACTTCTGGCTCAAGCGATCCTCCTGCCTCGACCTCGCTAAGTGCTGGGATTACTGAATGGCAGCCACCACGCCCAGTCAAGATCTTTACTCAAAATTCACCTTCTCCCTGGGTCTTCTCTGGAGACCCTAGCTTTAAAAATAAACAAGTAAAAGACAAACCTCACCCTTCTCCGGGTGACACCCCAGACTCCTTCCTTGCCTGGGGCTGGGTTTTGCTCACTGCTGTGTCCCTGGTTTGGGGGTACACAGTGGGTGCTCGTACACCCACTGTGTGGGATGGATGAAGAGCTAGAGGCTGCCTGCGGCAGCGGCCCTGGGAGGCAGGGCCAGGTGGGGGGCAGGTTTGCGGGTTTGGGGACAGGAGTGGTGGCTAAGATGCCCCTGGCTGTGAACCCTTTTCTTCCGGCTGCCCCAGCTCCCACCTGTCCCCCACCCATCCCCCTGGCAGCTCAGTCAGGAGACAGCGCCCCAGCAACCTACATTAGCACATTGCATGGCGAAGTGGGGGGGCTGGGAAGATAAAAATCTCTGTCCTCCTGCCAAATGCCACAGAGCCGCACCACCTCGAACCTTCCTGGCTGTCAATCTGACCTCCACTCCCCTTCAGCCAGGTCACCCTGTGGCCTCCAGCTGCTTCCTTCAGGCTCCTGCCATCTGGGGGAAGGGGGTGAAGTTGGGGCCCCAAGAAGACCCCTGTTCCCAGGCAGGTGTCCGTGCCTGACATCCCACAGAGGGGGTCGCACTCGAGCCCAGAAATACCCTGCCCAGCTGCCTGGCCCAGCCTCCTCGGCATGGCTAGGTGATGTATGGCCCGCTCGCCCTGCCAGGAAGCAACAGCAGATGGACGGGCAGTGCCTGGGTGGGCTCAGAGCCAGGAGCCTTGAGCAGGGGGTGGGGAGAGGCCTGGCTCTGGAGACAGCCGTTCCCGGAATGCCACCTCCCTGACCGAGGGCAGGACAGCAAGTGCGGGATGTTTTGGGCATGGCTCCCATGCTCTGGCCCTTGGCATAGGGAGTGCAGGGAGCTGGAGGTGGGGGGGTTCTTGCCCTGCATAGTATCTCTCCAGGCCTCAGTTTCCTCATCTGTAAAATGGCATTGAAGCCCCATTGGGAGGCAGTGGAGGGTACGAACTGAGAGAATGCACTCAAAGCAGAGCCCTGAACCCAGTGCTGCAGGCCTGTCCCTAAATCCCCGCTTCCTCCTCCTGAATCTCCCCACCAGAGCCCTGGCCCCACCTTCCTTTCCTGGCCTTTGGGAGAATCCCACAGCCAGATGTGGATAGGACCTTGGAAAGCCAGTTCAGCCTCCCTCCGATTTTCCAGATGGGAAAACTGAGGCCTTGAGAGAGGAAGGACCTATCCAAGGTCAGGCGGGAGGGCTGGAGAGGCCCCTCGTGGTAGCTGCTGCAGGAAGCTCGCTCCCCACCATGGAGACATGGTGGCGTGTGGCGGCTGCTTGGGCCACCCAGCAGGTGGGGAAGGACAGGCAGGACAGCGCTGGGCACAGGGAAGGGGGCTGGCGGTGCTGGTGCAGCTGCTGCGGCCGAGTCAGGATGCGCCAGACGCTTCCGTGGGCTCTGTCTGCATCCAAGGAGACCAGGACGCTGGGCGGACGGACGGTGTGTCCTTGCTAGCTGGGCCCGGAGGAAGGATGGGGGAGCAGGGAGGGGGGTCATTCTGGGAACCAGGGCTGCCAGCGGGGCCAGGCGACATCTCCTGCCGTCTGCTCACCTGCCCTGCTCCCCAGAGGAACAGGGACCCCGCGTGGGCTCTCAATGTCTGTGGACATGTGACACTGATGTGCACGAACAGGTCTGGGTGGATGTGGGCTGTTGGTACAGATGTGTGCATCTGTGGCTGGGTGACTGAGTGCCAGGGTGGATGTGCACACACAGGGGTCTGACACCCTGAGGACCTGGGGCCAGGGCAGATGCAGATGGAAACATACATGTGGTGAGTGTGCACACATCACAGGCATCTAATGTGCGGTGTACATGCACCTGTTCCAGGTGCTCACTCCACACCCATCAGGTCCTGCGCAAGCTCAGCCTCAGTCAAAAGGAACAGGGGCTGGCCAGGCGTAGAGGCTCATGCCTGTAATCCCAGCACTTTGGGAGGCTGAGGCGGGCAGATCACCTGAGGTCGGGAGTTCGAGACCAGCCTGACCAACACGGAGAAACCCCGTCTACTAAAAATACAAAAATTAGCTGGGCTTGGTGGCACATGCCTGTAATCCCAGCTACTCAAGAGACTGAGGCAGGAGAATCGCTTGAACCTGGGAGGCAGAGGTTGCGGTGAGCCAAGATCGAGCCATTGCACTCCAGCCTAGGCAACAAAAGCAAAACTCTGTCTCAAAGCCAAAAAACAGGAACAGGGGCAGCCTCCCATTGCCAGATGGGGAAACTGAGGGCAGCAGCCTGCCCAACGCAGCCAGTTCCTGCCTGGTCAATTCAGGAGAATGACGCCTGCCCTGGCCTCCTGACAAGGTGGGGCTCAGATAAAAACATGTCCCGCCCTGGTAGGGGGCAGGGTTGACCCTGAAAACAGGCTCTGCAGCTGGTTATGGGCTGGGAAAATATCCTGAGGCGTGGGTCATGCTTTGTTCTTGTTCTTCTGAGCAGAGGCAGGACATGGGCTGTGGAATGGCAGGGATGGCAGGGCCTCTGCTCAGGTCCAGTGGCCAGGAGCTTTGCAGAGGGGTGTCCTACCTGGAAGGTCTCCTCTCCAAGACTCAGTTTCCCCACCTGTAGAATGAAGCCCCTACTTCTCCCGGGCTCCTGCTGGGAAGTGCTGATGGGATCCCAGACACCACAGCCATGCCATGAAGCAGAAGTCTGGGGACCCAAGGTCATCTCAGGGGCAAGGCGATGGCCCCGACCACAACAGGCCATACCCCGCACAGGCTTCCCTGCCCACCTGCCAGTCTGGGAGGGGAGATGAGCCAGAGGGGATCCAAGGCGGGGAGGCAGGCCTTCCGGTTCAGTTAGTGAAGGGATTTGTCATTTTAATGATGTGATATTTCTTGCCTGGCTCCTGTCCATGGCTGCGCGAAGGGGACAGCTTCCTCCCTGAATGAGGAGTTGCTGGTGCTGGTGGGGGCGTCCTCAGGCTGCCGAGGCTCTACAGGCAGAGTGGGAAGGCGCCTGGACGTGGAGGTCCAACGGGCCGAGAGCTCTCACGGAGCATTGCCTCCTGCCCAGCTCTGTTTCTCTGCCCCTCATGACCTTTTGGGTGAATCCTTCCCCACCTCCGAGCCTCAGTTTCTCACCGTTAAAATGGGGCAAATGTGACCACCCCTGGCTTCTGGTACTGACTGCTGTTGGTTCCAGGCTTTCACGTCCCTCGTCTTTGCTGGCTTTTCCAGTATCCCCTGCACCAGGGCCTTCTGATCTGCTCCTGCATTTTTCTTTTCATTTCTTTCTTTCTTTCTACTTTTGAGACAGTCTCACTCTGTCGCCCAGGCTGGAGTGCAATAGCACGATCTTGGCTCACTGCAACCTCTGCCTCCTGGGTTCAAGCAAGTCTCCTGTCTCAGCCTCCCAAGTAGCTGGGATTACAGGTGCGTGCTACCACATCCGGCTAATTTTCGTTTTGTTTTGTTGAAATGGAGTCTCGCTCTGTCGCCCAGGCTGGAGTGCAGTGGCGCAATCTCAACTCACTGCAACCTCTGCCTCCCGGGTTCAAGCGATTCTCCTGCCTTAGCCTCCTGAGTAGCTGGGATTACAGGCGTGTGCCACCATGCCCGACTAATTTTTGTATTTTTAGTAGATGGGGTTTCACTGTGTTGGTCAGGCTGGTCCCGAGCTCCTGCCCACCCTGGCCTCCCAAAATGTTGGGATTAGAGGCGTGAGCCACCACGCCCAGCCGTTTTTGTATTTTCAATAGAGATGAAGGTTTCACCATATTCGAGCGAGGCTGGTCTCGAACTCCTGACTTCAAGTCATCTGCTCGCCTTGGCCTCCCAAATTGTTGGGATTACAGGCATGAGCCACTGTGCCCTGCCTTCTTTTCTTTTTTTGACACAGGGTCTCGCTCTGTCACCCAGCCTGGAGTGCAGTGCGGTGATCATGGTTCACTGCAGACTCAAACTCCTGGGCTCAAGTGATCCTCCTGTCTCAGCCTCCCAAAGTGCTGGGATTACAGGTGCACAGCACCATGCCTTGCCTGCTCCTGAATGTCAGCAGACCTTCAACATGCCTCCTTCCCTGGCAGCAGCAGGGTCTTTTGGAAATGCCAACCTGGCCCAGCACCCTCCTGCCCTGGGGTGAGCCCAAACTGCCCTTGCTCCACATCTCAGCCTGCCCTGGCCCTTGCCCCCGTCCCAACTCCACCATCCTGAACTTGCCACTATTATGTAGACATGCCTTACCCTTTCTCACATGGAGGTCTTTCTAGAAGCTGCTCCCTTTGCCCTGTGAAGACTCCTTGCCCTGGTCCCTTGAGTCAGCTCAGAGGCTTCCTCTGGCTTGCACAGTCATCCTCTGTTTGCCCTGTGACCACATTTGTCACATGGAGGGTGATGGGCTGGTTTCCTAGTCTGTTTTGCTCACTGCTTCATTCTAGCACATAGTAGGCCCTGGTGAATACGTGTTCGTTGAATGACTGAATGAGCAGCCGCAGACCTGCCCTGCTGACCCTGGTGTGCAGTATCCAGAGTGGAGGAGGCGGCCGCGGCGAGGGTGGCCCATCCATCAGCCTGGCGCTGCCCCTGACCAGATGGAGCCGAGCTCCTGGGGAGGGGGAAAGGAGGAAAAGATCCATCACCCAACGGTCGGACGGCGGGTGTGTGTGCGTGTTGCACCTGCGCCCCGCGGGATCCTCATCCATCATGCTGTCCCTGGGATGCTGGCCAGGGGCCAGCCGGCTCCTCGGGGTGGAACCTTTAGAAAACTGCTGCTCTCTGGTGCACAAGGGAAACTGAGGCCTGGAGAAGGGCCGCAGAGGTTAAAAGTGGGGGCTCAGAGTGACAGCTCTTGTGGGACTCACTAGTGTGACCCGGGTGAGCCTCAGGAGACCACATCCTCATCTGTAAGGACTGGGGATGCAGCAGTGCCCCCCGCCAAGGGAGAGGAGGATGTGTAGAGGTGGGCATTGTGCCTGGCACGCAGACAGGGCTCAGGACAGGCTGGCCTGGCTTGAGGGTGTGACCCTGCCTGGCCCCTGCCTCTTGGGCTGGCAGGAGGAGGAGGCAGAGGCTTCAAGCGGTGGATTCAGGCGGGACTGCCTGATTGTCTGGGCCGTCATGGGGAAGGAGACTTTGACGGATGCTCCTCCTGGCCAGAGAGGTGTGGGGAGCGGGTGGCTGAGTGATGACCGGGCCCGCGGTGATTACAGCTCAGCTGGCCCAACCAGCTGGCCAGGGGGACATCAGGCACCGGACTCTCTCCCAGCCCCCACGCCCATTTGCTGGGAAGTCACCGCCTCCCTCTTCCTCCTTCTCTGCATTTTAATTATAAAAACAAGCCCTTTCCAAGCCATCATTTCACCTGAATTGCACAGCAGCCTGGAAGTGGGCTGAGTTTCTTAGGCACTGAGATGCTCAAGATGGGTAAACAGACACTCATTTATTCACTGAGTAGATATGTCCTGAGCACCTACTACGTGCCAGGTGCTGTGCTGGGCATGGTGCTGGGGATGGGGGCCAGACAAGCAGGCTTGGGCCACCTGCTCGCCCCGGGCACTCTGGAGGTTACAGGTGGCTCAGTCTGAGTTTTGCATCTGCATAGGCCTGCCAGATAAACGCAAATGTTACGGGACATCATCCCTTCTGGTGGCTCAAGCTCCCTGGCGTTCTGGGTCCTCACTCTGTGCCAGGCGCTGTGCAAGCACTGTAAGTATATCATCTTACTTACTCATCCAAGGCAGACATCTGGGACCCTGTTTTCTAGCTGAGCAAACTGGAGCACAAAGGGGTGAAGTGTCTTGCTTGGGGCCCCCAGCTGGAGGAGGCAGAGCAGCATCTGCGCCCCAGACTTGGGTTCTTTCCTCCTCACCAGGGAGCACCGAGCCCAGTCCCACATCCCAGGTTCCTCCCCTGCCGTGAGGAGGGGAAGGCCAAGACCGGGACCACCCCCGCTTAGCCCATACCGAGCCCCCCTGGGCCTCCCACTGCTGAGCCCCTTCAGAGGGTCGTGGGCTGCACCCAGGCAATGAGAGGGGAGGGTCTCCTGTCCCACCCACTCTGAGTGGGGCGGGGCTGGGGGATTCTTCTCTGAGGTTGAGTTGCTGAATCAGCCAGGCACATGAGGAGGACAGGGTTCAAGTCCCAGCTCCGAGAAATCAGTTGGCCTCCCTGAGCCTCAGTCTCCTCCTCTGTCTCACATGGGGATAATGGTAACTACATGGGGCTATCATGGGGGTCTCTTGTGATGACTCCAGGTAAGGCCTAAGTGGGAGCCGCTGGCATTCACTGGGCCCTGGTGTGCCTAATGGTCGTGGCCCCCTCTGGGGACTGCTGTGAGGATTAGGGAGAGACCAAGTGTGCCGAGGCCCACTCAGGTCACTGCTGGTGTTCTTTTCATCCTCCCTAGGGCCTGGCCAGAGCAGGCATTCAGAAGACATTGTGGCCCCAACCCCACGCACACAGGATCAGTGCTGGGGTTGGGACGGGCCCCATCAGCCAAGCAGGTGGGTCCAGGAGGAGCTGGGAGGCTTGGAGAGGGGGCTGGGCTTAGCCTGTGCTGCCCTACCCAGTGGAGCTGAGCCGGTTCTAATGAAGTGGGCTAGCCGCAGGCCACATTGATTTCACATCTCCGTGGCCACTTCCCAGCTGGTAAATGTCACTGGAGAGTGCAGCTGTGGCACCTGGCATGGGTCCAGTAGTGAGTGGGGGCTGGCAGGCTGCCACAGGGGCTGGGGATGCCCATGAAATGCTGATACCAGTCCAGGGTCTCCGGAGCCTTGACTCTCCCACCAATCCCTGAGGAGGGGCTGTGCCCAGCCAGCTGAAGCTGTCACCCCCCTGGGGACATCTGCAACCACCAGCCCCTCTCCTGCTGTCAACATACAACGGACTGATGCCCGTTGCTGGGAGGGTTGCCCCTTTCTTTATTTGGGGGGGCCGTTTAGGGTGGTCTAGAGATGGGCCCAGCTGCCCAGGGCCCAGGAGTCAAGGTGCAGCCGTGTGAGGACCCCTCCTGGCCCACTGCCCTCCCAACCCTGAGCTGTCTCCTTTGATAACTGGCTCAGGACAAGCTAAGAGTAAACAGCCATAACCACGCAGTGGCAGGCCTTGTTTAATAAACTCTCCCTGCAGCCGGCACTGGCTCAGAACCGGTCCCTGTGATCTCATTCAACCCCACAGCGACCCTGTGGTAGATTCTGAACGCACTCCGTTGTTCAGGAGGGGAATGTGAGGCTGAGAGGCCAAGTCCTCAACTCTGAGCAGCACTGGGGGGCCCAGACACCCCCATCCCCAGTTCACCCACAGTCCTCATGGGACCCCTTCTCTGCCCCAGCTCCCCATCCCCATCTGCCCTGCACCTTTCTCCCCTTTGCCATCTCATGGGATGGTCAGGAGGTGGGGGGTGAGGGGAGGGTGGCAGGGTGGTCATGAGGTGGGGAGAGAGGGGAGGGTGGCGGGGTGGTCAGGAGGTGGGGGTGGGGGGGGGGGGGGGGGGTGGGGCGGTCAGAAGGTGGGAGGGGAGGGGAGGGTGCTCCAGGGGCTGCTGCTTTTCCTCTGTCTCTCCTGGGGAGCTGGAGGGAGGGAGAGGGGGCTTTTATCCATGTCAGGTCTGGCCTCAGGGTAGGAGCTGGGCCTCCTGAAAGACTTGAGGCAGGGGCAGCCCATCTATAGGGGAGGGGTCCTGGGGAGGCTTTCACTCTTCACTGTTCTCTTCCCTGCCTTAAACTTCTCTCTTTCTAGAACCTTGATCTTGATCTCCAGGTCTGAGTCCTGAAAACCAAGGTTTGCGCAACCCACCCCATCCTAGACTCAGCATTTCCCAGGCACTCTTGAGCATCCTAAATTGCATCCATGTGCTCCAGCCTGGACAGGACCGAAGGTGGCTAATACCAGTCCTGTCACCAGAGGGTCAGGAGCGGCACGCTTGGGGCAAACACGCGGCAGCCACAAAGTCAGGCTCCCCTGTAACAATGAGGGAGAGACCTCGCGGGGCCCCTAAGCCCAGTGGAGGTCATCGTTGAGTATCCACAGCTCCTGGCCCCCTGGTTTCCCCCTCCCCATACCTTCCCTGCCCTGAGGAGCTCCTGAGGGTGGGGTGTATCCCTGAGCCCTGCCTTGCGGGGTTCTCCACCCTACACACAGCATGCACTGGACACAGCAGGGAGGGGACTCTGGACTGGGGCTGGGAGCTGCCCCCATCGCCTTCTGAGGGGAAGAATCTGCCCCAGCTGGGAGCTGCTCTCCCATCTTGGCATTCCCAGGGGCCCTTTCTACGTGATGTGGGGAGCCCTGGCATCCCCAGCCGCTCTCCCCCTTCCATGGGAAAAGAGGAGGGAGGAGAGGAAAGCCGTATTAATAAAAGAATAGGATACTGCACTAACCCCACAGCATGTGTGGCTCAGAATAGCAATGCGCCTTCTCAAGGCAAACAGAACTCCCCAGGTGTTAATGCAAATTCACTCCAGTTAAGATGAAAGAGGGTTGTTTCCCCCTTTGCTGGTTAATATGAAGGACTTAATAGATTCAGCCTGAGAAACTCAGGAACTCGGGCTGGGAGCGGAAGGCTGGGGGGTGAGGAGGGGGAAGAATGCAGGCGTGGGCAAAGAAGGGAGGTCCCATGGGTTTCAGGGCAGAGCAACTGTCACAGCAGGTCCAGCCGACGCTGCGGCTCCCGCCATCCCCCTCTGCCACCCGGGCTGACAGGCACTGGGCCTGGTTGCTCAAGAGGAAAGCCCAGAGTGGCCGTGCCAACCCCCACCCTGGCGCCTGCTGCCTTTCACTTGAGCTCGGGGGCTGGCAGCACGGTGGCCCCTCCTGAATTTGTGCCAGAGGATCGTAGGTCCAAGAGAAAAGGAGGGATGTGGTGGGAGCTCTAACACAGGCCCCAGGCTGGGGTCCCTGCAGGGCACCTGGTTCCACTCCAGCTCCCGGCCATGGCCGTAGCCATAGCCACTCCTGTGGGATCCTGGGCCAGTCACTCCCATTTTGGCTCCTTGGAAGGTGAAGCTGGCTTGACATGGCCTTGCAGGACCTTGGGGGACCAGTCTGTGGAGTTGGAACCTAAGGCGGCCTTGAGTTCTGCTGGTCCAAACCTGACCTTCTATAGCCAAGGCATGGAAGCCCAGAGAGTGGAAGGGACTTACTCAAGGCCACACAGCAACAGGCGGAGAGCTGCAGGGGATCAGAGCCTACAGCCAGCTGGCCTGAAGCTCAGGCTGGACCCTTGCGCTGCCTTCTGCTGGGACAGACAAGGCCCCGTCCTCCCAGAGTGGAGCTCCTCTCCAGCCCCGGGCTGCAGGCTAATCTGCTCATCCCAGAGCACTTGACTTTCTCAGATATATTCCCTGGGAATTATCCTCTGCTGAAAATCCCCAGGGCTCGAGGAGGGCCCCTGCTGGGGAGGGTGGAGACACCATGCGCAGCTCGCCACGGCAGGGGTGTGCCAGGGTTCCTGGGGAGGCGCTGCCTGGCTCAGCTGGGGATAAAGGGAGACTTCAGAGATCCGGGGAGGACCGGCCTGAGGCTGGGCTGTCCCTGTCGGTCCACTCCACTCGTCCAAATTTAACTCCTCTCTCTCTCTCTCTCTCTCAGGGTAAATGGCACAGCAGGTGCCTGCCTGGGACACCTCAGCAGCCTTCTTTGCTTTGTTTACCGACTTAATTCCTTCAGATCAAAGGCTGCCCCTTCCTCCCTGAACAGGCAGATGGGGAATGACATTATTTATATTGGAAATGGGCAAGGCTCCACGGGACTTCTTCCTTATGCCTGATAAGAGAAAATTAGGTCACTCCTGTGCCTCCCTGGCGTCTGCAGTTGGGTTTTTACAGCCCAGGTACTCACAGGCTCAGGGAAGAGCTCATGTGCACAGTGTGGCCCACCTGGTTCTCTCCCACCCTGAGCCTCCAGTCAATTATTGACCTGAGCAGCGAGTATTAATGGGACAAAATGAGAACATCCTTCGCAGGCAGCTCCAACCAGGAGTTATCTATCATTTCCCGGGCTTTGCAGCTGGCACTGGGCAAACATGGGCTTGGACAAACAGACCAGCTGCAGGCTCATTAAGCTCAGGGTGCAGGTGGAGGGGATGGAGGCCACAGGGGAGCTGTGAGTGGGCCTGATCCCTCTGAGCTGTGACATCCCCTGAGTCACTATGGCTCTTTTCTCTGCTTTCTCCTGCCCTCTGCCCCCAAAAGAAGTATTCAGAAAAAAAGCCACCGTGTACCGAGTGGTGATGCACATCTAGGCAAGGTGCTTGGAGCTTTCTGGGCATTCGTAATCCCCACAAAACCCTATAAAATTCCCATTTTACAGATGAAGAAACTGCAGTGCCCGGCAGACTTGGCAATTTACCTGGGCTCACATGGCTGGTCAGTGGCCGAGCAGGAGCCCAGGTTTGTCTGTGTTCTGAGGCAGGGAGGGCTCTTAGCCTCTCAACTGTGCCGTTTCCCCAGCTCCCCCTGCAGCTAATAGTAGAGATTTCACCTTTCTTCAGGCCAGCTGCATCTATTACTTGTAAGTTACGGTAACACTGCGACAGGTCCACGCCCCTTTTCTTAGAAAACTGAGTGCATTTTGTTCCTGTTCTTCACGTTATCCTGACAACATCCCCCGGGTACCCAGAGGCCTCACTGTCAACTGTCTTCACAGTGGGTGGAAGGTCTGGCCTTTGTCGGGAAGGAAGAGCCAGGTGCCCTCCACCTCTGCCCTGGGTGAGTGTGGCTTAGGGGAGGGGCGAGGTGCCTCTGGCTGCTCCAACTGCGGAGCCCTTCAGGAGAAGTCTTGATTTCAGCTCAGAGGCAAAATGCCAGGTGCTATTCTGGGGCCACCAACTTGGTGAGAAACGGGCATCAAGTGGAAACCAGGAGAGGACACGGCGGGGGTTCCTCTCCGAGTCAGCTCGAGTCCTTGTTGGGCAGATTAACGGCCCTGTAATTTTCCCCAGGTGCTCCCATCACGGCGCAGAGGTCCAGAGCCATCTCTCTGGAAGCGAGCTGCGGTCTCCCTACTAGAGCTGGGGATGCGGCTAGGATCCTGCCGTAATGCAGTAATGACAGGCTGCCAGGGAGCCCCACACGGCCTGGCAGGGGAGGGGGAGAGGAGCCCTTGGCCTCTCTCTGCTGGAGATGACGCTGCCTGGGCTGTCTGAAAGGGAGACTGAGAACATGCGGGTGCCCGACTTTCTCTTCCCCAGACGGCTAAGAAATTGGATTAGATACAGTCACAGCAGTCTTCTTGCCAATACCTTCCCCCCAGAGTTTCGCTGCCAACTCTTCTTCATTATATGTGGGTGGCTCCTTATCCTCTCTGCCACATGAAGGCTTCTGGGGTAGGCAGCGCTGGGGAACAGCTGCCAGGCACTCCCCACTCAGGCGAGGATCAAAGGCAAAGAATGAAGTGCTAGCAGAGAGGCCAGAATGAGCCACTTGGGGCTCCGATGGGACTGGCGGCAAATGCCACAGTGAAGCACTGAGGTCTGGCCCCCGCTTTGCATTTACAGCAGGGTCACTACAGACTAGAAAAAACAGCAAAGAATTCAACTGATCTCCTCGATACCAAAATACCATTAGAATCAGTCATTGGAACTCTGGTATTAGTAATTCTAACTCTACTTAGTGGGGACCTCTGACCTCAGTGAGGTCACACTTACTATTTTGGTGGGGGGGGGGTCAGGTTGTCTTTAATAGAAAGGTTAGGTAAAAATATTGCCTGGACGGCTTTAAATGACCAATATTTTTCAAAGTGCTTTCTTTGGCTTAGACTAAATAGGAAATCAAACTGCTTCCAATTACTAAAAATAACAATCTACATTTGAGAAATGAGTTTATATTATTCATCTAATAAAAAGTCTAATTAGTTACCATTCTTTTTTTGAGATGGTCTCACTCTGTCATTTATTTATTTATTTATTTTGAGACAGTCTTGCTGTTACCCAGGCTGGAGCGCAGTGACATGATCTTGGCTCACTACAGCCTCACACTCCCAGGTTTAAGTGATCTTCCCACCTCAGCCTCCCAAAAAGCTGGGCCTACAGGTGCAGCCACCACACCTGGCTAATTTTTAAATTTTTCTGTAGACATGGGGTCTCTCTGTGTGGCCCAGGTTGACCAATTCTATATATTCAAAGCTAACAACAAATTGTTAAAACTTTTCATATTCTTGCCGGGCATGGTGGCTCGCACCTATAATCCCAGCACTTTCGGAGGCCGAGGCAGGCAGACTGCTTGAGGTCAGGGGTTCGACACCAGCCTGGCCAATATGGTGAAACCCCGTCTCTACTAAAAATACAAAAATATAGCTGGGCGTGGTGTCGTGTGCCTGTAATCCCAGCTACTTGGGAGGCTGAGGCAGCAGAATCACTTGAACCGGGGAGGTAGAGGTTGCAGTGACCTGAGATCAGGTCACTATATTCTTTAGTTTATCCACTTCAAACATCTTTCTAAAAAAAAAAAACAAGTTATGTATAACTCAAACATTTTGGAAAGACCTTGTGTATTTTGATAGGCTGTTTTCCTCACCGGCTTGTGCAATGGAAACCTGAAGTATGTCCTGACAAGTGTGTCGAGTGGGTCCCTTAGAAGTCCTGGCAGCCACACTGTGCTGTCTGAATCTCCGACTGGGGCTGCAGTGCTTCGGGACAGAGTTATCCTATAGAAGTTTTGGTCTTAATAAAGGACTTTTGTTGCTTAAGAAAACAGAAGCAAAACCCAAACCATAAGCTCTGCAGTGGTGATTTCCAACTTCAAGTGCAAATGTCACATAGCCCTGACAGTGGCTGCGCCTCATTTACTCTGCAGACAGTGCCTGGGCCCCAGGGGCTTTGCATGCACCCCCAGAGCCCGGAACGCCGAAAGCAGAAATGTCTGGAAGGATCACCCAGCCCAGCTCCCTAGTTCTCTGGTCTGAAATCACGGATCGGCAGGGACCACAGAGAGGAAATTGAGTGCTGGGACGCCACGCAGGGCCCTAGCCACCACCCCAAGTGCCGCCAGGAAGAGGGAGGGAGTTCCCCGGCGAAGGTGTCATTAGGGGTGCTGTGGAAGGAGGTGATTCTTTTGCCACCAAAGACAAGGGGCCAGAGGTGAAGGCCCAAGCAGTGAGGGACAGCAGAGGGCTTGTTTCTCCACAGAACCGCAAGACGGCCCCACCACCCAGCCGCGTTCTTGACGCCTCAGTGGCCTGAGCAACAGGCAAACTGAGGAAGCCCAAGGCAAGTATTTTCCAGCTTAGAATTTTTATTAAAACAATCATTTAAATTACAATCGTTCCCCAGAATAGAAAATAGCCTTCCATGGTCTGGCCCTGACAGGAGGCAGGACTTGGGCCCTACAGGAAGAAGTGACGTTTGACATCTTTGAAAATGGATGGCGCTTCCCTGAAAGCCCTGGTGGGGCTGGCTTGGGCCCAGGGTCACTGGGACAGGCTGTCTCCCTGCCAAGGCTGCTCCCTCCAGGGGCGGTGAGGCCCCACCCTGTCAGTGAGGAACACTTAGACACTGCAGCTGGTTGTCAGTCTCTGGGCTTTTGAAAAAAACAAAAAAGAGAGGGAAAGAGAGAAACCTGTCCCCAAAATTACAAGACACAGCCACTAATGAAGTGTTATGTAATGCCACGGGGTGCTGTCTAGCAGGGCTTGGCAGGTACATGAATAATAGGGTGGACAACACAGGTCGGGGGGACTGCTGTGGCTGAGGTGGGGCCTTGATCAGGATGAACGAAGCCGTCTGTGCTGCACAGCTGCACACGGCTACTGGCCAACAGGGCAGCCTCGCGGACATCATGAGCTGGGCAGTGACCTTATGAATGGTCCCGGTGCCGTTGGGCTTCTGCCTGAGAGCCAGCAGAAGGGCTCGTAATGAAATCACCGTGGCCAGGATGCCGCTCTATGGGCTTGAGACTTCCTTGACAAGCTCCCAGGCCCTAAAATGTTCGCTTAAAAAGGACGCAGTCTGGCCAAGCGTGGTGGCTCATGCCTGTAATTCTAGCACTTTGGGAGGCCGAGGTGGGCAGATCACCTGAGGTTGGGAGTTCGAGACCAGCCTGACCAACATGGAGAAACCCCCGTCTCTACTAAAAATACAAAATTAGCCGGAGGTGGAGGTGCGTGCCTGTAATCCCAGCTACTTGGGAGGCTGAGGCAGGAGAATTGCTTGAACCCGGGAGGCAGAGGTTGCAGTGAGCTGAGATCACGCCATTGCACTCCAGCCTAGGCAGCAAGAGCAAAAACTCCATCTCCCACCCCACCCCCCCCAAAAAAAAGGATGCAGTCATCCCAGCCACAGGAACCAGTCTCTGAAAACCAGGCATCTCTTTCTTTCTCCTGCTACTGGGGCTTGAGACGCTCCTGAGGCCCATCCTCCTCTCCACCTTCTCCATCTGTGGGGAGACACCTCGGTATTCCTGCCTCAAGGAGGGGGAAGTGCTCCTAGCTGAGCAACGTCCTGCAGTTCCCAGCCTACTCCCTGGAGCCCCAGGTGCTTCTGCCACAGCTCAAACCACCAGCCAGCTCCCTTGAGGCCATGGCTTGGCACTTCCCAGACTTCAGAAGTACACACGGCAGTTAAAGAAGGAAACAAAGCCCTACAGCGTTTTTATAAACCACCATATGCTCCCGCCTGCAGCCATTGTTAAAGAACAAATCTACAGGTCAGGAGGAAAGTAACTCCCGGTGGAAATCCAGGGATGGGCTTCAAGACTGAGAAGAGACCAGGCATGGTGGCTCACGCCTATAATCCCAGAACTTTGGGAAGCCGGGGCGGGCGGATCACCTGAGGTCAGGAGTTCCAGACCAGTCTGGCTAACATGGTGAAACCCCATCTCTACTAAAAAAACAAAAATTAGCCAGGCTTGCTGGCACACGCCTGTAGTCCCAGCTACTCGGGAGGGTGAGGCAGGAGAATCTCTTGTACCTGGGAGGCAGAGGTTGCAGTGAGCTGAGATCGTGACACTGCACTCCAGCCTGGGTGACAGAGCGAGACTCCATCTCAAAAAAAAAAAAAAAAAAAAAAAAAAAAAAAAAAAAAAACCACAGGAAAAAAAAAACTGAGGAGGCAGAGCCAGACCTCACCTTACACACGCCTGAAGCTTCCGCTCCTGGCTGGGTCACACTAGGAAGACACAGGGCCATAGCATCCACACTTATGCTCTAGGTCTGGAGTCCCACCCTGTAGACCCTAAGTGGCTGGGTGGCACCCAAGGCTGGTTTCCTTGGGGCAAGGTGACCCAAGAAGTTGCCGAGCAGCCCAACCCCATTCAGCTTGATAGTGGAAGAAGGCAGGATCTCTGTGCTCTGTGAGCTGCTAAGTTTCTCAAAACCAGATGGAATTGCCAGAGACCACCTCTGCTCTTCAAAAATCTCGAGGCCCCCATAGCCTCCATCTTTTATCTGATTAAGACAAATCACCTGCTTTGCATAACAGCCAAACCGGAAGGATCTCAAGGGCCCTGGCTGGCCACAGCAGCATCGGCCATGGAGAAAAGGGCAAGAAGGGGCTGGGTGCGGTGGCTCACGCCTATAATCCCAGGTGTGAGTTTGAGACCAGCCTAGCTAACATGGCAAAACCCCGTCCCTATGAAAAATACAAAACATTAGCCAAGTGTGGTGGTGCATGCCTGTAGTCCCAGCTACTTGGGAGGCTGAGGCAGGAGAATTGCTTGAACTCAGGAGGTGGAGGTTGCAGTGAGCCGAGATTGTGCCACCACACTCCCACCTGGGTGACAGAGAGAGACTTCATCTCAAAAAAAAAAAAGAAGAAAAAAAAAAAAGAAAGGGCAAGAAGGTGGCCCCAGACCAAGGAATGAGCCGTGGGGGTGGTTCTGTGGCCCTCTGTTGCCTGGCATGGAGGTGGGTCCTGTGACGGCCTAGGTGAGCGCCACCTGTGAGTGGACACCTGCACCGAGCCTGTGCTGGGAGGGGCACAAAGGGCCCTGGCTGGCCCCCAGGGAACAGAAAATTCAGGGCCCGAAGAGGGACAAGGGCAAGAGCAAAGTGAGGCAGTGAGGCCTGGGTACAACAGTGGGTTGGGAAGTGGCCTGTGGCCACTGGCACGTGGCTGGGAGGGAAGGTGAAGCAGATGGGCCACGCAGACTGGGCCAGTGGAGCTCAGAGTCTGGGCCAGTGAGAAGCAGCACCTATAGAGCCACAGGGCTTACGGATCCCTGGTCATAGCCGGGTTACGGGTGCTGACTACAGTACCACCAGGGAGTGTCCCAGCCCCACACAGGAAGGAGAGTCTATGGGCGTCGGGCAATGGGGAAGATGTGAGTGGCTCCTGCCTGCCTCTCAGACCCTGGTCTAGGGTGGCCGGAGGGGGACAGTGAGTGCCCTGTACCATCAGCTCCTGCACGGCACTACCCAGCCCCTCGGCTGGCAGTCAGCCTGCATCACAGCTTCTGCCTAAAGTCTCTCCCCAGCCACAGCTGCCCTGCCTATTCCCCACCAGCTGCCAGCCAGAGCGCCACCTCGGGGTGCCTGGCGGGGACCCAGCACTTGCTCGTCACGAGCTCTGGGCAGGCTCCCTGATGATGAGAAGCCGGCAGGCGTGCTGGGCCTGGGATCCGCCGGGCTGGGCTCCTTCGCTGCATGCCAGGTCCTCACACGTTGGGGAATGAATGTTCCGGAACCCTGGGCGGGGTGGGGATGATGGCACTGGCCTCTCAGGGCTTCAGTATATCACTCCCTACAACGACTTCCCAGGCTGGGCAGTGGAGGTCAGCTCTGGAGTGCAAGACACACATACACCAGGGTGCCTTGGTGGAAGGGAGTCAGGAATCCCACATTAGGCAAAGGAAGACAAATACTTCTTAAAACAAAGACTCAGGTCAGATAACTAGAACACCATGAGAGAAATCTCTACAGGGTCGTAGTTCAAGGCAATTGCACATAAGAGGGGCTGGGCTCTTTACTCAGCTGGGGAAAGTTCTGGAGCTCCCACGAAATCCCCAGCCAGCTCCCTATGGATGGCTCTCTTGGTATCTGGTCCATCCCGTGGTCCCGGGAGCAGGAGAAGTGGCAGGTCCTGGGGTGGCTGGGTCACCTGCTAGAGCTCTTCAAAGAAGGCCACTCGGGACTTGGCACTCTGCAAGGTGAGCTGTAAGAAAGCAGAGAAGAAGTTGAGAGGGCATGAGACCTCCGCTCTATCACACAGGGTCCTGTGCTGCCACTTGGACTCACCTCAAAGGTGGTTGGGAGCGAAAGGGAAGGCTGTTCAAATAGACGCTCAAGAAGTTGGCTGTCAGTCCCAAATAAGCGGCCAGATTTGCCCAGCAATTCAAATTAGGAGGTGACAAATGAGGATGTGTAAGGGGAAGGCTGGTGGGCAGAGGCACGCCAGCAGGAAAAAGCCATCAGCATTGCCTCTTGACAGAGGACCGGAGATCCCTGCCTATTTTAATAGATTCTTACATTCCCATCTACCAAGGTCCCTGAGCCACCTCTGTGGTGTGCTGTCTGTGGCGGCGCCAGCTGAGGCTGCTCATCCCCTCCAGGCTTGGCAGGGCAAGCATCTTGGTCCTCATGCCCTGGCAACATGGCTGGGGTAAGGTGACGTGGCCTTAGGCAAGGCAGGCCTGTAGCAGATGAGGAAGAGTTTACGCCTTCTACTCCTGGTTTCCCAGGTGGTCCCGAAGCAAACTTGCTCATGACGTGGCAGCTGAGAAGGTGTTTCTCTCCATGAGCTGGAGGCAACAGCTTTCTCGGTGTGGCTGGTGCAGGCAGGGAGGGCTGGTGCACACAGGCGGCACTCTGCCCAGCAAATGTAAAGGACAGTCAGAGAGATGTGGAAGGGGATGGGGTGGATCAGGGAGCGAGCTCTTGGCATGGTGAAGTTTGCAACCTCCTAAGCCCCTGACTCTGGGCCACTTCCCACCATCTCCCTGGACAGAAGCATCTGGAGCCAGCACTCTCCCTATTCCCTGCTCTCTGCTGACTCCTGAAATCAATGCCTTGGATGTGACTGTGTTCCATTTCTAGCTTCGGGACTTCCCACGGGAGTGCGGGGGTGGAGGGGAGGGAGTCCGTACCATTCATCTTCATATCCCTCAAATATCTGGCTTCGTGCTATGTGCCGATCAGGAGCTCAATGTTTGTTAAGCGACCAGGACGTGCGCTATGATGATAACTAAACTGAGGTGCGCGGGAGAGGCAAGAGCTCCCTCCACACGGGGCTGAGAAGGTCCGAGAGCTCACTCTCTGCCATCAGCAGCTCACTGTGGACACCCTTGACCTCTCTGAGCCTCTTTCCTCTGGAGGTTGCCATGGGGCAGGCAAGATGGTCTGGCCCATTCTCTCGACCCCTCGAATCTGCATGTGAAGAGTCCTCAGTACTATTGGCAGCTCCATAAAGGGCAGGGGAGGGAGACTCCAAATCGACCACTTCACCATCAGAAGACAGACAGCATTACTGTGCTCAGAATGAGACAGCTTGAGAGCGACTCTTTAAATCCTGCCAAATCTTTTGGCCTTGAAGTTCCCGACTACCAAGCGGAATGTGGGGAGGCAGCTCAGCTGCTTTCTTCAGCGGAACCAATTTCAGAGCCCTTTGGAAAGCCCGGTTCTGATGGGAATGGAGAGCGCTTTTTTGCCTAAATGGAACTCCCTCTAGAAGGCAGCGGCGTCAGGATAGGCTTCTCCCTAAATGTAATCAGAGGAGAAGGGCCAGGAGTTATGTGCCCTGTGATGATGGGAACCAGAATGGTCACTGGGGAAGAAAGGAGGAAGAGATTCAGCTGCCAGATAACTACTGGGGCAAAAATGGGAGAGGGTTTAAATGAAAGCATGTGAGCCCAGTGTCTCCGCTCAGGTTTCTGAAAAGAACAGCCACTTTGAGCCAGACACAGGCACAGTCAGCTGCCCGGTGCAAGGCCCAGCTGGGCCACTGACCAGCTGTGTGAACCTGGGCAGGTCACTTGCTCCCCTCTGGCCTCAGTTCCTCACCATGAAGCGAGCATGATGGCAGCCCCTTCCTCGTGGGGTGACAGGCAGAGGAATTGGGAACCGCGTGTGATGTGCTCAGCACTGCGCCTGGCGCATGGTGGGAACTCGGCAGCTGTTATTGCTAATAGCAGCATCACGTTTCTCCCCTCCCCAGCCCTGGCTCCTCTCCTTCCAGCGGGGAGCAGAGTGCTCGTTAGGAAGGAGTGCAGGCAACAGCAAGGTCACGTATGGCACTGGCCTCCATGCCTACCAGGCGGGCCAAGTGATGCCCCCATGAAGCCAGGCCACTTCCCCAGGCAGGGAGCCCAGGCTGTGGGGGCCTTGAGAGGCTCCTGCCCATTTGTGCAATGTTGGCTCCAAGAATTCCTGGATCCTCCACTCGAGGAGCATGCTGGCTGTCCCCTCGAGGTGCTAGGGGAGGGTTTTGGCAGTGCCAGCAGCACCAGATTCCAGTGACTCGAGCATGTGCGTATTAGGATGCAGAGTGCTCTGGGGTGGGCAGGCTGCTTCCCGAACCCCACCCCAGCTGCACTGCAGCGCCTCAGCCCCACCTCTTATCTTGCAAGAGCAGGAGCTTCGCCTCAGCCACAAGTAAAGGTAGAGAAGGAAATCAGTCTGCCCACACAGAAGTAGGAAGGCACCACAGCCACTGGGCAGGAGAGACAGCCACAGTCTTCCAGAAGGCACTGAGGCAGTCAGAGGGAAAGGCAGACCCACCAGCTGGAGGCAGCCACGATCTGGCTGCACTGGTCAGCAAGGGCTGCTGCCCCAGGGCCCTGGGAGCCTTCGGCCACCACTGCTTGCCCCTTAGACAGACCTGGCTGCTGCCACCCCACCCTTACCCTCACTGTGCAATTCCTATGGGTTCCAATCCCCACAGGAGCCTTGGAGTCAGAATTTACTGCACAATGCTCCTCCCTGCTGCTGGAGTGGCCCTCCCAGCCACCCCCATGGCTCTGCTTCCACCTTGGGGATATCCTTTATCTCAGACACCACAATGCCCTCCTCCCAGCAGGTGAGGAAGGCAGGCAGTGAGACGAGGAGAGCCCTTGGGCTTCTTTCCTGCAGGTAGAAGCTCAGGGGAGCCATTTGCCCTCAGGCAGTTTTTCTACAGACAGCTTGGGAAGCCACCCCGCGGGGCATGCGAACAGCTCTGCCTGGGCACTGTCTCGCCCCTCCAGTGGGCAGGCTCCTCACCTGTGGATCTTTCACCATCTGCTGCTTCTAGAAAGCTCACTGGCTGTCACATTTACAGTACACTCTTAGGCAGGAAGTATTCATAAAGGAAAAGACAAAAGCTCAGAAGAAATGGCAAAAAGCTAGCCCTTGATAAAATAAACTCTGCCTCCGAAACTTCTTTTTAAACACATGAAAACCAGCTAACAAGTTTCCTGGTTCCCCTGCGATGCTCTCATACCCTAAGGTGTGCGGGCCCACCAGTGTCAGGTACATCTTCCTGCTCAGCGACCAGCCTGGGTCTCTCTACACTGCCTAGCAACACCTGCTTGCTAGAGCCAGAAGAGGCCTCCCAAGAAGGCCTTCACCTTGTCCTATGTTGCACTGTGAGTTGAGCACTGAAGCCACTCTGGTGAGTCCCATCCCCACCCTGAATTCCAAACAAAAATGTCCATGCTCCCTTTGGCAATCCAGCAACAGCCCTCCCCTTGCCCAACCTTGCCTGCCTGGGGAGTGGTGTCCCCCCAGGAGGGCGGGGAATTCCTCGCATGCACAATGAGTATCTTGAAGGTTATCCAGGAAGAAGACGTCTCCAAATTTCAGCAGGTAATGAAGCAGAAGCACCTCAGGGTGTACAATCAGGGTCTCGAGGACAGTGGCTGCACCAGTCTGGGACCTGCCAAGTCTGGTCAACTGCCTTTGAATCCTTCTGAAGACAAGTGGGCCAGGCTCTGGTGAACGTGACCAGTGACGTCTGCCACGCACTGTCCTTCAAAACTTTCACTGAATCTAGACAAGGTCCAACCATGGGAGTCCCACAGCCGGGCCCAGCTCCTTGGGCAGGCTATAAACCCAAGGGCCCTGCTCAGAGTCTCCAACCCAAAGCGCTCCTGCCAGTTCCCTGAAGATGCCTACAAGAACATGAAGCCTCCGCACCAGGCATGGGCTGACCCGCTGCTCTCCTCCAGCTGTCTCTTCACATCTGATTAGAATCAGCCGTGTGAATAACACAGGAGGAATTAAGTTCTCTCTCGACTGAACCGGCTGCTCAAGTCTGTCACTAATCCAATTCCATTCTGAGACGAACTTCCTTTTCTTTCTCTGGGGCAGATCTATGAGGCTTTATTGCTATCTGACTGTTCATCTTCACATCCCCCCTCTGATCCACTTGTTGGGGCCTGGCTTTCACTTCCTGCCCAACATCGAGACTCAGCCCCGGCAGAGCCCCTTTTCCTCTGCCCACTTGTCCATAAAACTGCCAGCTGTTTGTGACAGCCAGCAGGCTGTGAGAGGGCAGGGGAGAACTTAGGAGAGTTCCATTCTGGCAGAGCTGGGCCTCCTTACGCTCCCCAAATTGTGTGGTGTGACAAAAACAGACACATCCACCCAATCTAAACAAGTTCAGATTCAGGAGACACATCTGTCTACTTAAAAAGACAGAGGAGGCTGGCTAAAAGAATCTGGTACCCAGCCGGCACTCTCTAACCCAGGCATGCAATCTGCATCTTCAACTGTTCCTCTTCACTGCTACCTGAGGATTTTGGGTGGCCCATTAAGGTACTTCTGAGAAATGGCCCCAGGGTCTGGAGAAAGCAAGCCTGGAAGGCACCTGTGACATTCTCCTGCTGCCCTGCCAGCAGCGGAAGGCTTCCAGCTACAAAGTCTCCACCAGCATCGTTCCTGACAGTGCCCCCTGCTGGAAAACCACAGCACGAGGCACACAGCCAACTCTCCTTCCAGCTCTCCTCTAAAAGCCCTTTTGGGGGATCGTTTCCCAAAGTGATGGGAGGGTAACTAAATGTATTCCGGCACAGAGCCTGCAGCAGCAAGGCTGCTTGATTAAGAATGAATTACACTTTCATCAGCACAGAGAGAAAATTGATTCACAAAGCTGCATTGTGATCATCTTGTTCCTAAAGCAAGGGAAGGCTGGGGGAGACACAGAGCCACTTTGGCTATCAGTGGTGAGAGAAAGGAAGCTGTACAATTAAGCTGGGGAACAAAACTAATCAGAGCACCAGGATTCCTTCAACTCGTCTCTGGGGGCCTTGCCTCAATCCACTCATCCCAAGGGAGGACAAAGGCAGAAGGGGACCATCTCATTCATTTTAAACAATAAGACTCACAGCGCTGAACCCATTTTAGATACTAACCTAATAACTCCGGGCGCTGGGTCTCTGCTTGTCCCATAAAAATGCAGTGGAATTGAAATGTGAGCCCTAAAATCATGTTACACTTCCTCTCCACTACTACATATTGAAAACGAAGGAGCGGGGGAGGGTGTAGACACAAAAGGACGTGCAGATCCTCTGGCACCGGATCCACAGGGAGAAAGCAGACTCGGAGCAGAAAGGTGATAGCCGAATCCAGTAGTGGCAAATTCCAAAAGAATCTTTGGTTTGGGGTGTGGGAAACCTTCCCCCTTCCTAATGAGCAAAGAGGAAGGGCCAGTGAAGGGGGATGGCTGTACTAAGTGGCCAGATCAAGCTTTTCTTTTCTTTCTTTCTTTTTTTTTTTTTTTTGAGACGGAGTCTCACTCCGTTGCCAGGCTGGACTGCAGTGGCGTGATCTCGGCTCACTGCAGACTCTGCCTCCTGGGTTCAAGCGATTCTCCTGCCTCAGCCTCCTGAGTAGCTGGGACTACAGGCACACGCCACCACGCCCAGCTAATTTTTGTATTTTTAGTAGAGATGGGGTTTCACCATGTTGGCCAGGATGGTCTCGATCTCTTGACTTCGTGATCCGCCCGCCTTGGCCTCCTAAAGTACTGGGATTACAGGCATAAGCCACCGTGTCCGGCCCAGATCAAGCTTTTCTGCAGTCTGGCTAGGGACAGCTTGCACCCAAATGCCATCTAGCGATGTGCACAGTGGGAGCGCTATCCACACACTTATCCTACACAGACGTGGAATGAAACGGCAAGTCCACCCCAATGAACAAATCCAATTTGGTATTAGCGACTTTATCTGCTCTCAAGAGAAATCTGCCACTGAATACCAGAGGGGCCCTTTTTGTGTATTAATCCCTGAGGGACCCAAAGCAGCAAAAGCTGCCTGAAAACCTGTCTACCTGCTTTGCAGGCTGCCCTGTGGCACCGGCCGGTGGGGCCCTCCGCTGCTCCTCTGTTCCTTCCCCTGACAAATGGCCTAATGGGCCTGATTCACCTCACTGGGCAGGTGGCGGCTATCTACTGAGTGGTCTGAGCAAGAGCCTTAGGAAAAAGGTCCAGATAGACTGATGTCATTTTAAAATTGCCAACATCAAAAGAGAAATCATGGCAAGGATCATGAGAGCAGAACCTCCAGCTCGCAGAATGAGTTTGCATCCGGCTCTTCCCTCCCACTGTTACAGCAACAAATCCGGTGCCGAGGAGAGCTGCACTGAAACACATCTTCAGTGCCGAGGGGCCAAACGGGGTGTTTTACTGCCTCAAATAAGGCCTGGTAATATCCTCAGACACTTCCAAATGGTCGTAAAATACCTAGGCAGGCAAGGCAGGTTCGTAGGCTGTTCAACAGCTCCCAAAGAACAACTGCTTGACCGGGTAAAGTGTCTTAACCAAAAACAGGATTGGCTTGTTGACTTTTAGAAAAGAGGCCGATACATTCTTCTATCTAGAGCTACCAGAAACAAGCAAGAAAACTAAGCTCTCAACAGTTACGAGACACCAGGAATTCAGTGTGTGAGAGTGGTAGGAGTGGCCTTCAGGGATGAGCCCAAGGTGTCCCATCTGGGAGGAGCACTAAGAGCAGCCTGCAGTTCTTAATACCTTCCCTGGGCTTCCACAGAGCCAGGAAGCGGAGAGGAAGAGTTCAGATCACCTCTGCAATTTCTTCCCAGTGTGCTATGCCCACATCTGGTGCTGCTACTGCTCCCTGTTAATCCTTGCTCCCTACCCCACTCCTTTTTCTTTCCTTCCCCCTCTCACCCCTGCGTTGCTCCAGCAGAGAAGGTTTGGGGCTGGGGAGCCAGTATGCTACCTTTTATGTCAAGCCAAGATGCTCTACTATACAACGCCCAGTTCCTAAAGCAAGCAGAGCTATTCAGCCCACTGGGGTCATAAGGAGGGTTGGCTATATTAACTACCTATTAAACTTAAGTAGTTTAGCAGCCATCTTCAGGGCTGGCAATGCAGACCAGAGGTCGCCAGGGAGGCTCTGGCCGCTTGTTTTAATTGTGGGAGACGCCTTTCCCTCGTATGCAATCTCTCTCTGTGATTTATCACTTCCCCGGGTGTTTTTTTAACTGTTCTACTTCACTTCACCGGCTCTGCAACTCCAAGGGGAGCCCGCACAAATTGAAGATGACATTGGACTTTTATGTCTTCCTGATCCAAGAGAAGCTGCTGGCGCTTGAGATAAATGTCAAGGCTCCTCTTCTTCCTGTTCCTCCATCAGTGGAAATCACAGCTGGACCTTGACGGTTCAAACCATTTACTAATGAAATAAGCTTTCTAAGCTCCACCACCCCCATGATTTCTCATCCATCAATTTCCGTGGAAATCCTGTGCTCCTTGGGAAGACCACGGGCACAAAAGTGATGACTTTGTTTGCTGGCACTCAGACCAGCTCAGGATCGGGAGACTGAAACCCCACTCTTGAGAAGCGATGAAAGAAAGACCCTGAATGTATATATTCCAGGACTGCATTTTACCTTCAAGGTGTGGTGGTACAGTTACGCCACACCAAGCCACCACTCCCATCATTGGCACTGTGGCTCTGAAGGCACGAAAGCCAGGCTCAAGGCACCCTGTGTCCCCCAACCCCAGCCTGACTGCCAGACTCAGTCCCCTCACTCGGAAGGCTCAGATGCCAGGACACGTGTCCCTCCCGCTGAGAATGAAACAATTCCAGGTTCCCCAGGGCGGCTTTTGATTGCTAGCACTGCTCTGACTCAGATGCAAATGCCAAACTAGTTGTACTGATCATCAATTGGGAAAAATGGAAATACAGGAAGTTAAGATTAGCAAGAGGAGAAAAATATATCCTTGCAAATCTAAGTGAAATATTACAAGGAACCAGTGAAGTTGATTATGGCTATTTATTTATTCATTTATTTATGAGACAATCTTTCTCTTGTTGCCCAGGATGGAGTGCAATGGCACGATCTTGGCTCACTGCAACCCCCACCTCCCAGGTTCAAGCAATTCTCCTGCCTCAGCCTCCCAAGTAGCTGGGTTTACAGGCATGGGCCACCACACCCGGCAAATTTTGTATTTTTGGTAGAGACAGGGTTTCTCCATGTTGGTCAGGCTGGTCTCGAACTCCTGACCTCAGGTGATTCACCTGCCTCGGCCTTCCAACGTGCTGGGATTACAGGCATGAGCCACTGTGCCCAGGCAATTATGGCTTTTTAAAAGTTTTTACTTCCAGCCACGTAGCAATTAATACAATGAATGAATATGCCCAGTACAAGCTGTGTACTTAGATGCGGCGGTGTGGCCCACATGCTGTCCTTCGCCCTTTGCTGCAGGATCACAAGCAGATTTTCCCTTTTCAGAGTTTTCACCCCTTACTGAGCTCTGACTGTGCACTGAGTGTTTCACGCACATTCTCTTATTTATTCCTCACAACAGTCCTGGGGGCAAAGACTATTTTTATTCACCTTTTGCAGGTGAGGACATTGTGCCTCAAGAGAGAGTAAGAATTCATCCTTTTTTACGGCTGCATATATACATATGTAACAAACCTGCACGTTGTGCACATGTACCCTAGAACTTAAAGTATAATAAAAAAAAAGAGAGAGAGAGCGAGTAAGAATTATAGAGAAAGGAAGTGGCAGAGAAGTAGGAACCTCGGTTAATCAGACTGGATGGCCGCTCAGCATTCCTGAGGGAATGCGGTAACCCCTGGTAACCTAAGGGCAAACTCCTTGAATCAGCTTCAATGTTACACAGCCCCCATGGGTACTGCTGAAACCACACAGCAGACTCTGAGACCTCTCAGTGAGGCAGAAGAGTACTGAAAACGAGGATAAATACAATGGCCAGGCAAGATGGCTCATGTCTGTAATTCCAGCATTTTGGGAGGCTGTGGCGGGAACATCACTTGAGCTCAGGAGTTCGAGACCAGCCTGGACAACATGGTGAAACCCATCTTTACAAAAATAAAAATAAAAAAATCAGTCAAGCATGGTGGCAAATGCCTGTAGTCCCAGCTACTTGGGAGGCTGAGGTGGGAGGATCGCTTGAGCCCAGGAGGTCGAGGCTGTCACCAACGTGGTTGACAGAGTGAGATCCTGTCTCAAACCAATAAAAAAAAACAAGAAAACCTTATTAAAAACAAAACAGGCCAGGCACGGTGGCTCACTTTTATAATCCCAGCACTCTGGGAGGCCGAGGTGGGCAGATTGGTTGAGCTTAGGAGTTCGAGACCAGCCTGGGCAACATGGCGAAACCCCATCTCTACAAAAAATACAAAAATTAGTTGAGTGTGGTAGCTAGTACCCCTAGTCTTAGCTACTTGGGAGGCTGAGGCAGGAGGATCACTTGAGCCTGTGAGGTGGAGGTTGCAGTGAGCCGAGAACGTACCAGCCTGGGTGATAGAGTGAGACCGTGTCTCAAAACAAAACAAAACTAACATCAACGCAGGCTGGTTTGATCCCAGATTAGCGAGCTTTTGGACACTGGAAACTGTTCCATTCACTATCAGCTTTTGCATCTCATCCCCAGGCATTCTAGATGGAGTTCTGCCCTTGACATCTAGGTATCCCCACATCCAAGCCTAAAGTAGTACTTCTCTTCAGCTAGGCTTGTGCCAGCCAGACTGCAGCATGCACCACCCCAGAGCCACCCTAGTGCAGGCATGTGGCTGTTCATCAGTCCCGGTCACTGACCACAGGCACTGCCAAAGTCTAGAAAATGGAACATGCACTGAACTTCATGTGCAGCAAAATTTAATAGTGCAGCATTATTTAATCTAGTGATGCTGAGAGAATGCCTGTCCTATTAAACATCAAGTCTCTGCTTTTATTAACCCTTGATTAACCCAAGTGTTTGATTAATTGCCTGGTAGCCTGCTTTAAAAACAAGTTCACATCAAGACATTAAAATGGATGAATAAATAAATGCATCCATGTA
Organism: Hylobates moloch; assembly: GCF_009828535.3. Lineage (NCBI taxonomy): Eukaryota > Metazoa > Chordata > Mammalia > Primates > Hylobatidae > Hylobates > Hylobates moloch. Next base: position 11,373,255 of record NW_026652294.1, on the reverse strand, counting down.
TGTCCTAGGAGCAGTGCAAATTTAACTAAAAATGAAACTTCTTTTGTCTGCAGTAAAAGCTCAGCGAGAAATGACAGTCAAAATCAGGACCCTGAAGAATTTCAGCATTCTGCATCATTATAGAAAGAAGAAAGAGGAAATCACATTCGGGTTGAGCAGCACCTTCCCATGGAGGGAACACCTGGCAGCACTGACTGAAACGCAGCGGGGTTTTCTGCTTGCCCCCGTGGTTACAAAAAGTTCAGTAAACCAAGGTGGGTCCACCTGGCTGCTCTGGGTGCCATCAGCTGGCCTGCCCATGACAATGCTGGCCATAACTGCCCTGCTCAGAGCACGGACTGTTCTGTATCAGGGTATCAATGCCAACATGGGTATGAAAGCTGAAGAAACAGGAGCCCGATAAATGAAAGTGTCACATACAAAACAGGGTTCATGTCATGGATTCTTGGAACCACTGACAGCTCAAGTGTACCTTTTAATAAGATCTATCAGGGACTTTAACAGCTGACCTCTCTTGATGGGATAATGACCACAAGTAGGATCTATCTTATGCCAGATCTCTTTTTGGTAGAAAGGTTCCAATGAGCTTATTCTACTCTATGAGCAGAAACTGCGGGGAAGACTCCAAAGGACACATCCTATGCTGCTGTCGGGTGGTGTGGGGCTTGTTGGCATGAGTACTACTGGGGATTAGGTGAGAAGTAGAGGCAGGATGTCATTTTATTATTGGGCAAAATACATTCTCTCCACTGCCTAGGCATGCTGGAAGAATAATTAATTGTTGCAGGAGAAAAGCAGCAAACATTCAGTTAATTCACTCAGCAACCAGTGACCACTCCTCTCCGGGGTGCCGTGACTGTACTGTTCCAATGTGAGTTCACTCTGACCACATCTCTGCTCAGCCTGTGGAGAGGAAGCTGAAGCAGAAGCGGCTGAGCACAGATGAACAGACAGTCCACTCCCCGTGGACTCACATATCAGACCCTGTGCTCTGGGTTTGTTTTATTTGAAAAGAAAAGGGATGTGTACAGAAAGGGAAAGCTCTAAAGGAAAATGAGCCAGCACAAGCAACCCTTTCGCCCCACGACCAGAAGCTGCCAGGTGTGACCATGGGTCTTGAGAGGCTGTCACCGCATAAAACGTCTTGATCTCGAGTTAAAGACACCAGTCTCAAAAATGCCCAGATTGACCCCATTTCCATGCTAGGAGTATGCCACCAAGACAAAGGACTTTTAGACACACCTGACTGGACAAGAAGCCATAACCTTTCCCAGCCCAACAATGACACGAGATGGGAAGAATGGCCGGTCCTACAGCCCCATGACATGCTCTTCGGAACAAGGCAGTCTTCTGGGGCCCTGGAGGCTGGTCTGGCTCCACAGGGTGGGTGCCTGCTTTTAGACTCAAAGCATGCTGCGGCCAGTACCCAGGCACCACCTGCCCTCATAAGGGCTCAGTGTGGCCCGAGGACAGAGACAGGCAAGCTCATGCACGGGTTAGTATCACAGAGGGCAATACCATCACCACATAGAAAGTACCTGGGAACAACCTACTTTGAGGGCTCAAATGCAGATAGGTCTTCTGCCTTGGGCTTGAGGCTAAACCAGCAAAATAAAATGAAGAAAAACAAAAACATACCCTGTGATATCAACAATGCCATAAGTGCCATCTGCAAAATGCTTGGATAGGCCTGAGTGATTTTGTTTGTTTTAATGGCTTGGAACGGGGTCTCTCCAGCTTTCACACTGCAGGTTTCTGTGGCTGAGGGCCCTGCTTATTGCAGCAGCGGTGGAAATGGTGAGACTGTTCCTGGAACCCAGACGACAAGGCTGGGGGTAAGGGGTGAGATGGGGTGTCTGAGGCAGTTCATTTAAGGGCTGACTGGTTCACTGGCTCAGCCATCGTTTTACCTCTTTCCTTAATGGCTGAGGCCTCCCTCGAACTCCCTTTACTGTTTAATAATTTTGTTTTGGAAGGGAAGCCCAGTAAATTACAGAAGCCAGAGGAAAGAAGAATGTGGAATGTGGAAATGCCTTTCCTTCTAGGTTGCACTATTAAAAGGAATTCTCTACCCGGTGCCAGTTGTGACTGGAGTCGAGAGGTAGAAGTCAGGGCTGCCTACTGTACCCAACAACGAAGGCAGGTAGAAACAGATCCCCTGGAGTTTTCAGATACAGCTTAACCACTAAAAACAGAGACAGTCCGTAAAACTGGAAACCTATTTTAAAGACTGAGGTAAAGAGTAAAAAATTAACTGTTATCAGTATCACCTAAACTCAATGGACAGTCTTATCTTAATAACACCTATTTTAGAGGTGTTAACCTGGTCCTGGGCTATCAGTTAAGAGCAGAGCATTATTTGGCAAGAGAGGACCCTTCTGCTTGGCCCAAATGAGAGAGGTATGCTCTTGGGCTGATAATTAGTATGGAATTTAGCTTCTGAATCTCGACAATGCTGAAAGCTCAAAATACCAATAGAGAAGGACATGAAACCATTTGCAACGTAATAAAGTCTTCTCTTTTAAAACAAAGAGGTTCTCTCCTAGATACTTCCTTTTAAGTATGAAAAAAGTTAAAAATTCAGTTTGGTTTTATAGTCCTTGTCACTTAAAGACACCACAAGACTAGAGGGAAAGTCCATTCTCAATAGCCTCCATTTCATTCTGCTTTCTCATAAAGTAAGGCAGCTCCCTGGGTATAACACCCCTTGGCTTAAAAGGGCATTATGCTTTACTGCTAAATGATGGATCAAAATCTACCCTGTAACAGGGGTTCATTACATCAGAGCTTTTAACAAGTTCAACTTCCAGCCAGCCAATGGGTTCATAGTCATTGGCAGATTAAATTCCCTTTCTGGCATAAGTTAAAAAATTTCCTCAACTAAGTACATACAAAAGATGCCAATAGTCTAGTGACTTGGCTACTGAGGAAACCAGATGCCAACCTCACATTTCATTAATGATGGTCCTGATCAGCAAAATACAAGAAAGAGACCCTGGGTACCTTTTTAATGGTATTGTGCTTGCTGCTGCCACCCCTGTCGGAGTTCTCATTGTGCAGAATATCCAGAGCCGTCTCCCTCTCTTTCAGTTTCAAGGCCTCGATTTCTGTCTTGAGTTCATTGAGCTGCTCCTGCAGATGCTTGCTCTTTTCCATGTATTCCACTCTGTCGGCAAGAGGGTATCGTGCATCAGGGCTTGGGCAGACAGTGAGACACGGCTCAGGTGCTCTGTGGCCCACAAGCTGCTTGGCGCGCTATCTAGGGTTTGAGGCCTGGGGTTCACCTCTCTACTTGGCCACTCACAGGCTGTGGGAGCTTGGGCTGGTCAATTAAGTGCTATGAATGTTTCCTCATCATTAAAATTGGGATAATGATCACAGGGCCGTGGTCAGGATTAAATAAAATAAAGTGTAGGAGGCCAGGCACGGTGGCTCCGCCTGTAATCCCAGTACTTTGGGTGGCTGAGGCAGGAGGATTGCTTGAGCCCAGGAGTTGGAGACCAGCTTGGGAAACATAGCAAGACCCTGTCTCTATTTAAAAAAAAAAAAGGAAAGAAAAGGAAAGAAAAAGAAAGAGTAGAAAAGCCCTTGGTAAATTCTCATAGGGGGCTCTACAAATACCAGCTGTTATGGACAGCTTTTCGTTCTGTACAAAAAAAAAAAAACCATACATGAAACAAGCTTCCTGGGAACCCAGAACAATCTCCTTGTCTCAACCCTTCTTGGAGCAATAATTCAAGTAAACTTTTTTTTTTTTTTTTTTTTGATAGGATCTTGCTATGCTGCCCAGGCTGGCTTTGAACCCCTGGTCTCAAAGGGTTGGGATTATAGGCATAAGCCACAGCGTCCAGCTTCATGTGATCTCTTTTGATAGGCTACCTCCACACTCCCACTTGTTCTGAGACTTCATCTAAAGATGACAGAAGCTCACTCAGAAGCTCACCCAACGCAAGGAAGAAAAGATCCCCACCCTCACCTGAGAACAGATACACTGAGTGACAGCATCTATGATGGTGAAAATCTGGAAACCACCCACAAAGTGTCCAACTACAAAGCATGGCCAGAAAAAACATGCAATACAAATACCAAAAACACCCCATAGGGATTGCCATGGTTAGTACAGAGACTGCCAATACGTGCAAGGGTAAGAAGTGCTATGGTCTGAATGTTCGTGTCTTCAAAATTCATATGTCGAAACCTAATTGCCGGCTGGGTGCAGTGGCTCACGCCTGTAATCCCAGCACTTTGGGAGGCCAAGGTGGGCGGATCATGAGTCAGGAGTTCGAGACCAGCCTGACCAACATAGTGAAACCCCATCTCTACTAAAAATACAAAAGTTAGCTGGGCGTGACAGCGTGCGCCTATAATCCCAGCTACTCAGGAGGCTGAGGCAGGAGAATCGCTTGAACCCAGGAGGCGGAGGTTACAGTGAGCCGAGATCACACCACTGCACTCCAGCCTGGGCGACGGAGCGAGACTCTGTCTCAAAAAAAAAAAAGTGTCAGGAGGTGGGGCCCTTGGGCAGTCATGAGGGTAGAGCCTCACGAATGGGATTAGTGCCCTTATTAAAGAGACTCCAGAGAGACCCCTCATCCCTTCCACTGGGTGAGCATGTAGCAAAAAGGGGCTGACTATGAACCAGGAAGAATGCCCTCACTAGACTCCACCTCTGCCTGTGCCTTGATCTTGGCCTTCCCAGCCTCCTGAACTGTGAGAAATCAAATCAATTTCTTTCCTTTTTTTTTTTTTTTTTTTGAGACAGGGTGTCTCTCTGTTGCCTGGGCTGGAGTGCAGTGGTGCAATCTGGGCTCATTGCAACCTCTGCCTCACAGGCTCAAGCAATCCTCCCACCTCAGCCTCCCGAGTAGCTGGGACCACAGGCATGTGCTACCACACCCAGCTAATTTTTGTATTTTTAGTAGAAATGGGGTTTCGCCATGTTGCCCAGGCTGGTCTTGAACTCCTGGCTCAAGAGATCTGACCCCCTTGGACTCCCAAAGTGCTGGAATTACAGGCATGAGCCACTGTACATGGCCAAGAAATAAATTTCTGTTGTTTATAAGCTACCCAGCCTCTGGTATTTTGTTACAGTAGCCAAAACAAACTAAGATAGTAACAAAATACAAACTATAAAATAGCAGACACAGAACAGCTTCACCCTGATCCTGGATCCCAACCACATAAATATATATGTCTGGATAATGGGGAAAGGAACATGGACAGCAGATATGACAGCTAGAGGCTCTGGTTCATTGGCTACTTAGCTATACCCTCAGTGTGAGAGCCCAAAGAAAAACAGCCTGGGTTGCGGTTGCCCATACTGGACTCCATGGAGTCACTTTCCCCAAAGGGTTTTCCTGAGGATACCACCTATGGTAAAAGCACATGGGCTGCAGAGTCAGATGGGTGAGGGGTTTCAATCCCTCTGCATCAGCTGTGTGATGCTGGTGGAGTTCACTAAACTCTCTAAATCTGAGTTCTCACTTATAAAATGGGAACATGAAAACCTACCTTTGATGTCAGTTTGATGTTTGTAAGTTAGCAGGAATTAAATGAGACAAAAGTCAAAACCCCTGACACACAGGCACTCAATGCATGGTAGCTACTGTGGTTGTCCTCCAGCAAGCAGCAGCAGTTAACCAACTTACCGCTAGCTCTGGGAACTAGGGGCCCTTGCTTAGATTTCCTCTGCAGTGGGGATCCTTTCCTTTCCATCTCTGATCCACTTCTGCCCACCATAAAGGGAAGACGGAGGGCAGCTCAGCAACTGCTGCCACGATCAGGCCATGCTGGGGCCCTGCCCAGCGCCACCCACTGCAGCAAAGTAGCCCCACCAGCTGTCAGCTTTCCTTAGCCTCAAGCCTGAGTCTCTTCTCTCACCTTTGTTTGTTCCAGACATGGGAACCACCACAGATCCCAGTTGCTGGAGAACGCAACTAGGAGGTGACTACGGTCCAATAGTATAACAGCAGTTGAACTGACTCGGAGATGCTAACAACCCAGTCCTACATTTTAGGTGAGGTTCAGAGCCACCAAAAACTCCAGGTCACCAGTCAAGTGTTATTTTTATCCTGGATAAAAATTTTTATTTTTATTCATTCAGAATGAATGCTGATCTGTTGTCCCTTAATTTCTGATTAAGGAAATTTCTTCCTCCAGGGGGTAAGAACAGAGCAAATCTTTGCAGGAGTAATGACAGGCTGCTGCAGCGACCTCTCACCTCTGCCCCAGCTTCCCAAGGCCCCAGTCACTCACTCTAGTTCACGGCTGCCCACAGCAGGGCACAGGGGGCTACATACTTTTCTTTCTCTATCTCCATGGAAAGCCGCTTCATGTCAGTATCCTTGAAGTCGAAAGACAGGCTGTCACCAATGAGGTTGAAGCTTGGTATGTCAGGAGACAACGGTGCTGGAATTGGGTTCATGGGCTGTTAATGAGAAATTTCGGATTAGGAGCTTGGGTCATACAAGCACAGAGGGACACTACTGTGTTGACAACCGATCCTCCAGCAGCCACAGAGGCAATGGGCACAACTCGAGTCCCACCTCCCAATGCCACCACGAGCCCCCATCCCTCCACTTCACTCCCTCCACATTTGCCACTGCCAGGTAAACAATACCAAAGACTACAAATCCAGGAAAATCATCCCTCATCCCTCAAATCTCTAACCATTCTTCACGCTCAGCTGAATCAAACACAAACTCCCACTCGCTTTTTCATTTAGGAAACTCCCAGGCCCTGTGCGAGGAGCTGGAGATGCAGAAAACAAGACAGCATCCTTGGCTTTGAGCAGCTGAAAGTCTTGTTCAGGAAATAGATGTGTTCACAGACCATCACTGTTAAAAAAGGTAAACACTGTAGCTAGGGAGCGAACAGAGGCTAGAAGAGATGCTGCTTTTGCTGGGATCCAAGACAGTGCCAGGAGAAGGTTTGCCAGGCAGGAGATATGGCAATGGGTGGGGCAGTGCCCAGCAAGGGTGCCAGGAGTCTGCCATGCAGTGTGGAGAGGGGTGGGAGGTGGGCACCACCACACACCACAAAGGGCTCCACCTGCCCACTGAGGGGCTTGAGCTTGGACAATGCAACCGGAGTAGGGCCTGAAGCAGGAGTGGTGTAGTTTTTTTTTTTTTTTTGGACTTTCATCCCAGCACAAAGGGTCATCTAAAGAGGGCCCCAATCTAGCTTCCTGGCTTCTCCTACTATTTGCCCTACTAAGTCACAGACAGTGTTGTTTATTATCCCCTGGACTACTGCCTTCCCATCTCTGTACCCCTGCCTATCCCATTTCTCCTCCCTATGTTCCATCCCTCTTTCAAGACCCTTCTCAAACACCACGATCTCTCACCAAAGCCTTTCTAGCCCCTCCCAGCCGGCCGGCAACCGTTTTCTTTGCTGTCCCTTAACGCTGTGTTTGCAGTTCTCTAATGGTTCTTCTGTGATTCCACCCTGTAAAAGATTTCTTTTTGGCTGTATCTTCTTTCTACTATTTGCAAGTTTCTTGCAGACAATCTGCCTCTTTTTAATCCTTGGACCCCGTACTGAGTCTAGGACAGTGTCTGGGAAAGAGCAGAGGCTTGGAACATTCATTTGAGACATTCTCAAGGCCTGAGGCAGACCGTCTGCAAGGGTGCTGAGAGAAGGCTCCTGGGGTGCCAGGGATGTCCTGTTTTCTGATCTGGGTGCTGGGTACATGGGTATGTTCAGTTTGTGAAAATTCTTCAGGCTGTACAGTTGTAATTTGGGCACTTCTCTATGTGTATGTTATACTTCATAAAAATTCCCAGCAAAAACGCATACTAGTTGCTGCACCACTAGTGAGAGCATGAACTGGTACAACTTCTTTGGAGAGTATCAGAATTGAAATTTGACCCCACAATTCTATTATAAGAATTGATTCTACCAATATATCCACGTGTGTGTGTCAAGATTGTGTCCAGGGATGTTCAGTGCCATTTTGTTCAAAATTGCAAAAGAAAACAGACTAAATACTCATCCATGAGGGACTGGTTAAATAAATTACAATCCATCCCTGCAACAAAACATGATTAAAAAGCTGATATGGATGATCTTCTCCAGGATTGACTGCTAAGAGGAAAGAGCAGTTACAGCAGTGTATAAGCTTTGCTCCAGTGTATATTTTAAAAACAACACATATAGGCTGGGCACAGCGGCTCATGCCTATAATCCCAGCACTTTGGGAAGCTGAGGCAGGCAGATCACTTGAGCTCGGGAGTTTGAGACCAGCTGGGGCAACATGGCAAAACCCTGTCCCTACCAAATACAAAAAAAAATTAGCTGGGTGTGGTGGCACATGTCTGTGGTCCCAGCTACTCAGGAGACTGGGGCGGGAAGATCACTTGAGCCTACGAGGCGAAGGCTGCATTGAGCCGAGATTCTGCCACCGCATTCCAGCCTGGGTGACAGAGTAAATAAAACTCTCTCTCTCTCTCTCTCAAAAAAAAAAATGATAAATAAAATAAAAAATAAAAACAAAACACACATCTCAGGTGTTCAGCCCAGTTGAGTGCTCAGATGACTCCAGTCCCAGCTACCATCTGACTGTGACCACCAGAGAGATCCCCAGCAAGGATCTCTGTCTGGCCCAGTCAACCCAACAAGCCACCAGAGGTACTAATAAAGGGTTGTTTCGGCCACACAGCTGGCTTGGGTGGGTTGTTACAAAGTAACAGAGAACCAGGATATATGGCAACAGCAAACTGCTTACATTTTCCCCACCTCAAATCCTGGGCAGCTTGTGCCTCTGGTGCCCTGTGTGCATCTGGGTCATGTATGTGCCTGTGCCATGTGCATGAATGTAAGTATGGGTGCATGTGTGTGTCCGTGCTGTGTGTGTGGACGTGCCATGTGCATGAATGTATGTATGGGTATGTGCGTGTGTCTGTGCCATGCAGATGACTGTGCCGTGTGTGAGTCTGGGACATGTGTGCATCTGTGCCCTCACCCTGACTGAATACCCTATGTTCTCTTCTCCACCTGGCTACTTCCTGCTCCCCCTTCAAGCATCAGTGTAGACACCATACTGAGCCTCTCCTGCTCCTCCAGGGTGGGCTGTGTCCTCCTCCTCTAGGCACCTGTGCACCCTGAGAACACCTGTCAGGATAGACTTCCAACTGCATGGCACTATGTGGACACTGAATAAATATGCAAAAAAAAAAAAAATGCCAAACTGAATGCACAGAAGAAAGGAAGGAAAGAGGCTTCTAGTCATTTTGTGACCCCATTTAATGGACGTCTGACTCTCTGTCCCCAAACTGAGATTGGCTGCTCGTTCTTGCACGGCAGTAATTCACTCTGAGGTGTACAGCCAATCCCTTCCCAGAACTATAATTATGATATATGGTATATACTGATAGTTGAAGATTACATTCAGCTCAGCATTAAGAGGCAAGAGAGCAAATTCTCTTGAGGATAATTTGGGACTATATTACTTAGAACAAGAAAAACATTCCAGGGCTGGAAAACGCCCTGTTACCTGTTATCCAGGCAACCAAAGAGACAACTAACTAGTCGAAAGCCAAATGGCAGACCAGGATGTTCTACCCAGTCCCTAACTGCACGCTCTCTGCACCTCTCATCCAGCCACACGTTTGCTTGAATGGTCACCCTGAAGGCACCACCAGATGAACCGAAGAGCCAGGAGGAAAGAGAACATCACCAGGACTAAGGCAGCCCCAGCTGGTGGCCCCCAGGCTCACCGGGTACGTGGGCTTGGTGGCAATCTCCAGGAGCTTCTGCTTGGCTCTTCGCTCTGCCTCGCGTGCTTCCTGCAGGTCCTGCTTCAGCTGATCTGCCTCTTTGGCCCTGCAAGGAAAGGATGAGATGTCAGCTTCACAGAAGAGGGCAGGTGGCAGGAATAGACCCCATCCCACCCCTGCAGGGGAGGGACCTGGGCTAACCCTGAGGATGGCACCTGAAGAGGCAAAAAAGGACAGTGAGACAGAGATATTTACATGAAATCAGAACTTCCAAGCAAGGACAACATTCCTGAGGATTTTCATTTGGGTTGGTAAATCTAAACTGGAAGAGCAGGAAAACTGGTGGGGAATGAGGGAAACCGGATCTTCTACAGCCAGGAGACGGAGGAGCTGGAAGGGGCACCAGCAGCTTTCTCTGCTTTATTTTTGGGTGAGAATGAGCTGGGCAAAGGAAGAGCCTAGAGGATCGAAGTTCTTATATTGGATCGCAAAGGGCAGAATGTGCAAGAACTGCGTCTTCACAGCCCCCAGATAAAACACCGGTGGGCCTTGTGCCCACTTTCTCCAGCAGGAATATGAGCCCCATCACTGAGGGCACCCGCACCCTGGTGCAGATCCTCACCCTATGGGGCTCAGGTGGACACGGCCTGGTGCAGGGACCTGGCCCAACCTGCATCACGCACAGGGAGTACGACCCGTATACAGCAAGGAGCCTGAAGCAGGACAGGCAAAAAGGAACCATATTCCCAGAACAACAAGCAAAGAGTGGTGAGGAAAACTGTAGTGAATGAACCTTGGTAGCTAAAAGCCAAATTCAAGTGCTCTAAATCAACAGAGCCAAAAGCTGTGGGGAATGTCTCAGTGTTTATCTGAAGGTTGCAGGCCTAGAATAGTCTTTCAAAAGTACAGACAACAGTTCCATCCTTCAACCTGGCCATGAGTGGGACATCCCAGTCACAGAGACCATCCTAGCCCTCCTCCCCCACGTGCCAAGGAAGGCTGGGGGATGCAGGCTTCCCTTTAAAGGTAAGCAGCTGCTGTTCTCCTGCAGCCGCACTGAATGAAAGCAGAAAAGAACCACAATTTTTTTTTTTTTAATGCACAAAGAGCCTCCTCACATCTCTTCAGCTGAAAGCAGTCTGTGGATATGCTCAGGGGTTTTCCTGCACACACGGCCATCAGAGGGACAGGGGCTTATCAAAGAGACACAAGTATGACCAGAGAGGCCCCCCTGGCAGGAGAACTGAGTTCCTGTGCCCAACCAGTAGCGCCAGCCCCAAAATGGATGAAGCACCAGTCACTATCAGCCAAGGAGGAGCCTCCCCCCGGCCCAGAAGATGGGGAAGCAGCTTGAGGACAGCTGCTGTAGAGCTCAGCCTCAGGGCAGGCTGGTCTGCCGCCCTTCGCCAGCCTCCTCGCCGATCTGGTGCTCAGTGCCCCCTCACCTCCTCTCTGACTCCTCAGCCATCTTCAGTGCCAGCACCTCGGCTTCCAGCACCTTCTGCTCCATCAGGCGCTTCTCCTCCTCCGTGCGAATGGCTGTGGCCTTGATGCGCTGCATTTCCTGCTCAGCCTCTGCGGCCTTCTGGGCCAGAAGTTTTGCCTCCTCCTCGGTGATCTGGGCCTTTTCAGCCAACAGGTCAGCTGTCTCCTCAGACCGCATCTGGAGGGCACAGTGCTCTTAGCTGAAGCGGGATCATGTGCTATTCTCCTGCCCAGATCTGCCTTGAACACTGAGATGGGACAAACCAGAGTCTCGGACTCCTGGGGCCCTGCTGCTGAGTGCCCTCCATGACCTCTGACAAGAGATGTCAAGTCACATTCCCCAGCTTTTCAGAAGGGCCCTTTGGGCTGCACCCATGGGGAGTAACAAGAGCACCTTCTCTGAGTACCCACCTCAGCTCAGGCTTATGCTTCATGTGGAGAAAAACAACTTAAACTCTGTTCTTTCCCTTTATATCAGTGGTTAGAACCAGAGGAGCTTTTTGTCCCCTGCAAGAGACATGTGGCAAAAAAAACCGGATGTTTGGATCACCTGTAACCACTACTTGGAGGCTGAGGCAGAAGAACACTTGAACCGGAGGTGGAAGTTGCATCACTCCAGCTTGGGCAACAAGAGCGAAACTCCAACTCAAAAGAAAAAAAAGTACCGCTGGGCATGGTGGCTCACACCTATAATTCCAGCACTTTGGGAGGCTGAGGCGTGCAGATCATGAGGTCAGGAGTTCGAAACCAGCCTGACCAACACGGTGAAACCCCATCTCTACTAAAAATACAAAAATTAGCTGGGCATGGTGGTGCGTGCCTGTAATCCCAGCTGCTCAGGAGGCTGAGGCAGGAGAATCACTTGAACCTGGGAGGTGAAGATTGCAGTAAGCCGAGATCGTGCCACTGTACACTCCAGCCTGGGCAACAGAGCGAGACTCCATCTCAAAAAAAAAAAAAAAAAAAAAAAGACGTGGCAATGTCTGAAGATGTTTTGGATTGTTACAAATGGAGGGTGAGGTGCTGCTACTGGGATCTAGGTCCTACAAGCCCTGCTGTAAAGGCAACCTCGTGGTGAAAGTGGAGTTTGGCTACACATAAGCTCAACCTAAATCTACTTCTGCCAACACAGGTGAAAAGGCACTGATTTTTTTAAAGCTGAAATTAAGTATTTCAAAGCAAATGCTGCTAACTCCATGGTTTTCAGGAGACTGAGCTCCAGAAAAGCCAAGGAAGTCCCCAGGTACCCTCCTGGAACCCCAGCCCCTCAGAAATCACCAGTGCTTCGTTGGCCATTGTTGCTTCTTCTTTCATCTGCAGCAGCCTCCTCTCCAACTCATCCCTCGTGCGTTCAGCCTCCTCCCTCATCTGCTTCTCTCGAGCGAGGCGCTGCCGCTCCATCTGCGAGGGGTGAAGAAAAAGTCATTGAATCACAGGGCTCGAGACCTAGGGTGTCACAAGGGCCCAAAGATGCCCCATCTCCAGAGTCTCCCCTTTTGGGACCTTTTTCCTTCCCTTTCCTTTAGGTAGCCAGGGTCATTCTTAGTGCCCCCCCACCCCGTCCTTCTAAACCAGTTGCAGAGTTGAAAGCTGTGCCACTTGAAAAACAGTCTAGTGGTGAATGAACAAATGAACAAACAACAAAAAATCAAGCTGAGTCTTGACCTGGATAGAAAGAAGCATTCTTTTTTGCGGGGGGGGGGGGGGGGGGGGGGGGGGGGGGGGGGGGAGACAGAGTCTTGCTCTGTCGCCCAGGCTGGAGTGCAGTGGCGCGATCTCTGCTCACTGCAACCTCCGCCTCCCAGGTTCAATCAATTCTCCTGCCTCAGCCTCCCGAGTAGCTGGGACTATAGGCACCCGCCACCATGCCCGGCTAATTTTTGTATTTTTAGTAGAGATGAGGTTTCACCATATTGGCCAGGCTGGTCTTGAACTCCTGACCTTATGATCCACCCACCTTGGCCTCCCAAAGTTCTGGGATTAGAGGCATGAGCCACCACGCCCAGCAGAAGGAGGCATTCTTATACACGGTGCACTGAAATGGCTACCTTGCCAGTGCTGCTTTTTGTTGGGAAACCTCAGGTGGCTCTGCCCTGCGGCCGACGGGATGCAATGCAGGACCTCCTCCCTCAGATAGAGCCCCAGAAATAAGCAGCTTTCTCATCTGGGCAGGGAAGCCATCTCACCATTTCTAATCCACATGGACCCCTCTCACATCTCTGATTTCATCAACAATAACTCCACTCTTGCCTTTGACCCACAGAGAAGATGGAATCATTCTACGTGATGCATCAATAGTTCACACATTGTATTTCACAGGGGGAAGCTGCAACAGCCACAGCACAGACTTGCACAGCCTCATGTGGAGACAACTCCTGAGCCAGGCCTACGACAGGAGGGAGCCAGGCGGGGAACATAGCCCCCTGTCCTTAAGGCAAGAGTACAAAGCCACCACTACCTCCCTTGCCTTCTGGATCACTGCATTAATTGGACCACATGCTGAGCTTAATAAGGGGAACAAGCACAAGACAGTGCCATTCCTCTGTGATCCCACGGTACTAACTGAGTTCAAAAAGCAGAATCCAGAAGTGACCACTGTACTATTTTCTGCCTTAAATAATTAAAGCACATTTAATTACTTCTTGCTTCAATCTTATCCCATACTCTGGTCATACAAGGTTTCTAAGACTGCTGCTTTTTCTAAATCCTAAGCCAAATACACACACACACACACACACACACACACACACACACACACACACAGGAGCTTGAAAAGATAATGCAAAGACAAGCAATAAAACAGTGAAAGTTCTCCAATTTTCTCCTTGCAAGTCAATGAAAAGCTTGGCCAATTTGTTCTCTAATTTCCATCATATTACAATTTCCATAAGGTGGCTTAATACATATCTATAATTCTTTAAAAAAAGAAAGAAAGAAAAAAAAGAGAGAGAGAAAGAAAGGAAAGAAAGAAAGAAGAAAGAAAGAAAGAAAGAAAGAAAGAAAGAAAGAAAGAAAGAAAGAAAGAAAGAAAGAAAGAAAGAAAAGAGAGAGCCCAGTCAGGCCAGGCAGGCACAGCAGCTCATGCCTGTAATCCCAGCACTTTGGGGGGCCGAAGCGGGAGGAATGTTTGAGCCCAGGAGTTTGAGATCAGCCTCATAGCAAGACCTGATCTCTATGAAACAATTAAAATTAACTAGGTGTAGTAGCATGAACTTGTAGTCCCAGCTACTTGAGGGGCTGAGGAAGAAAGATTGCTCAAGCCCAGGAGCTCAAGGTTACTGTGAGCTATGATGGCACCACTGCACTCCAGCCTAGGTGACAGAACAAGACTCTCTTATTAAAGAAAACAAAAAGCCAGGTAATCTCCTTCAGTTCCTGGCACTGTACTTTCCCTGAGACCTCTACCCCAATATAAAGGACCTCCTATTCACAAAAGAAGTTTACTGCTTACAAAGACTGTAAGGTATAATATATGTCCCTTCATCTGAGATGGAGAAGGTATATCATTAGTTTCACCTGATGGATAAGAAAACTGAGGTCTGGAAGGGAAGTCATTGACTTAGTCACATTCTAAATTTCAGATCTGGCTCCAAGGTCAGTGTCTGTCCACCTGATCTGTGGTTGCCCAGATGCCAGGTTTGTGGCTCTGCTGTGCTGTAGGCAGTGCCGATCTGCAGTATTCCTGCTATTCTCTGCCAGGGCCCGCAGGCTACATATTCCCTGACACTTTCAGATTTCTTACTTCTAAGCTTTGCTCTGCTAAGAAAAAGGTCAAAGAGAGCTCTCCTCCTCCTCCTTACTTATTTACTTATTTATTTATTTTGGTATTTTTTTTTGCTTCTGTTTTGAAACAGGGTCTTGCTTGGTCACCCAAGCTGGAATGTAGTGGTGCAATCATAGCTCACTGCAGCCTCAAATTCCTAGGCAAGTGATCCTCCTGCCTTGGCCTCCCAAAGTGCTGGAGTTACAGGGATGAGCCACTGCCAAGAGCTCTTCATGAAACTGCCACTATGACCCCATGCTGGCTCAGTAGGATTTCTTTGTCCAACAAATCCATCCCATCACCCTGAAAGCATCCCAAAGAACACATTTGTGGCCCACCACCTCAGAAAGCAAAGAGATAAAGAGCTGGAAGCACACTGGGCATTTCATTCTAAATCCTAGGGCTGGGAGCCAGCCTCTCCAATGTATCCAAATCAGAAAGGTGCACACAGACTAATTATTACACTTCTGAGCTTGCAAGTCCCGAGAGCAGCCAACTGCAGCTGCTGCCACTCTATCTAGTAGTTTATCCAAAAACACAATTGATATTCTCAGCGGTAAGGCCCAAATTAGTTGTGTGGATTTCCATGAGCAGAGAACGTTTATGAGTAGAAAACAATGATGCAGATCGTCCAGTGTGCTGAGAGATGTTCCTGGCACCTCCTGGGGCAGGTGACATGCCATGAGGCCTGACCTGCAGTGGGGAATTGCAGCCAGTCAAATTAGCATTCCAGCAGCAGGCACTGAAATGCCACCCTGCATTCTATCACCATCTAATTAGAAAAGGAGAAGGCTGCACAAGGAGGCAGACAGGCAAAAAAAGAAAGCAAGCTAGCTAGCCGGACGGATAGACGCATGCACTCTCGGCTATTTCATCCCAAACTGGTGTTAATCACACTTAATTTCTCCAAGTGTAGAAATTACTAGAGATGGTTCTTTTAGATATGCTATTAAGGTTTATTCCTCATTTCCAGAGCTGACATCCCACCAGGTAGGCATCGGCAAATGAAGATCCAACAGGTATAAAACAAGAGCAGGTATGTCCACAGCCAAAAGACTCCTGCCAGCCCACAACCACTCCTCACCTCCCAGGCCGGGACTGACCACACAGTGACATCATCAGTTAAAACAAGGTTGTGCTCACCTGCTTTCTAGCCTTCTCCTCCCTGGCCTGGGCTTTCATCTGCTGAACTTCCAAAGAATCGGCTTTCCTTCTCCTCATAAATAGATCATGGTTCCCGATACATAGCTGGAGAATCTGTGGCCACAGAAGCAGACAAAAAGGTTAATATCCACAAATTTACTTCACTGCCTACCGGTCCACTGGTGCCATAGCAGTTTGAGCTCTTGCAGGTAGCAGTAAACGTGAAGATGAATGCATGGAGTGAAACACCAAAGCCCTACTAGCGGCCTCTAGTGCTGTCAGCTCTGGAAACATGCAAAATGAAGGCACCTCAGATATGCCAGGAGGTAAAAATCATAAATGAAGAGAGGACTGGAGGACACTTCACCATGTCTTCTGGGTGCACCTTACTCTCCTACATCAAGATGTGGTTCTGCAGACCAGGGAGGATAGGAAAGCTCGTTCAGTAAGGTGGGCTGAGGCAACAGGTTATGCATGTGGAAAAAATAAGTTGGATCCCTCCCTTACACCTTACACAAAAATCAACTCCAGAAGGATTAAATACTTAAATGCAAAGATTAAGCCCTTGAAACTTTTAGAAGACAATATAGAAGAATATCTTTATGATCATAGGATAAGAGAAGATGCCAAGTAAGACACAAAAAATGATTAAGGAAAAAATTTATATATTTGTCTACATTAAAATTAAAAATTCTTATTGTCAAGACATAAAAAAAGAAAAAGAGCAATAAACTGGAAGATACAGCCAATAAAGAAAACAGGCTAGGTGCAGTAGCTCACACCTGTAATCCCAGCACTTTTGGAGGCCAAGGTGGGGGGATCCTTGAGCCCAGGAGTTCAAGACCAGCCTGGGTGACATAGTGAGACGCCATCTCCACAAAAAAATCAAAAAATTTGGCCAGACCTGGTGGCTCAGCACTTTGGGAAGTGGAATCCTAGCACTTTGGGAAGGGGAGGCAGGCAGATTGCTTGAGCCCAGGAGTTTAAGACAAGCCTGGACAACATGGCAAAACTTCGTCTCTATAAAAAAAATACAAAAAATTAGCTAGTCATGGTGGTGTGTGCCTGTAGTCCCAGCTGCTGGGGAAGGTGAGGTGGGAGGATCACTGAGCGTGGGGAGGTCCATGCTGCAGTGAGCCATGATCGTGTCATTACATTTCAGCCTGGGCAACAGAGTGAGACCCTATCTCAAAATCTCAAAAAAAAAAAGTTCATATGATAATGAGATACCATTTTATATGCACAAGATTGGCAAAAATTTTAAAAGGCTGATAATACAAGTATTAGGGATAGCAAAAAAGAAATTTCACCCACTACTGTTGGGTCTGTAAAAATCGATTCACCTTCTTTAGAAAACAATGTGTCATAATTTTGAAATTTGAACATGTAATGAGCCCTGTACATCTACTCCTGTGTATATACTCTAAATTCTATTTTTAATTTATTTTTATGTATTTATTTTTATTTTGAGACGAAGTTTTGCTCTTGTTGCCCAGGCTGGAGTGCAATGGCATGATCTCGGCTCACCGCAACCTCCACCTCCTGGGTTCAAGCGATCTCCTGCCTCAGCCTCCTAAGTAGCTGGGATTTATAGGCATGTGCCACCACGCCCGGCTAATTTTGTATTTTTAGTAGAGACAGGGTTTCTCCATGTTGGTCAGGCTGGTCTCCAATTCCCGACCTCAGGTGATCCGCCTGCCTCAGCCCCCCAAAGTGCTGGGATTACAGGCGTTGAGCCACTGTGCCCGGCCATATTTTTTATTTTTTTAAAATTTTATTTATTTTCATTTTTTTAGAGATAGGGTCTTGCTATGTTGCCCAGGCTGGTCTCGAACTCCTGGCTTCAAACAGTTATCCTGCCTTGACCTCCCCAAGTGCTGAGATTACAGGCGTGAGCCACCCCACCTAGCCCAGTATACTCAAGACTCCAGAGAAACTATTGCCTATGTGCACCAGGAGGCAGATACAAAAGTTTTCATAACAGCCTGTGAAAACAGTATAGAAGTGGCCGGGTGCAGTGGCTCACGCCTGTAATCCCAGCGCTTTGGGAGGCCGAGGCGGGCAGATCACAAGGTGAGGAGTTTGAGACCAGCCTGACCAACATGGTGAAACACCATCTCTACTAAAAATACAAAAATTAGCCGGGTGTGGTGGTGGGCGCCTGTAATCCCAGCTACTCAGGAGGCTGAGGCAGGAGAATCGCTTAAACCCAGGAGGCAGAGGTTGCAGTGAGCCGAGATTGTGCCACTGCATTCCAGCCTAGGCAACAGAGTGAGACTCCATTTCAAAAAAAAAAAAGTATAGAAGTAAAAAGCACTTAATTATCCATTAACAGAAGAATCAGAAAAATATATAACAGAGTGCTACAGAGGTGAGAATGAACAGACTATCTTTAAGCATCAACAAAGATATATCTCAAAAAAAAATGAAAAAGTAAAAGGCAAATGACAGAAGAATATATATACTTGACAGCATTTAGATAAATTTCATAAACACATGACATTGAATAGTTTTTTCTTTTGCCATATATGAAATAAAATTCTGTTGAAAAGCAAGAGGATGATGAATACTCAACTCAAAACAGTGATCACCCCTGGGGAGAGGGAAAGGAGAGACCAGCAGGATGTTAACATGAAGGGTCTCAACAGTATTGGGACTATGCTATTTCTTTTTTCCTTTTTCTTTTTCTTTTTTTTTCCTGACCTTGTGATCCACCCATCTCAGCCACCCAAAGTGCTGGGATTACAGGCGTGAGCCACCGCGCCCGGCCAGGACTGTGCTATTTCTTAAAGTGGGGTTGTGGGTACACAGCTATTCACTTTTGTTATTCTTTATAATTCATATAAATTACACTTATTTATCCTTTTGTATGTATGAAATACTGCATTAAAAATCCTTTTTAAAACTTCCTCATCAGCTGGGCGCAGTGGCTCACGC
This sequence comes from Hylobates moloch, assembly GCF_009828535.3. Taxonomy (NCBI): domain Eukaryota; kingdom Metazoa; phylum Chordata; class Mammalia; order Primates; family Hylobatidae; genus Hylobates; species Hylobates moloch. Next base: position 11,354,211 of record NW_026652294.1, on the reverse strand, counting down.
CTGTAATCCCAGCACTTTGGGAAGCCAAGGCGGATGGGTCACCTGAGGTCAGGAGTTTGAGACCAGCCTTACCAATATGGTGAAACCCCATCTCTACTGAAAATACAAAAATTAGCTGGGCTTGGTGTCTCATGCCTGTAATCCCAGCTACTTGGGAGGCTGAGCCAGGAGAATCTCTTGAACCTGGGAGGCAGAGGTTGCAGTGAGCCGAGATGGCACTGCCACTGCACTCCAGCTTGGGCGACAGAGCGAGACTCTGTCCCAAAAACAAACAAACAAACAAAAAATCTTCTTCATGATATAATTTAGTTTTAACTCTTTAAGCTAAAGAGAAAGTACACGCCAAGTGAGATACCATTCTACACTTCACAAGACGTCACTCTGATATCCTTTAAAAAGAAGTATTCAATTCTCAGAAAAGCTACCATTATCAGTAATGAAAACCAGGATCTCAACTTACCAGCTTATTAACACGAAGCTTTGAGGAGTTAAACTTGAAGACATCAATTTTCTTATCCAGTGGTTTAATAGTAAACTGGAAGAACGAAGCAGAACACAGCTTCAGTCTGACAGCCTGGAATGTTACCAATTGGAAATTCCACAAATGCAGCAACCACACTGGCCACAGACCAGCATGAAGTTATGCCTTGTCCTGGCTTCCCAGTATCCAGGCACTGAACCTCAGGGAATTAGGAGCACCAAGTCTCCGGCTGTGGAAGCTCAGGACCCTAAAGGTATGCTCTCTAGACAATCTTAGGCATGAGTGTGGGAAGGGATTCTTGACAACCTAAAATAAGCATCCTTAATGGGCCCAACCCTGAGGCCAACACTGGAGGGCTACTGTAGTCTAGGGCATGGGCCCACCTTCATGAAGCTCACCATCTAGTTGGAACTAGGCTAACAACAGCCAATTACTCAAGAAATCACATCAAATATTAGTGCTTCATTGGGTGGTACAAATCACAAATGTGTGGAGGTTCAGAGTAGATCCACCATAAGCAAGAGAGAGTGAAGCTGATCTTAGAAGAAGAATCCAACAAGGTAGCTAAAAGGCAGGTGAAGGGGCACTCTGCACAGGGCAAAACCAGAAATAAGGTAGAGATGGGGAAATGAGCTGTGTGTGTGTGTGTGTGTGTGTGTGTGTATGTGTGGTATTAGCTTTTTGGTGACTAAGATGATATAATAGGCTTAGCCTGGGAGGGAGGAAGGGGTGGGTGTAGGGGCTGGCAGTGAGAATGAAAGTCAGAGGTGGCCAGATATGGTGGCTCACACCTGTAATCCCAACACTTTGGAAGGCCGAGGCAGGAGGATCGCTTGAGGCCAAGAGTTTGAGGCTGCAGTGAGCTGTAACTGCACAACTGCACTCCAGGCTGGACAATAGAGTAGACCCCTATCTCAAAAAAAAGAAGGGTTTAGGTTTGATGTGACAGGATACCTGCGCTCACCACAGGTTTCTGAATATGGGAATAATTTGATAAAAGCTGTTAATAGAAAGAATCAAATGGGGAAAAAATGGACTATAGTAGAAGGAAAAGCAGTTCTTGATGCTGAAATCAAAATGAAGAGAAAGATGAATGATAAGGACAGGGTGGTGGCTTGGTAGGAGAACCCAGGGTTAGACCACTAGCAGGAAAGCCTGCAAGGAGCAAATGGCTGCTGCTCTCAACCACTCCCAGTAAGACCAAACAGATCCTAGATTTCCAAGATGCACTTACAAAATGGATATCGATTCCCAAGAAAGACTTGCTAAGCAGATAAATATGTTTAGGAAGATATATTTCTTTTACACGTTATATTGCCCAAGAAGGGGTTAGTACATTGAGGACAGAAAATGATCCTTTGTTTAGTTTTTGGCCAAGTTAACTTAGAAGCGGTGTTGCTCTTGTGTAGGCTGCTATTCATGAATTTTGTGAGCTTATTTTTGGCTTTGCTGTCAAACCCTGGAGCTGTCAGTGGGAAACCACAAGTAGTGGGGAAACCGCAGGCTCTGCACCATGCCAGGGCGTACACAAAGAATCAATGGATCACAAAATAAACTAACATTTCTGTTTTGACAGCACAGCTGTCATGCCTAACTACCAAGACTACTTCTTTTATGTCAAGTCAGCTTGGGGTCTGCTTACTGCATGAGTTATTGACATAATGGAACATGATGGCGCCTGTCCCCTGGAGAGGGCATATTAGAGTTTACTGTGTCAGGCCATACTATGGGAGACTTCAATCCTTGGCTTCTTTGAAGAACGGGTGTTTAGGGAGCCTTTACCCCACAAATGCGTGGACGTGCAATAAACAGACTTTATGAAATTGGGAGATGAAAAACTACCATACGGTGGCACACATACAGCTTTATGTCATGTGGAACTTTCAATTTAAGTACTTTAAAAAAGAAATACCTAACTGCTTATCTCCTGGGCTAACTACTTACAAAAACTTCAAAGTCAGAATGTTTTGAATTAAGGGGCTCACTCAGTCTGTCTTATCAAGCATGGCTGAGTAGATCCCAACCATACACTGGAAACCAGGGGCCTGGTGTTCCCTTCCTTGAGTTGCCATGAAGAAAGAGAAAACAAGAAATATGCTCAGGTTTGGGGCTCTGCAGGCAGCAACATAAGCTGTTCCTGTTCTTCAGTCTCTACTCTGTGTCCTAGCTGTGCAGGTACCAGGAGGTCACTGAGTGGAGCCTCCCTCTCCCCAGTGCCCCTGTGCTCTCAGGGCTCAGCCTCTGAGCCTCCCTAAAAGGCGGGGGCTGTGGCATCAGCAACTCCGGCTCCTACTCTCTGCTACTTCACTCAGACACAGGTCACTTGATCCTTCTGTGTCTCTGCTTCCTGATGTGACACAGAGATAATGATAACACAGCCCCTGCCTTTACAGCAGTATTCTTATAGAGGTTAAATTCAGAGGGTCAGGGTGAAAGTGCTTGTATGTGGAAGACTACAGTCATTGTCACCATGTCTCTTCCACGGCACTTATTTATTATAGCAGATGAGTAGTTACTTGACTAACTTGAATGCTAAGACTGGATTTTCTACTTCTTTGTTTCCCCCATGAAATCTAACACAAAGCAGATGCTCAATAATTCCTTTAAAATTAATGAAGAATTGCTGAGCACGGTGGCTCACACCTACAATTCCAGCACTTTGGGAGGCTGAGGTGGGAGGATTGCTCAAGCCCAGAAGTTCAAGACCAGCCTGGGCAATGTGGCAAAACCCCATCTCTACAAAAAATTAGCCAGGTGTGGTGGCACACGCCTGTAGTCTCAGCTACCTGGGAGGCTGAGGTGAGAGGATCAACTGAGCCCAGGGAGGTCACAGCTGCAGTGAGCCGTGATCGTGTGCCACTGCATTCCAGCCTTGGTGACAGAATGAAAGCCTGTCTCAAAAAATAATAATAATAAAATAAAATGAATGAATGGATGAGTGAATGAATGAATGGATGGATGAGTAAACATAAGATTATACGTTATGGGACCTTTTTGGTAAAAGTCACCACCTTATATGGAAATATTTGAATTCTAAGAGCATTTGTCTAAGTTATTCAACCTTAATTATTTTGGAATTCTTGTAAGCATATTAACCTAATGTACTTATTTATATCATTACTGAGCGATACACACACAAAACACATATATGTCCATATGTGTAAATGTGTGTATATGTATTTCTCTGCCACATGTATCAAGCATCAGACACAGAAAGAAAGCTCAATAAAGACCACACTTAAAATACAAAGAGAATTTAAGCCAGGTGCTGTGGCGCGCACCTGTAGTAGCTACTCAGGAGGCTGAGGTGGAAGGATTGCTTGAGCCCAGGATTCAAATCCAGTCTGGGCATACATAATGAAATCCTATCTCTAAAAAAAAAAAAAAAAACATACAAAGAGAATGTATCGACAGAAATAGAAAGCCGAGTAATGAGAAAATGTTACTGTTTTCGTTCACTATTCTTTGGGGTTTCTCCCTGGCCAGTTGAGCTTCCCAGTTTCCTATTAGTCATAGTGGGGTTATTGATGCCAATACTGTTCTGTAAAGACTTCGAAAATCAACAACCACACCCTCAAAGCCTGAGAATTAAAGGATTCTATGAATAACAAGGAGATGCCCTGGCTGGGGAGGCTCCAGCGAGGGGGGCAGACGGGGAAAGATCTGCTGGACCCCTGGGCCACTAGTGGCATCTGCAGTACAGACATGTCCTACCTCCTTGTCACTGTACGAGATGTTTCGGATTTCATTCCACGGGAAGGAGATCTTGGGGGTCAGTCTGTTCTCAGGGTCATAAATGTGAAGCCCCAGGGCATCCACTCCAAGCAGCAGCTCTGTGCCCTTTTTATTCTGTGAATCCAATAAGAACAGCCACTGTAAGCTCCAGCTGAGGCTCAAAATTTTATTCAACCTTCCAAAGAATCTGGCACACACTGTCACATGTGACAAGTTTCGGCAGGTCCCAACAGAAGTCACAGCTGTCTTATAAACCAAGAAGATTTCAGCTTTCTGAATTGTGGCAGGCAGAAGCAAAACTGTTCCATTCTTGTGACTTCTGGGTCCCCCAGAACAATCACTGAGGGCTTCTGTCACTGGCTCGATGGCTAAAGGAAGAGTAACGCAAGTGTTGTTCCCTCTGGTTAAATAACTAGGCTATCATAGGTTTAGAATTAAAGCCCATAGGTTTAGGCCGGGAGCAGTGGCTCATGCCTGTAATCCCAGCACTTTGGGAGGCCGAGGCGGGCGGATCACAAGGTCAGTGAGAAGTTCAAGACCAGCCTGGCCAGCATGGTGAAACCCCATCTCTACTAAAAATACACACAAAAAAATTAGCCGGGCATGGTGGCACACGCCTGTAATCCCAGCTACTCAGGAGCCTGAGCAGGAGAACTGGTTGAACCCGGAAGGTGGAGGCTGCAGTGAGCTGAGATGGTGCCCCAGCACTCCAGCCTGGTCGACAGAGACTTTGTTAAAAAACAAACAAAACAAAACAAAAAAAACCCCATAGGTTTAATGATTTCTTATATTTAAAGAAACCATTGTTGGACTACTAGAAAGAAAATTTTCAGTGCCTGGGGCTGGATGGTCTCATTTTATGATAAAATGTAGTCTTCATGTGATAAAGCAAGTCTGGTAAAATGTTAACTGTAGAATCTAGGTTGTGCATATATATGTGTATTCACTGAAAAATTCTTTCAATTTTCCTGTAAGTTTGAAATTTTTAATAATTGCATGTTGGGAAATACATATCAAAAAGAATTCTATCAATAAAGCTGTCTAAAAGCCGTACCTATGCTCTGCTCGACAGCGGTCCTGGCCAGCAGTCAGAGCAGCCCGCGGCGGGTGCCCTGGGCTCCCACAGCACTGACCCTGCTACGGACTGAGTGGCTGTATCTTCACATGCAGGTCTACCCGCCAGGGCTGTGGTCTAGCCCTCATTTGGAGTGGAAGGAAACTCGCCGCACAAGGATACTACAGCTCCTGACCCCCTGCCAATAACGGAAATTGAACCAAGACTCAAGGACAGAAAAACAGGTCTGCAAACTGAGAAGGTACTGGGACTTTGAAGAGAAGTACCCATCTAACAGCAGACATCAGATGGACGAGTGAGTACTCCAGCATAAATCTTTTTACTCCTAACATCCTGAAGTCAGGTGCTATCACCAAACCATGAGAGACTCTTCTGCTTGTCAGCAAAGCCATGAAAGCTACTGCATTAATAGAAGTGAGGCTTTGTACTTTTAAATCTGCAGTACATTTTGGAAAATGAGATGTTTCATTGTGTTTCCATAGTCAGAAAATAGTTTCTGACTATTTAAATTTTTAAAAAAAGATTCAGCCTTCTGCCTCCTACCATTATGACTCCAACTCCAACACTCCTAGAGATTAAACAGAGAGAGAGGTGGGGACTCAAGCAGCCCCTTTTAAACTGTTTTAAGCATGCATCTTCCTTAGTTAATGGTGAGATTTCAGGATATTTAACACAAAAGACATGAAAATAGCCAGTAGCTTTGTCTATTGCTCAATATAGGAAACACACACAAAAAAACAGTATCCATTAGTCTGACTGATGTAGAAATATTCCCTAATAAGAAACTTCTTCAGCCAGGCACAGTGGTACACCCCAGCTACTTGGAAGGCTAGGGTGGAAGGATCACTTGAGCCTAGCAGGCCTGGGTGATATAGCAAAACTCCACTTTTAAAAAACAAAAAAGATTTTTAAAAACCAAAAAACTGTTTTCTGAGGATTATAAAACTTTAGTTTTCTAGAATCTAGGTGGCCAGCACATGGGGCAAGAGGAGTTGAGTTGACAAAACCACAGAAATGTGTTACATTAGTTTGACCTTAAAGAAACCAAGCAATTAGCAAACATAAACTGATAGAACTTTAGAAAAGAACTTCCTGTATTATTATGGAGCATCTTTTAGGCACTTTAAGTGTGCCTTATTTTCTTATGCAGCGTAATCCCTACAAATCTGTGTTTACAAAATACAAATTAAGTAGAAAGCTATCCTAGAATATTTAAAATGTGTTTCAGTTTACCTGAGTTTAATACAACAACTGTAGGAACCCAATAAGGGAAAGCAAAGCATGACTATGAAAATAAAGGTGGACCCACCTGATTGTTTTAACATCTACTCACCTGCAGTTTGGAGTCCATAGTGAAATGCTTTGGCAAATCACATGCATTCCTTTGTAAGAAGCTGCCTACACACTGCATCCAGATACTGACCCACAGGAGAAAGACATTCTAAAGGCCCAGATCTGGGCTGCACACAAATGCCTCTCCCCGCAGAAGCAGTGGGTTCCCAGCAGACAGCAGACTATTAATAGTCTGAATAGAAAACCAATTAGCCTCATAGTGAGAATCCCAAACAAATCAGTAATCTATAAAGGCAGATCTACTCTCCTAGTGCCTGGGGTGGGGGTGGGGTGTGTGTGTTGGGGGAGAAGTACTTACAAGTGCTCCCTGTGGACTGAGATCTCACAGAGCCAGAAATAATCAAATCTTACACTCAGAGCATTCAAACAGGTTTCTGCTGAGAGCAGAACCAGGTCCAAGTCCCCCAAGGCTCAAGTGACACTTAATTACCTATGATCTAATTGAAGTCCAAAAATAGAAAGTTAGGCACTAAGACCTCTCTTTCCTTCCTCTTTTCTTCTTTACCACAGAACCATAAAAGAGTCTATCACCTTGGAATGAAGAAGTAACCATTTTAGCAGTCTGGCCCTCATTCAGTCTCTGTCTACTACACAAGGAGCTCAGAGAGGTTTCAACACACCCGGATTGCAAAGTAGTTCACACCATACATCTCCAGGTCCTGAGCTATCTTCAGATATTCCATTTCAGCTTCATCCCTGTGGGGAGAACGGAAGACACTGTCATTGGAGCTAAGTGAGATGGGTGGAGAGCGGGTGGGCACCAAATCAAGCATTCCGACCCTGCCATTCCTCTAGCGCCACGTCGCTGCCAGAAGACAAAAGCCACAGCAGACACCAGCAAAGCTCTGCCCAGCCCTGAGTCTATTAAACACACTGAGGTCAAGCAGAATTTCCCATCCCCATCAAAAGAGAGTCAGAGAACAGACTCATCACAGTGTTTCTTGGCCTTAATTTCCCACCTTGCCCTTGGTAAACAGTAAACTCGTCTCAAGTAATTCAAGAAGAGTGTGTGGTATGTTACCTTCTACCCTCAAACAGATTTGGGTGTTGGAATTTTATTTAAGTTCTTGCTTTTCCTTTGTTTATTTTCTTTATTTTATTTTTATTTTTTTTGAGGCGGAGTCTCGCTCTGTCGCCCAGGCTGGAGTGCAGTGGCGCAATCTCGGCTCACTGCAAGCTCTGCCTCCCGGGTTCACGCCATTCTCCTGCCTCAGCCTCTCCGAGTAGCTGGGACCACAGGCGCCCGCCACCACGCCCGGCTAATTTTTTTTTGTATTTTTAGTAGAGACGGGGTTTCACCGTGGTCTCGATCTCCTGACCTCGTGATCGCCTGCCTTGGCCTCCCAAAGTGCTGGGATTACAAGCGTGAGCCACCGCGCCCGGCCCCTTTGTGTATTTTCTTTACCTGGAAGGTTCTGGAAATGAAACAGCTCTCTCTGCAAGCTTCCTGAGTATTGTTGGAGGTTAGGGCAAGAGCTATCTGGGCTGTAAAACCCAAGTCAGATCACCTTCATCTAAGTTATAATTTAAAGTAAGCTCTTGAAGTAGCAATAACTTGCAGAAAACTCCCAAACAGGTATCATACTGAAATATTTTAACTCAAGTCTCCCTATGACCTTGTCCTCTTCCTTCTCTCTCCAATCTCCAAATGCTCTCAAGTGAATTTTTAAAAACCCAGCCTGAGAGAACGCCAAGTATTGGTGAAAAGGTGGAGAAATCAGAAATCACACACATTGATGTAAATTGGTACAATTACTTTGGGAAATTGTTTGACATTATTGTAATAGCAAAACCCAGGGGACCAACAACCTAACTGTCCATCATTAGTAGAATGAATAAATGATTTGTAATATACTAATACAGTGGAAATCTATACAGCAATGAAAATGAAAAAACTATTGCCACATGCCACAAATCCCAATCTGACAATATGATGCTGAGTAAAAGGAGACACAAAAAACAGAATACAAAGTTTAAGATGGGCAACACCAATGTGGAATTAAAAATCAGGAGACTGGTTGCCTTTGGGGAGGAAGAAAGAGGAACTGGGGGTAGGGGGATATAGGTTATTTCTTCCTCTGGTGTTTTCACCTTATGGTAATTGATCAAGTTGTATACTTATAATTTGTCTACTTTTCCATATGCATGTTGCACTTAAGTTTAAAAAAAAAGTGTTAGGAAACTGATTGGAAGAAGAGAAAAAAATGTTAAAGGCTAATGAAAACATGACCAATTCCTAATCAAGGGAATGGCAATTCTAACATGAGATACAACTTTTCACTTTTTAGATTACAAAAATTAGATTGATAAAAAACAAGTGTTGAGGATAGACTGGGGGTGGGGGGTGGGACACTCTCATAACACTTGTCGACAGGCATGTATAAACAGGTACAGCCTTTTTGGAGAACAGTTTGGTGGTACCTGGCAAAATGCAAAATGCTCACATCCTTTGACCCAACAACTCTTGTTTTAAAGAATATATCGGCCGGGCGCAGCGGCTCATGCCTGTAATCCCAGCACTTTGGGAGGCCAAGGCAGGCAGATCACGAGGTCAGGAGATCGAGACCATCCCGGCTAACACAGTGAAACCCCGTCTCTACTAAAAATACAAAAAAATTAGCCAGACATGGTGGTGAACGCCTGTAGTCCCAGCTACTCGGGAGGCTGAGGCAGGAGAATGGTGTGAATGTGGGAGGCGGAGATGCAGTGAGTCGAGATCGCGCCACTGCACTCCAGCCTGGGTGACTGAGTGAGACTCCATCTCAAAAAAAAAAAAGAATATATCCTCAGAACTACTCAAACAATTGTATAAAAATAAAAGATTGTGCACTGCAGAAATTTTTGTAAAAGTGAAAAACCTACAGATACTCAAATGCCATCAATAAAGGGATGGATGCAAAAGCAATGGGATAGCCATACAATAGAATTCTTAAAATTCAGGCTGGACACAGTGGCTCAGCTCACGCCTCTAATCCCAGCACTTTGGGAGGCCGAGGTGGGCAGATTGCTTTGAGCCCAAGAGTTCAAGACCAGCCTGGGTAACATGTTGAAACCCCATCTCTACTAAAAATAGAAAAATTAGCTGGGCATGGTGGCGTGTGCCTCTAGTGCCAGCTACTGGGGGTGCTGAGGCAGGAGGTTTGCTTGAACCCAGGAGGTCAAGGCTGCAGTGAGCCGAGATGGCGCCACTGCATTTCAGCCTGGACAACAGAGCAAGACTCTGTCTAAAAAAAAAAAAAAAATCTTAAACTTAATTACCAATGAGTACAGGTCTATATATCCTGACAGGCAGTACACATACCTACTTTATGTCATACATACTAGAAAAGGACACACACAAAACTGAAGACCAACGTTACTCCCAGCTCCCCAGCTCTCCCTTTTTCTTTTATAGACTTCAGTACTGCATTTTGTTTAACAAGCATGTCCTAGTTTTGCAGTTCTTTAAGGCAAAAAAAAAAAGACCATAAAGGAATGTAAACCAACAATGAATGGGCCTCACCTGGCTCGGCCTCGGTGCTCTGCGTACCAAGCAGTAATTCTCTCCTCCCACATTTCTGGAGTCATCTGATACAGATTTATTACCTGCCAAAAAATAGAGCAAAATAAAAAACCTACACATGAAGTAAATTTGGTATTGTTTGCCACTTTTATAATTATGCATCATTTTTACAAAACAGTAAAGCTATTTTTAAAAAGCTACACCCAGGGAGATAGTCACACAGAGAGAGGGTGTGTAAATAAGGCACCATTCTATTGGAGGAGCAACTCAGAAAGCTGCATGATAACTCAGACCTAGGTGCATCCCTCATCTGGCAGTGCCCCTGTTCCCTGCCTGGGCGGTACATCCCAGAGACCACCTCTGACAGCGGAGCTCAGTCAGAAGCAATGCTCACTCATCTCAGGCCTTCACATGCTCAGAAGCCATAGAGGGACAGGTAAAGGCAGCGAGAGGTGAGGAACGGGCCTTTATTACCCAGTGACAGATGAGTGGGGCTATAAAATCGGCAGGAGCAAAAGGGAGGGCGGGCCTGCTTCTGTGGCTAATGAATAAGATGAACAACGCTGAGGATTAAAAACCACAATGCCCACCCCTACCTCATCTCCTCTATCCACCCCTTGCCACTGCAAACAGCTCAATTCCCCAAGCTGAATACACTCTGCTCCAGCCTCCTCTTTGGGAATCAATGATGCTCAACTGCATCTGAAAAAACAACCATGCTAGAAAAAACATTTACAGGCCATGCTAGTCCTGGTGACCCCAAACTAACTCCACAAACCTTTGCTTTTCAATATTCTTAACAGAGATCCCACACTCTTTACTGGAGATTACAAAATATTTATTAAAATTAAATTACTATGTACTTCCAATATTCCTTCAAGTCCTTTGGTTAGCTTTCTTTTAGACCACATATCTGCTATGTCTTCCTGAAAAGGGAATTTAATCTCTTACCCTTTTTGGAAGCAATTCCTCTTGGGCCAAAAATCCCCGCTTGTGAACACTGGGGTCGTAGTCACCATACTGGAAAGAAGAAAGGGAGAGCAGGCGATTGAGATTCTAAAGACAACTGCCATTTCTGAACAGAGCTGGACCAGTCTCATTCCCTCCCAGCTCCAGGGAGCAATTCAATTCCGATGACAAGTCAAGATTTCAACCTTGCTAGTTTGTTATCCTTGAATGAAAATACAAAGCTGATTATATCTACGAACTGAGTTGCATAATCCTGTAAGAGATGTATGGGTGATGTGCTAATAAGAATGTGACATTTGTATGGAAATGTGGGCATGTTTTCTAACCCTCAAAGAAAGCAGTCACTTCCAAAACAGTAGCTTTTGAATTAAAACACCAAATCACAACTGTGAAAGTTGTGATTAGCAACATATGATAAGAGTCTTACCTATAAATTCTTATAAGTGACTGGTAATTGGAGCCCATTACTAGGGGGATCCAGGAATAATGCAGGCAGTAGTTTTAATATCTTTCACCCAAGTCTCTGAAAAATACTTTGGAAAAATCTGATGTCAACACTGCCATTCCTATTGTACAGACAAAGAAGTGAGTAAAAGGTTAATTGATCTTCCTAAAGCTACAGAGAAGTCACTAATGTGGTTGAAAATAGGCCCTGCATTTTAATTTATCCCTCCGGGGACAATGACTTGGAAATTTATTCTGATTTAAAAAAAAAAACTCCTTTCTTTCATAGAAAACTCAAGTCTGATCAGGAAATAATCAAAAGTTAAAAAATGTTTAAAAAGAAACTAACTGAAACATACAGTAGAATATAAAATCAAAGCCTATCTCTTATCAATCAGCGTACAGTGGCTCTTCACTTTACCAAAAACAACAAAGCTCAGTACTTCAGTATAATCTTCTATAAACATTTATTCTTTTAGCTACCAACAGTGAAAAAACAAAGGTCAGGCACAAGGCTGCTGTTTCTATATACCACCAAATCTCATTATTTCGTTCGTTCTCTCATTCTCAAAGAGCCTTGAGTTAAGACTTCTGGTGTGTTCTCCAAATGAAGTGGCCTAAAACTACAGACACAGGAGTGAAAGAAGATATTCATCATTAACTTTAAATCATGCCTCATTCCTATATCACCTTAACTGTAAAAGCCCCATGAATTAATATTTCTTTTGAATCTCATTAATTATCTTTCAAATAGCAGAATTATATTGCATTTTTTTTTAATATTAAGGGAATTAATTTGTCAATTTTTTTTTTTTTTTTTTTGAGACAGTCTCACTCTGTCACCCAGGCTGGAGTGCAATTGGCGTGATCGCAGCTCACCGCAACCCCCACCTCCCAGGTTCAAGCGATTCTCCTGCCTCAGTATCCTGAGCAGCTGGGATTACAGGTGCATGCCACCACGCCGGGCTAATTTCTGTATTTTTAGTAGAGACGGGGTTTCATCATGTTGGCCAGGCTGGTCTCCGACTTCTGATCTCGTGATCTGCCCGCCTCGGCCTCCCAAAGTGCTGAGATTACAGGCGTCAGCCACCACGTCTGGCCTAATTTGTCAAATTTAAACATTTTAAACATGCCACAGTTTTTGTAACACAGTTTAGGCATTTCTTCATTTAAAAAAATAGGCTGGGCACCATGGCTCATGCCTGTAATCCCAGGACTTTGGGAGACCAAAATGGGAGGGTCACTTGAGCCCAGGGGTTAAGGCTGCAGTGAGCTGTGATTGTGCCACTACACTCCAGCCTGAGTGACAGTGGAAGACCCTGTCTATAAAAATAAAAAATAACTTAGAAATTATAAATGAAAGGCCTTGGTATCTCTCTACTTCTAGGAGGCTCAGAGACGTGATGCAGTAAGTCGTAACTATACTAAGCTTTAACAGTACGCCCTGCAAGGCAGCTGTAGAGTGAGGGTAGGAGCCTGGCTCTGGAGGCAGGCTGCCTAAGGTTTTATCCTATATCTTTCACATAGTAGCTATGTGGCCTTGGAAATTTTTGTGCCTCAGCTTTCTCATCTGTAAAACAGGAATAATTATAGTATTTATCTTGCAGGACTCTTACAGGGATTGGATTAAATAAGACCAGCAAAGTTTTTAAAACTATGCTTGGCGGGGCGCGGTGGCTCACGCCTGTAATCCCAGCACTTTTGGGAGGCCTAGGTGGGCAGATCACCTGAGGTTGAGAGTTCAGAGCAGCCTGACCAAATGGAGAAACCTGTCTCTATTAAAAATACAAAATCAGCCAGGCGTAGTGGTACATGCCTGCAATCCCAGCTACTTGGAAGGCTGAGGCAGGAGAATCGCTTGAACCCGGGAGGCGGAGGTTGCAGTGAGCCAAAATCACGCCTTTGCACTCCAGCCTGGACAACAAGAGCAAAACTCCATCTCAAAAAATAATAATAAAATAAAACAAATAAAACTATGCTTGACACATACAACCTGATGTCCAAAAGATCTCAGGTCTCTCCAAATCGGTCTTCTTATTTGTCAAATGAGAGCACTGGCCTTAGAGGATCTTGAAGGGAAGTGGCGGGGGGTGCTGGAGTACCCCCTCTGAGGCCATGAGTAAGGCATCCTCTAAGCCTCAACTTCCTCATCTGTAGAGTGAGGGTCATAATAGCATCTGCCTTACAGGGGATGATGAGGATGAAGTAAAACAATACAGGTAAGCATTTAGCACAGCACATGGCTCATGGTGAAAGTCAGGTATTATTATTATTGCCATCCTCTGCATTACTTATGACAACATTGATCATTGTTTGCCTCCTGGATTTTTGAAAGGGTAGGATGCTAAAGAAAGCCCTGTTAGTTGCATTTGCAAATCTCTCAACAGTGCTGACTAAGCTCTAATGCAAAAGCAAGCAGATATGCAAAGTTAAAGCTGTAAATTCAGGTTCCAAAGGCATGCAAGATTAACAATCCCCATTATTATACCAAGCTCTCAGCTAGTCCACTGATCAAATCATCACATGTGAGCAATGCAGAGGTGGCAAAGACCCTGCTGAAAGAACTTCTCCACTGGACTAACTCCGCTTCCAACATTAAAGCCACCTTGATGTATGTGTCTGCTCTTAAATGTCTCTCTAAACAACAAAGGAAGAAAAAAATCCTGAAGTTGTGGTAGCTGGTGAATACAAAAGAAAGTCATACCACTCCAGGGATGGAGATGGCTGCTCCTCATCCTTTTATGTAACAGATGCATTCTGATAATGTAACCAGGGTGAATTTACTGGGAAGCTAAGAGGGCTTGGATTTCAGGTCTCTGCACCTTCATAGGCCTGTACCTAATTTGGTACTCTTGCATTAAAGACAATCCCCTAAATTATTAAAATTCAGACCCAGAAAACCTGGACCTACTCCTGACATAAACTAATTGAATTTAAATTCAAGGAGTTTACCATTTAAAAGACTTGTGGAGCCAATACTTAGGTTAAACAGAGGCTCTATCTGGATATGAAATAATTTCCTGTCTATAACTATGAGAAATGAGATAAAATGCTCTGAGTAGGATTTCACAAAAACATAAAGGTTAGATTACTACATATATAGAAAAAAGACAGACCCCCTACCTACTATACCCACACACCAGTCAATAAATTCTTAAACCTATAAATGAAAATCCATAAAAATATCAGAACAAAACACAACAGAGTATGGATATAATAATGGTTGGTAAACACATTCTAAAAGTCGCTCAAAACATACAAAGAAAAAGATTGACCAGTCTTATATGTAAAATAGACAAAAGGTTGATAACTTATAATACATGGAGCGTCTACAAATCATTTGGAAAAAGATGAACAGGTTGGGTGCAGTGGCTCATGCTTGTAATCCGAGCACTTTGAGAGGCCGAGGCGGGTGGATCACCTGAGGTCAGGAGTTCCAGACCAGTCTGGCCAACATGGTGAAACCTCATCTGTACTAAAAATACAAAAATTAGCCGGGCATAGTGGCGCATGCCTATAGTCCCAGCTCCTCTGGAGGCTGAGGTGGATGGATCACTTGAACCTGGGAAAGGAAGAAAGGAAGGAAGAAAGAAAAGAAAAAGAAAGGTAAGGGGAGGGGAGGGGAGGAAAGGGGAGAGAAGGGAAGGGAAGGAAAGGGAAGGGAGAAAGAAAAGGAAAGAAAAGGAAGGGAAGGGAGGGAGGAAGGAGAGAGAGAGAGAAAGAAAGAAAGAAAAAGAAAAAGAAAGAAAGAAACAAACAAACAATACAATAGTAGGCAAGTCATAAACGGTTGATTCACAGAACAAAGAAATACAAATGGCCAGTAAGTTTATGAAAAGATGTTCAGTCCCAATAGCAATCAAGGAAACGCAAATTTTAAAAAATATTTTTCTATCAATTAGCAAAAATTTTAAAGACTGATAGTATCTACTGTTCACAAGGATGTGGAAAAACAGGTATTCTCACACACTGTTATTGAAAGTTAAATTATGACATCACTTTTGGAGGGTGATTTGGCTATATCTATTTAAATTTTTTATTGAGATAAAATTTATATACATAAAATTTACATTAAGTGTACAATTCAGTGTTTTTTAGTATATTCAGAATCTTGTGCAACCATCATCACTATCTAATTCCAGAACATTTCCATCACCCCAAAAAGAAGTCCTGTACCCACTAGCCATCACTCCTAATTTCATTTTTTAATCTTTGTAAGTTATAATTTTATTTTTAATTTTTAATGTTTGTGGGTACATAGTAGGTATATATATATATTTGTGGGGTACATGAGATGTTTTGACACAGGCGTACAATGTGAAATAATCACATCATGGAGAATGGGGTGTCCATCCCCTCAAGCATTTATCCTTTGTGTTACAAGCAATTCAATTATGGTCTTGTAGTTATTTTTAAGTGTATAATGATTATTGACTATAGTCACCCTGTTGTGCTATCAAATAGTAGGTTTTACTCTTTTTTTTTTTTTTTTTTTTTTGAGACAGAGTCTCGCTCTGTCACCCCAGGCTAGAGCGCAGGGGTGCAATCTCAGCTCACTGCAACCTCTGCCTCCCGGGTTCAAGTGATTCTCGTGCCTCAGCCTCCCAAGTAGCTGGGATTACAAGCATATGCCACCACAGCTGGCTAACTTTTGTATATTTTTTAGTAGAGACGGGGTTTCGACATGTTGGCCAAGCTGGTCTCAAGCTCCTGGCCTCCAGTGATCCACCCACTTCAGCCTCCCAAAGTGTTGGGATTACAGGCGTGAGCCACCATGCCTGGCCAGTAGCAGTCACTCCTAATTTCCTCCTTCTCCCTTTCCCTGGCAACCACTAAATCTACTTTCTGTCTCTATGGATTTGCCTGTTCTGGACATTTCATATACAGGTAAGTGGAAGCATAAAATATGTGGCCTTTTGTGTCTGGCTTTATTTTTTGCTTCACATTACTTACATTTTAAATGTTCTTATTCTTTAACCCAGTTATGCCATGTCTTGATATCTATTATAGAGAGATATTATTCCTATATGCCCAAAGATGCATATTCAAGGATGTCCATTGCATCTGTTTCACCAATAGAAAAACAACAGAAAGAAAAACAAACCTAAATATCTACCAATAAGGATATATTTAAATAATCCAGTCCCTCCTTTCTATGAAATATAGTTCAGCAGTTAAATGAAAATGAGTTGGGGCCAGGTGCAGTGATTCATGCCTGTAATCCCTGCACTTTGGGAGGCTGAGGCACGTAGAGAGCTTGTGCCCAGGAGTTTGGGACCTGCCTAGGCAACAAGGGGAAACACTGTCTCTACAAAAAACACAAAAATTAGCAGGGCATATGCTGAGGCTGAGGTGGGAGGATCCCTTGAGCCTGGGAGGCGGAGGTTGTAGTGAGTGGAGATTGTGCCACCTAGGTGACAAAGAGAGACTCTGCTGTCTCAAAAAGAAAAAGAAAAAGAAAAAGAAAATGAAGTGGGTCTATCTGTTGTGACAGTTTTAAGTGAAAAGGATGTGTGTGCAGAGATCCCTCTGGAGTAGCCACCTGGAACAGCCAGCAGTGTGTCTCCTCACTTCCACCCGTCCCTTCCACACCTGGTGCTCTACAGAGGTTATGCCAATTTCACAATCCCTTTGGCAGGTAAATGAGCACCAACAATGCAGTTACCCAATCTAGTAATCCCTGCCAATTTTATGGGTTTGAAATGTTGCCTTATTGTTGTTTTTTCTTTTTCTTGATTACCTGTGAGATGAAACATCTTTTTGTATTTATGACCATTCTTGTTTTCTCTTCTATAAAGTGCATGTTTCATGCCCTGTTCATAGCATTTGTCTTTTTATCAACTTAAGATTTTTTTTATACTGGGGTTCACCTCTTTTGTCAATTCTATGCAATTCTTTTTCTAGACACCTACCTTTTTTAATGTTTTTACTTTATTTATTTTATTTTTTTGTTTTTTTGAGATGGAGTCTCACTCTGTTGCCCAGGCTGGAGTGCAGTGGTGTGATCTTGGCTCTCTGCAACCTCTGTCTCCCGGATTCAAACAACTCTTCTGCCTCAGTCTCCCAAGTAGCTGGAACTACAGGTGCCCACCACCGCACTCAGCTATTTTTTGTATGTATGTATGTATTTATTTATTTATTTTTGTAGGCACCTACCTTAAGGGGAAAAAGCACTTGCACATGTACGTAAGGAATCACATAAAAGGATCTTCATTTGAGCACTGTTTAGATAATAGGGAAAAAGTGGAAACAAACTACCTCTCCCTCAGAAGGGGAACAGACAAATAAACTAGGTTTATTTATTAGTGGTTACCATATGGCAATTAAAATCAATGAGCTACATCTATATACACAACATGGATACATCCCAAAGTAGATGCTGAGTGGGAAGAAAAATACCATTCTGTAAAAGGATATGAAAAAGAGGGATATGCAGAGTATAGCACCATCTAATCAACTTTTTATCTCCTCGATATTTTTAAATCAGTCAGCCCCCATCCAACCAACCACCTGAAGTGTGAACCTAATATTCTCTCACCAGGGCAACTATCACAGCCTTCTAATGGGTCTCCCTGTTTCCAAAGTTGTCTCACTCCAATCTGCCCATCACACAGCCACTACAGGGTCTATCTAAAATATAAACCCTTCACTGCATCGCCTACAGGATAACTCAATTGTACTTTGGCACTCTGTCCCTGATTTGCATTAAAGAGTATTAAGAAACTAAGCTTCCCCTCCCACAATTCTTTTTTTTTTTTTTTTTTTTCTTTTTTTCGCCGCCCAGGCTGGAGTGCAGTGGTGCAATCTCGGCTCACTGCAAGCTCCGCCTCCCAGGTTCACGCCATTCTCCTGCCTCAGCCTCTCCGAGTAGCTGGGACTACAGGCGCCCGCCACCACGCCCGGCTAATTTTTTGTATTTTTTAGTAGAGACGAGGTTTCACCGCGGTCTCGATCTCCTGACCTCGTGATCCGCCCGCCTCGGCCTCCCAAAGTGCTGGGATTACAAGCGTGAGCCACCGCGCCCGGCCCCCACAATTCTTTTCTCTCTTCTGATCACTAGGAGTCTGCACACAGCAACATGAGATTCATAAATTATATGCCATTCTCTCCCAAAGTCATTTTTAATAAGAACATATTTCCAACACCAAATGGTCAATATACAATCCAACAGGTGACTTAAACATTGCAAGATGGTTTAGTGTGTCATGTGACTGCACCAAAAAAACCCTGCCTACATTTTTTTTTTTTTTTTTGAGATGGAGTCTCACTGTGTCACCCAGGCTGGAGTGCAATGGCACAATCTCAGCTCACTGTAGCCTCCACCTCCCAGGTTCAAGCAATCCTCCTGTCTCAGCCTCCCAAGTAGCTGGGACTACACCACCACGCCTGGCTAATTTTTGTATTTTTAGTAGAGATGAGGTTTCACCATATTGGTCAGGCTGGTCTAGAACTCCTGACCTCAGGTGATCCATCCTCCTTGGCCTCCCAAAGTGCTGGGATTACAGGTGTGAGCCACTGTGCCCAGTCCCTGCCTACACTTTTGATTCAAGCATAACTCATATATGGTTCTTGTTAACTGAACCATGTGATTAGTATTTGTATTTATACTTTGAGGGTAATTGTTTCTTTATGCTTTGGAATTAACTGTGTCTATATCATTCCAACAGCTGAAATACTGTAATGAATACATTTGTGCATAATTACATTCCATGTGTTAATGAGCTCAATTTGCTTTCCCTTCCACACTTCTAAAGTTCCTTTCTGTTTCAGAAAGGTTGTGGAAGAAAACAAGCTGAATATAATGGAAGGAACCAGTATGACTTACTGAAGAACTTAGACAAATGTGATCATATAAATGAAACCAGCCTTTAGTGAAAGGCAGTGGTTGCTACCCAAAGACCTCCCTCATGCTAGACAGTGACAGGCAAGTGCCATGTGCTAACTTAGGCAGCCTGGACACTAGGGCTCCCGTCCCAGCTCCACTCATTCTATTTGGCCTGAAATCCTCTCCACCGAGAAATGGGCTATGAATTTCATAAAAATAGGCTTAACATAAAAGTATTGTGAGTTTGCACAAATCACAAATCCCTTTCTGAGCCTTAAATTCCTCATCTGCAAAACAGGCATAATACCCTCAAGCCTTGGCTTCTGGAAAGACTACACTGAGTGTCGCACAAAATATTCATTTGTACTGCTTTGGTAAAACCAGAAAACACTATGGGCATGTAAGATCTTATTAATATTATAATCAGATATCCTTTAACTATTAACCAGCAGTCCTAGAAACTGGAAGCATGTCATAGTAAGCCTTAGTTTCCCAAATGAAGACTTTAAGCCACAGATTACCTTTATTTGTAAGCTCCTTAAAATTTACACTGGAAAAAATAGCTAGAACATCCTCCTCCATGTGAGCCACATATGTTGTCTGTGAATCACTTTCATCTCCAAATTAGTAGGATCCAAATTAGCAGGGCTTTCCTACAGTGAAATCTGTTTAAGCAAACATCTGCTGGTTCACTGAAAAGTGATTTTTTTCTACAGGTGGCCTTTGAATTTGTGGCCCAAAAATCCATGGAAAGAAAATGTAGCCTTTGAGATGGAAGCCCTTCAAAGAGAGGTGGTGTCCTTGAGAGCCTGGGTCTGCTCTCGCTGGGGAGAAAGCGTGCGAAAAGGAACTCAACTCCATGCCAGGAAGTGCTCGGATTTAATCAAAGTGCCAATGACTACTTCATCACTGTCGGGGTGATACTGATGGAAAGGACACATTTTTCCTCTTACTAATACTCTTGATCAAAGCATAAAAGGAAGCATATGTTTTAGTTGAATGAGGGCCCATTTTCTGTTTTCTCAATTACTCATTTTTCAGGGAAGTAGAATATTGGAGGCACAAAATGCAATCCCAAAGCCATGAATTCTGCCCTTCTGCTCTTAGCTTTGCCCAAGATTGTTTGAATGATCTTGGGCAAATCACTGAGGGCAGATACTTGCTTTAGTGCCTGCAACTATGAGACGGTCAACAACCCCCATGCTGTCTCCTCACCCCGGGCCTGATGAATACTTAGCAAATATTACATGAGCCATCAAATTGACTTTGGTGCTTCTATTGGTCTGACCAGCATGTATAGCCTTTTTTCCCCACAAATGACAGTTACTTCCTGGCTTTGATCTGAAATTGCATTAATCTACCCCAAGAAGTGAGCTAAGAGTATTTTATTAATTTTTCTAACCTTATAGGGAAATGGCTTCATGAACACCTTTAATTAAAAAGAAAAATAAGTGAAAAGATTATGTTTTAAAATCACACAAGTAAGACCAGGCATGGTGACTCACACCTGTAATCCCAGCACTTTGGGAGGCCAAGGTGGAAGGATCACTTGAGCTCAGGAGTTCGAGACCAGCCTGGGCAACATAGTGAGACCTCATCTCTATAAAAGTACAAATAAAACATAAATGAAATAAAATCACACAAGTAATCAAGGAGCCCCAATTCTGGGGACAACTCTTGTGCTCTGGTGAAAGGTAGGGATCAGGGGAACCAAGAGAAGGTGATACATAACTGAAGTGAAAAATCTGAGGGACATGAAACACCATGGCTGACCCTCTCACTGGTCTTGTAAAAAAAAGGTCTATAGTGATTTAATGGAAGTGAACGATTTTCAGCTAACCAGACAGCTCAACTGGGCTTGGTGGGTCACAGCACCTGCAGTGCTTAGCCACATAAACAGCTAGCATGTCAATCAGGGGCAGATGAAGCAGGGCATTCTCTGAGGGTGTAGCGTAGTGTCCACACACAGGGCAGCTGGTTCGCAAATGAGTTTGGAGTGAGGACCTGGGCCTTTCTGACCTAAAGGCCATGTTTGGCTAAAATTGGAGACCATAAATTCATTTTTCCTGGCTAATAGAAAGGCTGTACCACATGGTTGAGTTTATGGTTTAAAAAAAAAAAAAAGAAAAAAGGTTTGTTCAGTAAATGTCATAAACCACATATACATAATGAGATTACACAGAAAATTCATCTTTCTGAATGAATTCACTTAGAATGAATTCTAATTCATCAGAACAATACTTATAATTTGTGCACACCACACACAGACACACACACACACACACACACACACACACACACACACAAGATTATACAAACACTGGAACAGCGACAGTGGTTCTTCCAAGTCCACAAGTCCCATAACATCTCACTTTCTGGGGCAAGTCTCTCTGAAGTACAGAAAACCCAAAGAAAGAGAAGATAGGAGTGATCCCATAAACCCAAATTAACCCCCAGGAAGAATACATTTTTCTTCTTTGAGCCTACCTTGGCCTGGACGGCATAAGAAGCCAGGAGCACAGAAGCCTCGGGAGGGCAGTAGATCTTTTCATCTAAAATCTGCTTCTTTACCTGAAAGGAGCAACAAGGGAGACATGATACTGTGTGCATGGAAGTGAGGTGTGTAGGCTGATCACAACAGATGGCCTCATGGCGTTCTAATGAGGGCTGCCAGAGCAGCCCGTTAATAATTTTCTGACAAAGGGTACAATTTTTTTTTTTACTGATGCAGACAGACGGAGAGTTCAGTCACAGAAGTTACTGGTATGACGGCTATGCATAAAAACCCCTTATCTCTTCTCTTCATGATCAATGCTGAAGAGTAAAAATGGTCTCTGTAGTTACAACAGAGGCTGTGTAACACAGTGCTATGAACCCAAGAAGTGTCAAGAGCAGCTCTGGGGGTGACTGCAGCCTCAGCCCCTTTGAATACACATGGCCCCAGAGGAAATGGATCTACTTTTAAGTATTAACACAAGACAAAAGTCACCAAGGCCACTGAGTTATGATTGCAGAAAAAACCCATCACTCTCAACGTGCTGCTCTAAGGGAAAAGGAAGCAATAAAATTTGATTGATTCAACTTTTAAGTACACGTGAGGTCCAGGAAATATAATTCTTAAGCCATAATGTTGAATTAACATATTTCGTTGCACTTAATTTTCTTAGAATGGTACAACTTGGGATGTTCCAGACACAGAAGCAAGACAACTGCATGACGTGGCGGGGGGACATTGAAATAAACACAACAGGAAAGCCAGCTCTCCTCTCACAGATGTCAACAGTCACTGGATTCATAAAAGCAGTAAATTTTGCCTTGCTCAGTCATAAAAACGCCTTAACATTTCAGTATGGGGAAAATCAAGTCAGTCACACAAGAGACAGGCAGTGTTTCCAAGTGCTTACAAGAAAACCATTTCTATAACATTAGGACATTCTGGGACCTAGGAGATCATTATGTGCTTTCGTTCAAACACAAAAATTCTTCTTAGGTTTTAAAAGTGATTTTACATTCTTAGAGAGAAAATGAAAGCTGAGATATTTCTGAAGCAGTGCAACTTTCTAATCCCTTGGTTTCATTTCCAAAGAGGGGGGAAAAAGCAACACTATAGAAAAACTGCAGGAGCATCCCTTTTTTTTTTTTTTTGAGAAGGAGTTTCGCTCTTGTTGCCCAGGCTGGAGTGCAATAGCACAATCTCGGCTCACTGCAACCTCCACCTCCTGGGTTCAAGTGATTCTCCTGTCTCAGTCTCCCGAGTAGCTGGGATTACAGGCATGTGCCACCATGCCCGGCTAATTTTGTATTTTTAGTAGGGACAGGGTTTCTCCATGTTGGTCAGGGTGGTCTCAAACTCCTGACCTCAGGTGATCCACCCACCTCGGCCTCCCAAATTGCTGGGATTATAGGCATGAGCCACCACGCCCAGCCTAAGAGTGTCCCTTTGATCTGAAAACATCAGAAATAAATTTGTCACCTCTTTTGCGCGTGCACACACACACACACACACATCCCAGACCTTTTTAAAAAAGAATTTAGGGGGTTTTATTATATTTAACTTAATATTTGCTGAACACAATATACTGAGGCTGAAATTAATTACAGGAGGGCTATGTGACAGACTACCCATCTATCTCTGGGAAATCATGTAATTAACGCCCCTACTGCCACCTTGTACATTACTGAAACCTGTGAGGACACAAACAGCCCCAGTGCCAATCACTGCAACAACTGGCCATGAAACTGGGGAGCCACTCTGACCTGCAGTAAGAACATAAGTGAAACTGATAAGGTTTTCATCCTCAGACCAGTTCCCCTCCCTGTGCCTCTGGATGGTCAACCTGTAATTATGAATTTCCTAATTTCTTCAATTCGGTGGGACAATTACTTATGGAATGCCTACTGTGCACTTAATGAGGCTTGCCTTTAAGAGGCTTATAATCTAATGAGGAAGTAAGGAAGAAATAGGACAATTAGAGACACAGCATAGCATGAAGCATGATGTCTGAAGTACCACATATGGGGGACAAACAAAGTGTCACTAGAGCTCTGAAGTCCTCTCTCTCTCTCTTTTTTTTTTGTACAGAGTCTTACTCTGTCACCCAGGCTGGAGTGAAGTGGCTCAATTTTGACTCACTGCAACCTCCGCCTCCCGGGTTCAAGTGATTCTCCTGCCTCAGCCTCCTGAGTAGCTGGGATTACAGGCATGCACCACCATGCCTGGCTAATTTTTGTATTTTTAGTAGAGATAGGGTTTCACCATGTTGGTCAGGCTGGTCTTGAACTCCTGACCTCGTGATCTGCCCGCCTCAGCCTCCCAAAGTGCTGGGATTACAGGAGTGAGCACGCCCAGCCGAAGTCCTCTTTTTTTTTTTTTCCAAGATGGAGTCTCGCTCTGTCGCCCAGGCTGGAGTGCAGTGGCACGATCTCGGCTCACTGCAACCTCCACCTCCCGGGTTCAAGTGATTCTCCTGCCTCAGCCTCCCGAGTAGCTAGGACTACAGGCACCCACCACCACGCCCGGCTAATTTTTGTATATTTAGTAGAGACGGGGTTTCACCATGTTAGCCAGATGGTCTCGATCTCCTGACCTTGTGATCCGCCCGCCTCAGCCTCCTAAAGTGCTGGGATTACAGGCTTGAGCCACCGCGCCTGGCCAGTCCTCTCTTAATGAGGGCAGATTTTAAACTTTTGGAAGAACTACTGCTTTATAAGACTCTCTCTTTAGCCTTCCCTTGAAACTATTGAGTACTTTTAAGTTAGCTAGAAGAAAATAGGATCCATTTTCAAGGAGGTTTTAAGTTAGGTAGCAACTTGTATCCATTCTTCACCATTACATCTTCGCAATTTCATCTGACACCAATTTTCATCACTCAAGTATAGTTCTGTTTTGAAGGCTTTTTTCCATTACAGAACCAAAGGGGCTGACTTTCCAGAGGTAGAATATTTTTGCAATACAAAGGTGTTTGTGGTCAACTCTGAGGCCAACTCTGCAACCACTCCTGGGCAAGTTCTCTTAGAATTGGAGGGTAGCCTGGACTGATGTACCTGTAAGAAGAATAAATGTTGTGTGATCTCCTGAACCAGCTCCTCTTCGGCATTCTCAGGATAAAATTTGGCCAGGAAGTGAAAGGTGACTGGTTCTTCCTTTGAAACATCATGATCCAGTACCTGCAGAATTGCAGAGCAAAAGACAAACACACTATATTGGCACTTCTTCCTCCTGTGCTACCCTCAAAGAAGCCTTTGCAAGGCGTGCATTACATTTTTTTCCTACTAAATTTATCACAATTCCTGAAAGTTGTGATTCCATGGTTTGAAGCATTCACAAAGTCACCTATAACAAGAGGTAATACCCACTTCCCATGGTGTTTCTGAAACAAATTAATCAATAGCCCCAAGAAGTGAGTAGAGCTAGGATTAAGGCATAAATGTTCTTAGGGCCACAGAATAGTTAAAAACTAGAAATTTATCACTCAGCAGTCTTGGGCACTGTCCTTTATGGTAGGTGGAAGGTTTTTTAATTATCTGAAGTAGTGGAATCTTCCTTTATTCTTTTTTCTTGATGCCTACTGCCAATATTTAGGTCCATGTTAGAATACGGCTTAGAGGGCTGGGCACGGTGGCTCACACCTATAATCCCAGCATGCTGGGAGGCCGCAGCAGGTGGATCACCTGAGGTCAGGAGTTCAAGACCAGCCTGGCCAACATGGTGAAACCCCATCTCTACTAAAAATACAAAAAATTAGCCAGGTGTGGTGGTGGACACCTGTAATTCCAGCTACTCGGGAGGCTGAGGCAGGAGAATCTCTTGAACCTGGGAGGTGGAGGTTGCAGTGAGCCGAGATTGCGTCATTGCACTCCAGCCTGGGCAACAAGAGCAAAACTGTCTTAACAAAAAAAAAAAAAAAAAAGAATACAGCTTAGGGATGATGAACTAGATCATTATGAAGTCATCTAAACATTAATTGAGCAACAGAAGAAAATGTGTCCATCATGGCAAACCTTTGTTTCAAGGAACCTCCCGAGATGCCCCACAAAATACTTGAAGCACAGTCTGTAAACCACTGCCTTTAATCTTCTAGCATTTCCATTCACCCCTGTAAAGCTTGAACCATCTGCTCTCCAGAGTGAATTTCAAGACATAGACATGCCATGTCACAGGCTACAAGGCTCCATTAACATGGGTCATGATGTATTTCCCTTGAGCAGCAGGTTCCATGGCTCCTGATGCCCCCAGTCTAATATCCATTTGGCCTACACTCAGCTATCATTAAAATTCACTTTGCTAAGAATCATGAAAAATATACAAAAAGTTTTGCTGTCTTTGACACATAACTCTCCATGCTCCTGCCCAAATCCTAGATGGCAATGCCAAGGAGATTCAAAATCTGGTCTACGACACCCTCACTGACAGTGGCCCCCAGTGGCACTTAGATGCTCATGATCATTGGGAATTACCATTGAACTTACAACCAGCAGGGATTCCAATGTGATGATTTAGATTACCGT
Source organism: Hylobates moloch (assembly GCF_009828535.3). NCBI lineage: Eukaryota > Metazoa > Chordata > Mammalia > Primates > Hylobatidae > Hylobates > Hylobates moloch. Next base: position 11,327,819 of record NW_026652294.1, on the reverse strand, counting down.
GTACATATGTGAACACAATTCGAACACTTAAGCTTTGAGTCAAACTGGTAAAAAAAAAAAAAAAAAATAGGAAGCTTTCATTATTTATCATGCTTGGGTAGGCAACTGGAGGGGGCATCATTTGGGGTAAGAATTAGACATTGACTTACTTTGAAGTTCAGGTGTCTTTTAGGAGTTACTGACAAAAGCATACAGTCCTGCTCCCAACCTGCCTTTCATGGCCAGGTAGGCAGGTCAGTAAGCAAGTGTATCTTTGTGTGAACATACGAACCCATGCAGAGGGCAGTTCCCTTAGGCAATATTCATTTCCAAGCCACATTAAAATTGCCAGGAGCCCAGCTTTCTTGCCCATGCATCAGAAGCCCCAGAGAATCCTGAGGACAAAATGGACATTCTTTCACCCTGGGGACCAGGCACTCTCTATTCCTTAGATCATATTAACAATTAATTCACGTCAGACTATGGTGTTTCTCAAAAAGACTTTAAAAAATTCCCTAAAGAACACAAGCCCTGATACTCTCTAAAAGACACAAATTGGTTATTTTTAAGTATAAGAAGATAACAGTAATTTTTATTCATAAAGTTTTTATTCATAAACTGAAAGGCATAAAGCCAGAAGCAATCAGGCTGGTAACAATGGGTAAAGAAGCCAGGGTCAGCAGCAGTCTAATCCTGGTAACTTCTGCTTGCCCCGGAGAGCCTGTGAGGAGTAGGAAACCGGTAGCATCTCCAGGTCCTGCTTTCTGCATGACTTAATTCAGGAATGTGCCCCCTTCTCTGCTGTACAGCTAAAGCGCCCCAGTGATGAGTTAGGCGCGTGCTCAGGGAAAAACTGGAAAGCACACGTCAGCCCCACCAGTTTCATCGAGTTCTAGCCCAACCTTCTTGTCCATTTTGAGCCAGGCCACTGTGTCCTTGATTGTGTACTGCAGTCCAAAGAACCAGGTTTCTCGGAGCCCCAGAGTCCGGCACACCAAATCAAAGAGGTCCTTCCCTTTCCACTTCATCTGCAATAACAAACCAATGGGGAAGGACACTGTGAGTAAAAATCATCAATAAAACCTTTTCTCTGCACTCTCCACTCTCAGATTCCAAAACGTGGGGATGACACTAAGACAGCTGATGAGGACTGAATTCCTAAATAATTTTAAAGCTTCCTTTACAAACCCATGAGTGGGAAAATACCAATTAGAGCTTAATGGCTTAATCATTGCAAAGCATACACAATACATCCCTTGGACAGTTCCTTGCGGATTTTAACATCCCCAAAGCTGCTAATTTAGGAAAGCTGGTAAATAAGCATCCTCATTTAGGAGAGTCTAGCCTCTTGAGTTAACTCAGGGAGATGGCTAGCTTCTAGGGACATTCATTCCCTTGAAATTTTGTTGTTGATTTTTTTTAAATCATTACTTTGCCCTTTGATAAAAGGCTAGTATTCCTTTAAATAAGACTGGTTTTACTACAAGTTTTTTTTAATATAAAGAAATTATAGTCAAAGTCATAAATCACGGAGAAAAAGAACCATGAGAGACCAGACAGTCCAATCACAGGTCTCTCCTGTCAAGGATGCCTAACTGAGGCCAAAGGGGAAGCTACTCACCCAGTCATCCAGAGCAAATTCAAACTCCTGGTATCTAAACCCAGGTGATGAATAGATACCAATATACTGTAGTGTGTTTATCCTATAGCCTCACTTTCAAAAGAACCTGAAGCAATGGCTACTAAACTCTTTTCTCAGCTATTCCATCTGCTATGTGGAAAAGCAAGTTCAATGTCTTAAGGGAAGAGAATGGCCGGCAACTTAGTAAATGTTGCCACCTAGTGGCTTTCAAGTTAAACCACCCAGGATGTTCCCATATAACCCCTTAGTTGCTGCTTGCCCCCTCCTTGCCCCAACCACCCCTAAATATCAGATGGACATTCAAATACAAACTCGAGTGCATTAGGATCATATGAGATGCATCACAGAAATGGTGGTCATGAAAGAGTAATCTTTCAACAGACATGGGAAAAATGAGACCACTCAATTGCAGAAGCATCCATCCCTTCCTGCCTTCATTAGAAATCTCCACTCAAAGTCTTACCACACTGAAGATGTCTAATGAAAAGGAATGAAAAAAATTCTTAGGCAGCCAGACGCGGTGGTTCATACCTGTAATCCCAGCACTTTGGGAGGCTGAGGCAGGCGGATCACGAGGTCAGGAGATCGAGACCATCCTGGCCAACATGGTGAAACTCTATCTCTAGTAAAATACTAAAAATTAGCCAGGCATGGTAGCACATGCCTGTAGTCCCAGCTACTCGGGAGGCTGAGGCAGGGGAATCGCTCGAAACCAGGAGGCAGAGGTTGCAGTGAGCTGAGATCGCGCCACTACACTCCAGTCTGGCAATAAAGCAAGACTCCATCTCAAAAAAAAAAAAAAAAAAAAAAAATTCTTAGGGTTTAGAGACTTGCTATAAAATCAAGAAGGGAAAAATAAGTTAGACCTCTGATACCTGATTGGTTTTTGCTAAAACCTGATTCTACAGGGGAGTTTTCAAGTAGGCTTTTTATTTTTAACACATATGAATGAACAGTGGCTTCTCTACAAGGTACTCAACAGGAAAGCCCATCTCTTCTCTGTGTTTGCAGTCAAAGTCAAGCAAAGCAGCAACCTAGATGGAAGAATATCAGGACCACAGCAGACAAGTAGCTGAGATGCATACTGGCTTTTATCTTTTAGCAGGGCCATTTCTCCTATCTGTCCTTCAACTTCTGCCCTGTCTCCTCTCTGACTATAGTGGGGCCACCGAAACACTATAAAGATTGAGGTCTTTAGGGATTATTTTGAGAAGAATAAAAGAAAATGATGAGTTTTATTTTTAACAGATGATCTCCTTCCTTGCTTTTAAGGCGGAGTAATGGGGACATCCATTTCCCAGTCTGACAATAGGACAAAAGGCTTTTTAATTCACCAAAAGTTTTAATTCCTACAGGCAGACTTCAGTGAAGAAATGTTATTTTGGAAAATTAGAAGCTTCAGGATGCTGATTATCCTCTTGTCTCTATTTTAAGGCAGCTCTAGTATATAAATTATAAATGACTACCTTGCTACAAGATAATGTAACATTAAAGAACAGGCATTAACTTGGAAAAGTTAAACACCCAAGGGTTGAGAAGATCAAGGTAATTATTCCCAATCTGCCATAACTCATGGTCATGGCCGGGCCAGGCTTTGGCAAGAAGGGGCTGTCTGTAAGTGGGGTGTGCAGTGCAGAGAAACAAAAGCTGCCAAGGGAATGATGAGTGAATTTCCTGACTTGGGAGTTTAAATTCTCTGGCATAAAATTGTATTAATGCAGTTTTCCTGTATTCCCTTCTACTTTGTTTTTAAAATGCAAAACTGCCTTTGTTGAATGCAAAAAGACAATGTATTTGTCCCCTTGGCAATTGCAATACAGTGAGGAGAAGTGCATCAACTCAGACACCAATTCAGAATGCCCTACTTAGATTTTTAACTTTGACACAAAGGATCGTAGACTGTCAAGAGTTGGAAATGAGCATGAGTAATTACCTGATGTAGACTCATCCCCTTTTTGTGCAAATAAGGAAACTGAGTCACAGGATTCTTTGCCAGCTGCCAAAGCATACATTGGCCTTTTTCATGGTGATCTAACATAGGCAAACTGCAGACCCTAGAGTGCCTCTTTTCCTGTTCTGTGGGGTCCCTTTGTTCTTGCTGTCCAGCACTCCCCAGACACCTTTTCTAGTAAGTAACCAGTGTTTGAAACAAAATCCATTCTCAGAAGAGTCAGATATTGCTCATTTACAGCTCAATGTGAATTAAGCCTCTGTTACCTTCCACTTATTCTTTCAACAAGGATTATAGAGCACACCCTACATGCCAACCAATGTTAGACACTGATGCTACAAAATGGTGGAAGCAGTGTTCTGCAGGAGAAACAGGCAAGACCTAGGTCAGAGAAGGCTTTAAAGAGCAAGTGAGAGTTAGATGCAGGAGAGAAGGAAATAAGTCTTTTTAAAAAGTCATGCTTTCTACAGGAAACTGCAAGTCATCTTGTAAAGCTGAAACAGACAGGAGGTGGCATGGCAGGAATGGGGCTCCATTTGGGACCAGGTGGCTCAACTTCAGCCAAAAGCTGTGAAGTCTTTGAAGACCCTTGAGCAGAGGAGTCATAGGCTCCAATCTGCATTCTGGATGGGCTCTGACAACAGGGTGGAGTATGAGTTGAAGAAAAGAAGCCCTGGATCAAGAAGGCCAGAAAGTAGGCCAATCGCTGACATAAGGAAGGCAGTGGAAGGGAGAGAAGGCAGCCTGAGAAACGGAAAAGAGGCAGAGTCACAGAACAGGTGCCTGAACAGGACCAGAGAAGACAGAATTAAGAGGGACACCTGTGTGTCTGGCTTGAGTACCAGGTGGTTCCACTAAAGGAGACACGGAATCAAGGAGAAGCAGCAAATCTGGCAGGGATAGACCAGCAATTAAGTTTTAGACAAGATGAGTGAAGGTGCCTAAGGAAACCAAGTAAAGACGTTCAAACATATTTGATTTAAAGCCCTAATTCCACTTATAAAATAAAATGTTGTCTTTAAGCAATTAAGAAGTCTTTCTGTTTGGTTAAATCTAACCTCAACATGTTGTTACCTACATCAGGTTCCACTTTCCAACAAGCCCTTCCCCAAATGCATGAGGTTTGCTCAGTCTTCCTAATTTGGGTTTCTACTTCTTTAAAAACAAGCGCCACTGGTCACAGTTGCTCTGAGTGGTTCTCAGGACGCCCTGGGAAAAGAGGTCTTAGGGTGTGGACGGGACTTCCAGGTGTCGGCCAACTTGCCAGAATATGACCAAGCTCATCTTCAGTGTCATCACTCATCCACTACACCATGCTGATGCTGTGAAGTGACTCACTGTCCCCTGAACATCTCCCGAGACCGGAGGCGCCTCAGCACAAGAGCAGTATTAGTCTTCTTTCTGCTCCCCACAGTGCCCAGGCAAGTGTGTACATACAAGACATGGCAAACAATGGCTGTCCGCAGGACGGACTTGACTACTTCAAAAACCCAAAACTCAAAGACTTAAAGCCAGTTAACTCCTGCTCACCCACTTCTTCCACAAATAGTGAACACACACACTGTGTCCAAGCACCGCCCAAGGTGCAGCGGACAAATGGGGAATAAGAAACAAGTCTCTACACTCAGAGGACTAGGATATGAACTAGCTGGAAACAGATAATCACCTCCTTCACCACACACATAAAAACCCCAGGAGTGGGCTTTCAGCACTATAACACTTGTGAGTGCCACAACAGGGACACCCAGGGGCTGTGGGAACCTCCTATCCTGGGCGGGTAGGGATAAGAAAAGAGGAACCAAGTGAAGACAGGGCTTGGGGAAGGAGGAGCAAGCAGGTAAGTATGTTCCAGGCAGAGGGAACAGCATATGCACAAGTCTAGAGGCAAAAAAGAGGTCAGTCGTCCTTACAGGAAATGGGAGTAAGATAGTTCAGTCTGGCTGGAGGATAATGCTATGTTTCCAAAAGGACCGAAACTACCATCTAAAATCAAGAACAAAAAATAATAAAATAAAATAAAAATAAATACATAAAATCAATTCTTTGTCAACTAACCCTACCTCTCTCATCTGAACCAAAAAACAAAGAAAGTTATCTGGTGACCATTTTCTCCATTCTCCCAAGTATGGAACACACTAATACCATTCTAGAAACAAGAGAGAAGTTAAATTGTTACCTAAGATGGATGCCTCAGGACATGAGGGCTTAATCTTTCCAGGAACTAGTCTAAAAGGAATATAGATAAGTGATGGTTATCTACCATTGGTATGAATCTCTGCACTGTCACTGTGTGACCTTGGGCAAGTGACTGAACTTCCTTGTGCTTTGCAAAGGGGATAATAAACAGAACTCGTCTTAGCAGATTGATCTAAAGATTAAGGGCATTGATACATTTAAAAACCCTAAGAGAGTGCTTGGCCCATAGCAAATAAATACTGAGTAAGGGGTAGTTATTGTTAATTGTAACTCTGCCTCCTCTCCTTAGATTCTCAAGTGGCACTGTTTAAAGCCTCCCAGCCCTGCTTCACACCAAGGATGATGGATGACAGATCACAAAGGGCACATCAATTCTCACTAAGCTAACCATACTATCACTCATTTGACAAACCTTTATTAAGCATCCACTACGTCCTGGTCATTGTGCTCAAAACAGGAGATAAATGATGAATTGAGGACAAGACACTGTCCCTGTTCATGTCTGACAGGGAAGACAGGTAAATGGATCACAAAAATGAAACGTGGTAAGTGCTAACAGAACAGGGTACAGTGGCAACACAACTCAGGCCTGGGTCTCCGGGAGTAAGGTCTTTCCTGAGGAGATGCTGTTTGAGCTGGACCTTGAAAGCCGGGGGGTAGTTGAGCTGTGGTGAAGGGGCTGACAATAGGAAAGTCAGCCAGCCAGAGGGAACAGCAGTTCTGCTGCTTGGGTCCAAGCTGTTGCAAAGTGAAGGAATGTTCTTTACACTTTTCTAGTATCTGACAAACGGCATAATTATCCTATCTGCAGTACTGAATGTTCAATGCAGTACTGAATATGCAGCTTCAGCCCAGTGCGTGTGACAATTCTGACTCTCCACGCTGATTAGGTACTGGGTTGTTCAGTCACTGATTCGAAGCAGTGATGCATCCTGCAACGATACCTGTGGGGCTCCAAGAACCTAGGACTAGCGGGATGAAAAAAACTCATGTTTATTTTCTGGTTAAAAGATGTTCTTTTTGGATACCTGATGGCACGTAAGGCTTTCAGGCCCTGCACTCGTGCCACTTGAGGGCCTTTTTGTTAGGGTTTATCATTTTTCCTCAACAGGTTGCCAGAAGAACAGCTCCTGGTTCTGATTAAATGTTCATTTAACCCCATCGCTTTCCACACAGCCAAAGTGTTCAAACTGCTCTGGATCCACCACAGTTCCCTGCCTCATCTCAGCCTAGTGAAGAAGAGGGAGGCTAAGAGGCAGATGCTCATTTTGCAGAAGGAAAGAGAGGTGGAGGGTGTGAGAAAGGTGACTTGCGTTAGCCGGGCACGGTGGCTCAAGCCTGTAATCCTAGCACTTTGGGAGGCCGAGGCGGGCGGATCACGAGGTCAGGAGATCGAGACCATCCTGGCTAACACGGTGAAACCCCGTCTCTACTAAAAATACAAAAAATTAGCCAGGCGTGTTGGCGGGTGCCTATAGTCCCAGCTACTTGGGAGGCTGAGGCAGGAGAATGGTGTGAACCTGGGAGGTGGAGCTTGCAGTGAGCCGAGATCGCGCCACTGCACTCCAGCCTGAGGGACAGAGCAAGACTCCGTCTCAAAAAAAAAAAAAAAAAAAAAAAGAGAAAGGTGACTTGCGGGAAGAAGACAGACAGAAAGGAGCACAAATGTGGACTCCAATGCCTGGAAGCTCCCTTCCACAGACCTCCTCAAGGTGCCCTTCAGGCATAGAGGCTAATAGAAGGAGTCTGGAAGTCGGATGCTTCTCGCCTTTGTGGCTGTGCTCACCCATTACTTTAACAGGCTGCAGTGCTATTTCATAGATAAATACTTGTGCCTATATCATAGATAGATGTGTATGAACTTTATAAACAGGACTAAGTGCTATCAGCTTGCTATTTTTTTTGTAGGAGCTGAATTTATGAGCTTTACCCAGAGTGAAGTGCTTGTAATTTATCAACCTAGAATGTTTTAAGTAAATAGCACTAAGCACTTACATTCCACAGCAGGAACATAGCTGGAATGCAGTACTTTTCTGTTATAGGAAGCAACCAGCACCAATAACCTGCAGGTCTGATTGAGGTCTATTAACCAGGGAATCATTAGGAATAACATCTACTGAGCAGCCATCTTGCTACTGGCCAGGTTGAGACTCAACCTTAAAACCGCTATTTGTTTTTTGCTTTGACAGCTGCATTTCTCCCACTGCTTTCTTTGGGACATACAGTCATCAGCAATCAAATCCTGGTACCTACAACAGTGCGGGGTGAGTAAGAAACCAGACCCATGACAGGAAAAGGCCACAGTTTGAAAAGGACAACTTTCTTGAAGAAAGTGAACTGAATTTGGCTACTATATATGAAATGCCTAAGTATTAGAACCTATGGAGAAATGTTGGCTCTAAAGACTAAAATGTGGAAAAAACTAAGAGAGAAGCAATATTCCATTTCATAGAGGTCTGGTGGGCTAAATTATCAGCCACACGAAGAATGCCGTTTGACTGGCTGTCTCCTCCGCAGAAAATGAAAGGGAATCGACAAACTCAGCATTCACTTATCAGTTTCTTCTAATTAGCTCACAAGCTGCCCTAGCATTTGCCATAAAAATTGTAAAAAGGTTAGCTCCCATACAGATAGAGTAACAAAAGGAACGGCACCTCCCCAGGCTCAGGACATGTGCCACATGTCTGCTGTTATTTCGGAAATGGAAAACAAAGGATGATGTGATCTCCCCTCTCAATGTTTATCCATAACTGACTTCTGCAGTCATAGCTGGCCTAAGAGAACAGGTTTATAGGAGACTTGAGAATTCAAGATGCTAATATACCAGATCCGAACCTAACCTGAATACAACTTTTGTCTGTTTTGAAAAAGGGGCCAAATATCTCAATTTACAAGAAAAACACAATGGAAAGTTATAAAAGTAATTTTACTGTGCAGTAAGTGAATAATAAATTCCATTAAAATCTATTTTGATTAAGCAAAGAAGATAAAAAAGTGCAGTAATATATATCTAACACTGATACTCTCAATTCAGGGTATGGTATCACCACACAACAAAAGCTGTTCTTGTGTCTCATGATTAAACCGCAAAACCATCATGCCATTTCCTTTCAAAATTAAAGGATACACCACACCTCAGCCATTATTCTCAACATGAGGGAAAAAGAGATCCTCCAAATAGAAATTGATCACAGGTCAACACCTGTGAAAAGTGCGGGAAAAAAAAATAGATCATAGCAAAAAGATGGGGAGGGGAGAGAGGGAGAGAGGGAGAGAGAGAGAGAGAGACTTTTTTCCTCTGCTGTACCAATCCTGAACCCTACATCCTTCATTTAAATCTGGGCAAGATCTCACAAACTTGGAGGCCAGGCGCAGTGAGTGGCTCATGCCTGTAATTCCAGCACTTTGGGAGGCCGAGGAAGGTGGATCACCTGAGGTCAGGAGTTCGAGACCAGACTGGCCAACATGGTGAAACCCCATCTCTACTAAAAATACAAAAACTAGTTGGGCGTGGTGGTGCATACCTGTAGTCTCAGCTACTTGGGAAGCTGAGGCAAGAGAATCGCTTGAACTTGGGAGGCAGAGGTTGCAGTAAGCCAAAATCAAGCCCCTGCACTCCAGCTAGGGTGACAGAGCAAGACTATCTCAAAAAAAAAAAAAAAAAAAAAAAGATATCACAAACTTGAAACCTCCTCTTTGCAAAAAATCCCAACTCTAATCTCTTGCCCTGTCAGTTTCTGCCATAATCAACTACAGCAAGTAATTTTCTTCTCCCAGTTCTCCAATCATCTCTGCTATTATGCCAAATCTATTTAAATTATTGCCTTCAACTCTTCACCAAGTGCCTCCTCCCTCCTTCAACCAATTACCCTACCTTATTACAACCCAGCCTATGTCCTCCCACGTCAGCCAACTTATGTGCTTCCATTTATTTGTAACCAGACCTTTCTAAGATCTATCCCTTTGTCTCCCTGCTGTCCACGTCCCCCAGTACCACATTCCTGAATCAGTATGGGCTTTACATATATTGAAAAATGAGGTACTTGTCTTTCCCCAAGTTTTCTGTCTTTCCTCCAATTCCGCAGATCACAAACTCCTTGAAGGCAAGGGTATACACACACACACACACACACACACACACACACACACACACACACACACACAGATTAAGTCTCCCAGAACCCTGGCAAGTGCTGCACAATCTGTGGATACTCCATAAATGCTTGATGCTTGTGGCTGGCTGACGATGTTGATGATAATCATGATAACTAGATGAGGCTTCTGAGCAGAACAGTCTTCTAAGTAATGATTGCAGTGAAGCAAGAATTTATGACACTCGTTATTAAAAATGTAATTGCATAATTAGGCCTTAAGGTATATATTTTACCCCTTTGGTGACACATACTGATTTCCTCTCTCTAAAAATACCTTGGCAAGGAAATCTCAAAGAACCAAATAAGAAAATTTTCCACAGAACAAAGAAGACTAGTAAGAAACAAATCACAGCACCTTGGGAAGCCACAAAATGGAGCTTTTAAACTCTGGTAAGTCTTTCAAAACCAAATGAATTACAGTTTTTTAGGGGAAAAAAAGGCCTTACGCTTGCAGTTTCTGGCATCTTTCCCGCTGAAGTGCAGAGCAGTTATGGGAGCAGCAGGAACCCAGCAGGGAGGTCTGTATCCTAGATTCTCTGCCTCAACCACACACAAGCCTATGACTTGGGTGTGCCACGCAGCTCAACCGGGCCTCAGTTTCTTCATTTGTAAATCTCTTATGAGCCATGCAATCACCATATTTTACTATGCTGTAAACAAAGAAGATTCGCTTCAAAGTTGACTGACAGATGACAAAGCAACAAGAAACAATACAACCATGGTGCTATGAAAGCAATACAGTCCCCACAAAAGCAAACATGACAATCTCTATCTTTGGAATTTAGCTCACAACATGAGAGCAATCATAGCTCCGTCAAACAGCTATAAAACACACAAACCCGCTGTGCTGGGTAAGTCACTTAACCTCTTTGGGTCTTGGCTTCCATAATCATCAAGTGGTCTTTCAGGATTAACACCACTGTCTGAGTCTATGAGCTTGACATGGCTTTGTATAAACCATGTAGCACTTTTTCATTGCTACAATAATTTTCTTTTAATCCTTTAACATCTCATTCTGTATCTTAAAATCATTTTCAGGGATGTAAATGACTTCACCTTTAGTTTATGTGTGGTTTCACATTCTTTTCCCTCATTCAGGGTCTGCTATTATGTTCCTTACTCCTAATAATCGTGAGTTGACTGTATAATGATGAACTCTCTGATGTAGTAAAATTGGGAATGATAATGCTGCTGAAAAATAGAAGTTTTTATCACCTCGCATGTTATTGATATTCAGTGATTGGCAATGATTACAAATGTGTGATATACTGAGAATAATTTTGCAGAGCACTACAAATAGGAAACAATAGTAAATTCAGCACAGATAAGGCACAAGGTTAAATTTCAAATGCCTAAACATCAGGTACAACTAGCAGACTACGAAACACAACCCCTGACTAAGTATCAACCAACTGATTACTCCTGTCCTGGACAATGTAAAAATTGTGGTTAGTATGTAACAATGCATTCCTTCAAAAAAGCTCCCAGCACAACAGAGCTAGAGCATGATCCATTCACGTGAACTAGCTTCTACTGAATCCAGACGTTTGCCTGGAAAGAAATTTTGAATACTCTCTGTTTCTAGCTTGACCTTTTGATTAAGTTTCATGGTCATCAATGATAATAAAACTGACTTTAATAACATTAGACGGTATAGGCATGAGTGGGTAGGACTGGTAAAAATATCTGCAGATGAGGCCGGGCGTGGTGGCTCATGCATGTAATCCCAGCACTTTGGGAGGCTGAAGCGGGTGGATCACGAGATCAAGAGATCGAGACCATCCTGGCCAACATGGTGAAACCCTGTCTCTACTAAAAATACAAAAATTAGCTGGGCGTGGTGGCAAGCACCTGTAGTCCTAGTTACCCAGGAGGCTGAGGCAAGAGAATCGCTTGAACCCAGGAGGCAGAGGTTGCCATGAGCTGAGATGGCACCACTATACTCCAGCCTGGTGACAGAGTGAGACTCCATCTCAAAAAAAAAAAAAAAAAAAAAAAAGTCTGCAGATGGATGAGAACTACTGTGGGCTGAAGACTAACATATTTATGAGACTGATTTAATCTCAAAATCAATATGATTAAGAAAGTTGGGAGATGCACTGTTGGTGAATTTAAAACCACAGATCAGTCGAGATACATTTAGTAATTACTCCGGGCTTCAGTTTTAAGTTTTATCTGTATGTCAAACTATCAAAACTATTGAAACAAGAAGACTAAAACAGGCAAGGTGGAGGGAAAAGCTATAAGCAACATAAATCACTAAGAGAAAGTTTATATGAATTTTTCAAAGCTCGGTCCAAATTTGGCAAAGAAGCAAAAAAGAGAACAGTGGCAAAAGAGTTGGAAGAGAAAAGGCTGTGTCTTTAGAAATGATGCAGTCTGGCACCACCTAGTGGTGCCACAGAGATTCCTGCACTAGGACAAGCACCTTGTGTCAACATGAGTGACTGAAGATTTCATTAAAATGTTTTCCCTGAAGTCAGCACTACATTGGTAATAAATTTTGACACGCTAAAAATGTCCTAAAACATGTGGATTTAGAATCTAAATTAAACAAAGCACAGACAGGAGGACAGAACACATCATCCTGTAACAAGAATTGAGAAGCCTCGTCACCAGCTGGCTAGAAAGATTAGCAGCTCTGAGAAAACTCAATTCTGGGTTTTTAAAACCTCAAACGCTTTAGTTTATGAAATTAAAAATAAACAAGCAGCAAAAATGTTCTTGGACAGGAATGCAAAACTAGCATGAATAACTGAAGAAGTCATCAAAAACAAAGAAAAAAGAAAAATTTCAATATGACATACTAGGGACAAAAGAATGCAGAATAATTAACTATGGCAGAAATCCGAAAAGAATCCTGCTATCACCATGGACATCAAGCTAAATAGAGATGTATTACTTAGCATGTTACAAAAAAGAAGATCCGGCTGGGTGCAATGGCTCGTGCATGTAATCCCAACACTTTGGGAGGCCGAGGTGGGCAGATCACGAGGTCAAGAGATCGAGACCATCCTGGCCAACATGGTGAAACCCCGTCTCTACTAAAAATACAAAAATTAGCTGGGTGTGGTGGTGCACGCCTGTAGTCCCAGCTACTCGGAAGGCTGAGGCAGGAGAATCGCTTAAACCCGGGAGGCGGAGGCTGCAGTGAGCCGAGATGTCGCCACTGCACTCCAGCCTGGCGACAGAGCAAGGAAAGAGAGAGAGAGAGAAAAGAAGAAGAAAGAAAGAAGAAAGAAAGAAAGGGAAAGAAAGGATCCTTCAACAAGAACATGGCATAAGGTGAGTTCATTTTATTTGGACTAATTATAGTTTAGAGGGTCTACAATTACAAAGGCATGGATAATCTGAATAAGGTTCAAAGAAAATGAAGGCAATGATTAAAGGAGAAAATTCACAGTGCTTCTGGCATGAGACACTTCCTGTTCCCACACTCCCAGCCCATGACAACATAGATAGGTAATATTTATCAAATGCTCACTACGGGTCAGGCCCTGAACCAAGTGCCTGTAAAGGTCCACCTCATTCATGTCTCAAAACAACCCTGGCCAGGCACGTTGGCTCACGCCTGTAATCCCAGCACTTAGGGAGGACAAGGCAGGAGAATCACTTGAGGTTAGGAGTTCCAGGCCAGCCTAGCCAACATGGCAAAACCCCATCTCTACTAAAAATACAAAAATTAGTTAGGCATGGTGGTGCACTCCTATAATCCCAGCTACTCAGGAGGCTGAGGCATGAGAATCACTTGAACCTAGGAGGCAAAGGTTGCAGTGAGCCGAGATCGTGCCACTGCACTCCAGCCTGGGCAACAGAGGGAGACTCCGTCTCAAAACAAACAAACAAAACAAAAAAACCCTATAAAAAAGATACTATTATTCTCATTTTATAGATGCAGCAACTGAGGTTTAAAGAGTTAAGTTCAAGGTCACTTGGGAAGCAGGTAGCAATGGCAGGGCTTTTCCCAGGCCAATTTACCCCTTCCATCAGGGCTGTAGCTCTTATTCTTTAAGCAATATTCTTCTTGTCCTCTAGCAGATTTCCTCATGCCTATACACTCAAGTCTTGAGATGACTTCCTGCCAAAGCAGGAAATATGAAAGGGAGAGGAGCACAGTGAGACTCTTCTGCCCAGATCACCTAAAATAAGACGCCTTTGAAAGTGAGTTCTTCCCTTCATCTTTCAGAATAACTGAGGCCTGGGGGAAATAAGTGATGTGCCCAAGGTCACACGGTGGAGCTCTGCCTAGAAGACTGGTGTTCAGACATCGGTTTAGGGATCTCGATGGTTTTACACAAGTAAAACCATGCAGGAACCAGACAAGAGAAAGTGCACTGACTTCCTGAGCTCAACTCTGGCCAGCTTGACCCAAATTCCCTTCTGCCTGACTGACTTCGGAGACTGAGGACCGGTTTTGGACCTCAGAACCTCCTGAATCTTGAGCCTAGTAGGTCTTCTGCTCATTTTTGGTCACAGAACACCCTAATCCCTAGATTCACTAGACGCTTACATCTGCCTAGTTTTGTCCCAGCCCCCAGCGAGTCCCACCGCTGTTCAGGTTTCAATGTGATACCTTGCCCAAAGCGTTTGCCTTCTAATTGTTTCCTATTTCCAACCTCTCTCTCCCCACCCCAAACCCCAAACATTCCAAATCATTTTGCATGCCAACCACTTTAAATCACACTCCTAGTAAAAACTTCAAAGCTCTTCATCGCATCTGATGAATACAAGCCTCTAACCTGGGCTTCGTGAGCCTCCAATATCTAGCTTGAACCTACCAATTCACACACATCTCTAGCTGGGCACGGTGGCTCATGCCTGTAATCCCAGCACTTTGGGAGGCTGAGGCTGAAGGATCGCTTGAGCCCAGAAGTTCCAGACCAGCCTAGGCAACATAGCGGGATCCCATTCCTACAAAAAAATTAGCCGGGTATTGGTGGCACATGCCTGTAGTCCCAGCTACTTGGGAGGCTTAGGCAGGAGGATCACTTGAGCCCAGCAGGTCAAGTCTGTAGTGAGTTGTGATTAGCACCACTGCACTCCAGTCTGAGTGAGACCCCATCTCAAAAAAAAAAAAAAAAAGGCTGGGTGCGGTGGTTCACGCCTGTAATCCCAGCACTTTGGGAGGCCGAGGTGGGCTGATCACGAGGTCAGGAGATCAAGACCGTCCTGGCCAACATGGTGAAACTTCGTCTCTACTAAAAATACAAAAATTAGCCGGGTGTGGTGGTGCACACCCATAATCCCAGCTACTCAGGAGGCTGAGGCAAGAGAATTGCTTGAACCCAGGAGGTGGAGGTTGCAGTGAGCAGAGATCACGCCACTGCACTCCAGCCTGGGCGATAGAGAGAGACTCTGTCTCAAAAAAAAAAAAAAAAAAAAATACAGTCTCTTCCAAAACTGAACTGTCAGTGAGAGGGAAGAGGATTTTAAAAGTCAAAGAAACAATGTCGTCTGCACAGTTAACTAACTTTTCAAAATCCGTACATGAAAGAGTCTCAGAATAAAGATATTACCAATTGCTATCTAGGTGGGCATACCAAATATTATAAGACACCAGGCTGAATACAGGCAGGAGCATTCTGACTATGTTAAATATGCAACTAGACAATGCTTAACTGTTATAAAATAAGCCTCATTTTAAGCCAAAGGTAGGAAATTCTCATTATATCATGGGCAAGTGAAAATTATTCACTTACAGAAAATGTCCACTTGGTTCAAAACGACAAACTAGACACTGAGGTAATGTAGCAGGGATCATTAGTCATGTCATTCACCCGGCAAAAATGTAAGCCACTGGCAAGTTTACAAAATGCTTTTGAGATAGTATCATACACCAAATGCAATAAAATAATGCCATAGGCAAATAGTTGTTAAGTTGAGGAAGTCATTCAAAGGATCTCTTCTTTCCACTTTCTTTTTCCTGTTTACCAAATACCTAAGTTCTCTCCAGGTTTCTAACTTTTTCTCTCCTACTTCTCTTTTAAGCTTCCTATTTGGGTAGCATAGGGTAGTAGAAAGAGGGCTGGCCTGAAAGACAGATGACCTGGCTTCAAATCTCCGTCCCATCACTTAGAGGCTATGTGGTGACTTTGGGCACAAAGAGGAGGAAACCTTTGAGCAGAGCCTAGAAGGAGAATGAGTACAGTTCTGCCAGGCAGCAAGTGAGAATGGCATTCCAGGCAAAGAGAACAGCCTATGCAAAGGTGTGGCAGTGTGAAGGAGGGACCAGGACAATAGGCTCAGAGCAAGAGGGTGCGTGAGGAAGTGGAGAAGAGGCTGAGAAAGGGAGCAAGCTGACAATAGGCACTTAACTTATTTCCTTTTTATTTTTTAAATTTATTTTATTTATTTATTTTTTGAGACAAGGTCTCACTCTGTCACCCAGGCTGGAGTGCAGTAGTGCAATCAGGAAGCTTATAGCAACCTCAACCTCCCAGGCTCATGTGATCCTCCCACCTCAGCCTCCCAAGATGCTAGGACCACAGGTGCACACCACCACAACCGGCTAATTTTTGTATTTTTTGTAGAGACAGAGTTTCGCCGTGTTGCCCAGGCTGTTATTTCTTTTAGGTAACAACCACTGTATATAGCACTTATCTTGTGTTAGGTATTATTCTAAGTACTTTACCAGTAATTACTGAAATTTAATTCTTGTAACACTATGCGGGAAGAATTAATTACAATCACCATTTTACAGATAGGGAACAGAGGCATGTGAGGGGGTTAAGGAGCTTTAAGGTTGCAAAGCTGGTTAGAGGCAGAGCCAGCAATCAAACTCTGAAGTCTATGCTTGTAATCTCTAGGCTATGCTGCCTCAGCGGCCCCAACAAGGAAACTGAAGCTTGAGCTAAGACTTACTCAACTTACATGACAGCCTCAATGTGAGGTTCAAATAAGCAACTGCAGGCTTTACTGGTCGATATTAAGTTAAAGAGTGTGCCCATCTATTCTCCCTATTCTCTCACTACCTACCTGTCCCTGTCCTATTCTGCCTCTTTCAGAATAGATAGTGGCTTCACTAAGCCTTTAAGCATGCTATGTATCCTGTCTGAGCCTCCATTTCCCCATTTAAAGATGAAGCCAATTACAGAACCTAGGTCCAAAGTCGTCCTTGATCACTGCTAGGAGGTGTTCCCTGCCTGGTCAATGAGGGAACCCAGTAAATCAGAGCTGGGTGGTGGTTCACACCTATAATCCTAGCACTTTGGGAGGCTGAGGCAGGAGGATCCCTTGAGCCCAGGAGTTTGAGACCAGCCTGAGCAACCAATGTAAGGAGACCCTATCTCTATTTTTTTTTTTTTTCTTCTTGGAGTCGGAGTCTCTCCCTGTCATCCAGGCTGGAGTGCAGTGGCTCAATCTCAGGCAACCTCCACCTCAGGCAATTATCCTGCCTCAGCCTCCCAAGTAGCTGGGATTATAGGCACATGCCACTGCCCCCAGTTAATTTTTCTATTTTTAGTAGAGACAGGTTTTTCCCATGTTGGCCAGGCTGGTCTTGAACTCCTGACCTCAGGGATCCACCCGCCTCAGCCTCCCAAAGTGCTGGGATTACAGGAATGAGCCACCATGCCCAGCCAACCCTGTCTCTATTTTTTTAAAAACAAATAAATAAAAGAGACAGAGTCTCACTCTGTCACCCAGGCTTCATGCAGTGGTACGAACATAGCTCACTGCAGCCTCGAACTCCTGGGCTCAAGTGATCCTCTTGTCTCAGTCTCCCAAGTAGCTACGACTACAGGTGCGCAAAACTACGCCTAATTATTATCTTTTTTTTTTTTTTTTGAGACAGAGTCTCGCTCTTGTCGCTCAGGCTGGAGTGCAGTGGCGCAATCTCGGCTCACTGCAACCCTCACCTCCCAGGTTCAAGCAATTCTTCTGCCTCAGCCTCCAGAGTAGCTGGGACTACAGGCGCCCACCACCACGCCTGGCTAATTTTCGTGTTTTTAGTAGAGACAGGGTTTCACCATGTGCCCAGACTGGTCTCGAACTCCTCGCCTCAAGTGATCTGGCCGCCCCAGCCTCCCACTGGGATTACAGGTGTGAGTCAGCGTTCTAGGCCTATTTTATAATATCTCTTGAATGAATAAATGAGTCCCTGTTATATCAAATGAGGTACTGTGCGTTTAAAGCATTTAGCATGGTACCTAGCACAAAGTAACTGCTAGTCCCTAGCCCTTTGTCCCACACAAAGGCAGAATGGGGTCCAGTGAAGGGCAGCACTAGCCAGCATCTGTCCTACCTCCTTCTTCACACCCCTTCATCAGCACGCATGCACTCATCACTCACCCCTGCCTGTCCATGTCCTAGACCTGAGTAGTGGCACCCATGCCATCCACAGGCACTGCTTAAAACCCATGGGAGAGGCCAGGCATGGTGGCTCATGCCTGTAATCCCAGCACTTTGGGAGGCCGAGCCAGGCAGATCACGAGGTCAGGAGTTCAAGACCAGCCTGACCAACATGGTAAAACCCCGTCTCTACTAAAAATACAAAAATTAGCCTGGCATGATGGCAGGTGCCTGTAATTCCAGCTACTCAGGAGGTTGAGGCAGGAGAATCAGTTGAACCCGGGAGACAGAGGTTGAAGTGAGCCAGGATCACGCCACTGCACTCCAGCCTGGGCGACACAGCGAGACTCCTCTCAAAAAAAAAAAAAAAAAGAAAAGAAAAAACCCATGGGAGAGTACAGCAGTGAAAAGGCAGATAACAGGCCAGGCGTGGTGGCTCATGCCTGTAATCCCAGCACTTTGGGAGGCCAAGGCGGGCGTATCACCTGAGGTCGGGAGTTCGAGACTAGCATGACCAACATGGAGAAACCCCGTCTTTACTAAAAATATAAAAATTAGTAGGGCGTGTTGGCGCATGCCTGTATTCCCAGCTACTAGGGAGGCTGAGGCTGGAGAATCACTTGAACCCAGGAGGCAGAGGTTGTGGTGAGCTGAGATCGTGCCATCGCACTCCAGTCTGGGCAACAAGAATGAAACTCCATCTCAAAAAAAAAAAAAAAAAAAAAAGGTAGATAACAGTCTTACTTCTGAAACAGGAATAGAAGTTTCTTGGTGCACTAATATAGAGTATAGAAATATTACCCTGTACAACTACAGTGCCCTCTAGTTTACATCGTTAAAGGGGATGGTTTGCCTGGTCCTAGGGAGCCAAGGATTTAAGATTTTACTGAAAATGCCAGAATTGTTCTATCTGTCTTCCCCTTTAGAAAGTTCCTTCCGTTATGGACAACTTACTTCCACTTGTATGCTGGAATGATCTGCAATGTTGGTATTTAATACAATCATAATCCCACTTAGGTATGTGAAAACATTTAGAATGCCAAACAACAGGAGAAGAAGGCTTTGTTTTCAATATAAGATAGTATTAGGATCTCTCACAACTTCCTATTTGGCTTTTCTTACTGATAGATTGAATTATTAGAGTAAAATTCCAGCCTAGGTAAGAAATAACATAGCCGTTTAGCCTCCTGGCAAATTACACTCAGCACCCACTTTCTCAAAATGACAAATAACAAATCTTTCAAGTGGAAAAATCTTCCAAAGCATCCAGCCAATTGTGCAATGCAGCAAGTGGTGCAGGAGATTTTTTCCCCCATCTCTGCAGTAAAAAGAAAAAAGTCTGAACTTATTAGCATAAGGTAACATGACTCATATGTTAACTGCCACTGGTTCTGAAATTGAGTCCTTCTTGAAAAGCCACCTACATTTGACCTCAATAAAGTCAAGAATTCTACAAGTACTCTCTCTCTCCTTTTTTTTCAAAATGCATCTGCCATCTCCTTGCATGAGCACCTTGCTCAGTTAATGGACAACATACAAAACAGGCAGGAGAATAAAACTAATCACTTATCTGAGCCCTATCATCATAAATCAAACTATGATTACTTTCAACAGAATATGTGAACGTAGTTTACAAACAGGTTTTTCTACTGGAAATCTGAGGTTCAGTGAGGTGTAATGGCTTGATAAATCACAACAGGGCAGTGCCCACGGTAACCAGAGCCTCCTACTTTAGGCCAATTATAGTCCCTCCTATATCTTCCTTTATGCCAGGGACTATGCACTCCATGAATCCTTATAAGAACTCTGCAGGGTCAGCATTATTAGTCTCATTTTACCGATGAGAAAATAAGGTCCAGAGAGCTATGTATCTTGTCCAAAGTAGAAGTAGTTTAGCTAGAATTCAAGCCCAGGTCTGTCTTCTTTCAAAGCCCATGCACTTTCTACTACTGCTCTGCTACTCAAAGTGTGGTCCTTGGGCCGGTGGCACAGGTATCATCACCTGAGAGTTTGTTATTAATACAAAATTGTCAGTTCCATCCCAGAACTACTCAATGAGAACCTACATTTTTCCAAGATTCCCCAGGTCATTTATGTAAAATTAAAGTTTGGCAAGCTTTGCACTATACCATCCTGCCTCTCTGAATGTCACTACTATTATCCTTTTCTATAGATCAGTGGTTCTCAATGTGGTCATGGAGGTTGGGTAGGGAGAAAGAGGAGATTGGAGGGTGTCCTCCCTACCCCAGGGACACTTGACAATGTCTGAAGACATTTTTGGTTTTCACAACGACTGGGATGGGGTGGGGGAATGCTGCTGGCATCTAATAGGTAGATGCCAGAGATCCTGCTAAACATCCTAGTACAAGACAGCTCCCCACAACAAAGAATTATCCAGCCAAAATGTCAGTAGTGCCAGGGTTGAAAAACCTTGCTCTAGCTGATAATACTGTCCAACATCTTTGGGTCTGGAATCTACTTAATGAAGAAAAAAGAGCTTTTCCTGGCAAAATTACGGCTGAAAAATGTCATACAAAATCCCTTTCCTGGACGGACACAGTGGTTCACACCTGTAATCCCAGCACTTTGGGAGACTGAGGCAGGCGGATCACCTGAAGTCAGGAGTTCAAGACCAGCCTGGCCAACATGGTGAAAACCCGTCTCTACTAAAAATACAAAAATTAGTCGGGCAGGGTGGCATGTGCCTGTAATCCCAGCTACTTGGGAGGCTGAGGCAGAAGAATCACTTGAGCCTGGGTGACAGAGGTTGCAGTGAGCTGAGATCGCACCATTGCTTTCCAACCTGGGCGACAGAGTGAGACTCTGTCTCAAAAAAAAAAAAAAAAAACCCAAAAAACTAAAATCCCTTTCCTTATAGGCTAGTCTCTCTTACCCTCTCACAACATCTAACATCTATCAAATAGTAACTTAGATCAGAGATCAGCAAACTATGGCCCACAGGACAAATCTAACCCACCACCTATTTTTGTGTGGCCTGAGAGCTAAGAATGATTTTTACTTTTTTTTTTTTTTTTCTTGAGACGGAGTTTCACTCTTGTTGCCCAGGCTGGAGTGCAACGGTGTGATCTCGGTTCACCACAACCTCCGCCTTCCGGGTTCAAGTGATTCTCCTGCCTCAGCCTCCCGAGTAGCTGGGATTACAGGCATGTGCCACCACACCCAGCTAATTTTTCTGTTTTCAGTAGAGGCGGGGTTTTACATATTGGCCAGGCTGGTCTGAAACTCCTGACCTCGTCATCCGTCCACTTCCACCTCCCAAAGTGCTGGGATTACATGCGTGAGCCACAGTGCCCAGCCTGTTACATTTTTTAATGTTTTTTTATTTTCTTGTGAAAATTATGTGAAATTCAAATTTCTGTGTCCATAGAGTTTTCTTGGAACACAGTCATGCCCATTGTTTACATTTTGCCTACGGTTTTTTTTTTAAACATCTTTTTTTTTTTTTTTTTTTTTTGACGGAGTCTCGCTCTATCGCCCAGGCTGGAGTGCAGTGGCGCAATCTCGGCTCACTGCAAGCTCCGCCTCCCGGGTTCACGCCATTCTCCTGCCTCAGCCTCTCCGAGTAGCTGGGACTACAGGCGCCCGCCACCACGCCCGGCTAATTTTTTTGTATTTTTAGTAGAGACGGGGTTTCACCGTGGTGTCGATCTCCCGACCTCGTGATGCGCCCGCCTCGGCCTCCCAAAGTGCTGGGATTACAAGCGTGAGCCACCGCGCCCGGCCAACATCTTGATACATAATTCATATACCCTAAAATTCACCCATTTAAAGTGTACAATTCGGTAGTTTTTAGTATATTCACAGTGTGTACAACCATCACCAGTTTTAGAATATTTTCATCACTTCATAAATAAAACCTTGTATATTTCAGCTATCACACCCTCTACCCCATCCATTTTTGCCAGCCCTGAGCAACCACTGATCTACTTTGTCTCTGTAGATATGCCTATTCTAGACTTGCATATGAATGGAATCATATGTGTTCTTTTGTGGCTGGTTTCTTTCACTTAGCATAGTGTTTTCAAGGTCCATGTTGTAGCATGTGCTGGTACTTCATTCTATTTTATTGCCAAATAATTCCATAGTATGGATAGACCACATTTTGTTTATCCATTCATCAGCTGATGTATATTTGAACTGTTTCTACCTTCTGGCTATTATGAATAATACTACTATAAACATTCACATATAAGTTTTTCTTGTAAACCTATGTTTTCATTTCTCTTGAGAAGACATCTGTAAGTTGAATTGCTGGGTCATATGGTAACTCTGTGTTTAACTGTTTGAGGAACTGCCACCATGTTTTTCTTTTTATCTTTTTTGAGACTGGGTCTCACTCTGTTGCCCAGCCTGGAGTATAGCACCACAATCACAGCTAACTGCAACCTCAAAATTCTGGGCTCAAGGAATCCTACCATTTGGTCTCTCAAGTAGCTGTGACTATAAAGGAACGCTACCACACCCAGCTAATTGTCTTCCTTTCTTTTTTTGAGACAGGGTCTCGCTTTGATTACCAGGCTGGAGGTGCAGTGGTGCAGTCATGCCTCACTACAGCCTCTCCCAGGCTCAAGTGATCCTCCCACCTCAACCTCCCAAGCAACTGAGACTATAGGTGCAAGCCACCACGCCTGGCTAATTTTTAAATTTTTTGTAGAGAAAAGGTCTCACTTTGTTGCCCAGGCTGGTCTCAAAATTCTGGCTTCAAGTGATCCTCCCACCTTGGTCTCCCAAACTGCAGGAATTACAGGTATGACCCACCATGCCTGGCTAACTAGTTTGCTTTTCAAACTGGCTGCACCATTTTATGGTCTTACCAGCAGTGTAAAAGGGTTCACATTTCTCCACATTTGTTTTTTTTTGTTTTTTCCAGACAGAGTCTTGCTTTGTTGCCCAGGCTGGAGTGCAGTAGCACAATCTCAGCTCACTGTAACCTCCACCTCCCGAGTTCAAGTGATTCTCATGTCTCAGCCTCCAGAGTAGATGGCACTACAAGAGCATGCCACCACGGCTGGCTAATTTTGGTATTTTTGGTAGAGATGGGGTTTTGCTATGTTGGCCAAGGTAGTCTTGAACTCCTGGCCTCAAGCAGTCCACCTGCCTCAGCCTCCCAAAGTGCTAGGATTACAGGCATGAGCCACCACACCCAGCCTGATTTTTGTATTTTTAATATAGACAGGGTTTCACCATGTTGGCCAGACTGGTCTCGAACTCCTGGCCTCAAGTAATCCATCCACCTCAGCATCCTAAAGTGCTCAGATTACTGGGGTGAGCCACCTCAGCTGGCCCTTTGATCCATTTTAAGTTTTTGGGGGTGGGGGACAGAGACTCGTCCTGTCACCCAGGCTAGAGTGCAATGGCGTGATCTCAGCTCACCCCTGGGTTCAAGGGATTCTCCTGCCTCAGCCTCCCGAGTAGCTGTGATTACAGGTGCCCGCCACCATGCCCAGCTAATTTTTTTTTTTTTTTTAGACAGAGTCTCCCTCTGTCACCCAGGCTGGAGTGCAGTAGTGCGATCTCGGCTCACTGCAAGCTCCACCTCCTGGATTCACGCCATTCTCCTGCCTCAGCCTCCAAAGTAGCTGGGACTACAAGCGCCCGCCACCACGCCCAACTAATTTTGTTTTTGTATTTTTAGTATAGACGGGGTTTCACCAAGTTAGCCAGGATGGTCTTGATCTCCTGACCTCGTGATCCACCCGCCTCGGCCTCCCGAAGTGCTGGGATTATAGGCGTTGAGCCACCGCACCCAGCCTACTTTTTGTATTTTTAGTAGAGATGGGTTTCACCATGTTGGCCAGGCTCGTCTTGAAGTCCTGACCTCATGATCCGCCCACCTCGGCCTCCCAAAATGCTGGAATTACAGGTGTGAGCCACCGTGCCCAGCCATGAGTTAATTTTTGTATATAGTGTGAGGTAAGGGTTTAATTTCAATTTTTTTTTTTTTTTTTTTGAGAGAGTCTCACTGTCGCCCAGGCTGGAGTGCAGTGGCGTGATCTTGGCTCACTGCAGGCTCCGCCCACCAGGGTTCATGCCATTCTCCTGCCTCAGCCTCCCAAGTAGCTGGGACTACAGGCGCCCACCACCTCGCCCGGCTAATTTTTTGTATTTTTAGTAGAGACGGGGTTTCACTGTGTTAGCCAAGATGGTCTTGATCTCCTGACCTCGTGACCCGCCCGCCTTGGCCTCCCAAAGTGCTGGGATTACAGGCGTGAGCCACCGTGCCTGGCCGTAATTTCAATTTTCTTTTGCACGTGGCTATCCAGTTGTCTCAGCTCCATTTGTTGAAAGGACTATTCCGGCCGGGTGCAGTGGCTCACACCTGTAATCCCAGCACTTTGGGAGGCTGAGGCAGGTGGATCACGAGGTCAGGAGTTCAAGACAAGCCTGGCCAACATAGTGAAACCCTATCTCTACTAAAAATACAAAAATTAGCCGGGCGTTGTGACAGACACCTGTAGTCCAGGTACTCAGGAGGCTGAGACAGGAAAATCACTTGAACCCAGGAGGCGGAGGTTGCAGTGAGCCAAGATTGCACCACTGCACTCTAGCCTAGATGACCAGCGAGGCTCCATCTCAAAAAAAAAAAAAAGAAAGGACTATTCCTTCTCACAGTCTGTGGCATGTAGCAAGAAAAGACAAGACAAGACAATTCTCCCCCACTGAATGGTCTTGGCACCCTTGTCAAGAATCAGGTGACCATGAACTCTCAACTCTATTCCATTGGGTTTATTTCTGGACTCTCAATTCTATCCCACTGATCTATACATTTATCCTTATACCAGTACCACACTGTCTTTTTTTTTTTTTTTCTGAAATGGAATCTCGCTCTGTCCCCCAGGCTGGAGTGCAATAGCACAATCTCGACTCACTGCAACCTCCACCTCCTGGGTTCAAGGGATTCTTGTGCCTCAGCCTTCCCAAGTAGCTTGGACTACAAGTGTGCACCCCCACGCCTGGTTAATTTTTGTATTTTTAGTAGAGACAAGATTTCACCATGTTGCCTAGGCTGGTCTCGAATTCCTGACCTCAAGTGATCTGCCTGCCTTGGCCTCCCAAAGTGTTGGGATTATAGGCATGAGCCACTGTGCCTGGTGACATTGTCTTGATTATAGTTGTTTTATAGTATGTCTTGAAATCACAAAGTGTGAGTCTTTCTGCTTTGTTCTTTTTCAAGATTTAGCTATTGTGGGTCCCTTGCGATTCCATATGAATTTATGAATTGACTTGTCAAATTTCTTTTTTTTTTTTTTTTTTTTGAGATGGAGTTTCGCTCTTGTTGTCTTGTTGCCCAAGCTAGAGTGCAATGGCGCGTGATCTCAGCTCACCACGAGCTCCGCCTCCCAGGTTCAAGTGATTCCCTGCCTCAGCCTCCCGAGTAGCTGGGATTACAGGCATGCGCCACCACACCCGGCTAATTTTGTAGTTTTAGTAGAGACTGGGTTTCTCCATGTTGGCCAGGCTGGTCTCCAACTCCTGACCTCAGGTGATCCGCCTGCCTCGGCCTCCCAAAGCGCTGGGATTACAGGCATGAGCCACCATGCCTGGAGACTTGTCAATTTCTACAATGAAATAAACTGATATTCTGACAGGGATTATGTCGAATGTGTAGATCAATTTTCAAAATACTGCCAACTTGACAATGTTACGTCTTATGATCCATGAACAAGAGCTATTTTCTATTTATTTATTTATATCTTTTTTCTTTTAAAAATGTTTTACAGGCCAGGCACAGTGGCTCACATCTGTAATCCCAGCACTTTGAAGGGCCAACATGGGAGGATTGCTTGAGGTCAGGTTCAAGACCCGCCTGGGTAACACAGGGAGACTCTGTCTCTACAAGAAATTAAAAAAAAAAAAAAAAAAAAAGAAGCTAGGGGTGATCGCACATGCCTGTGGTCTGAGCTGCTTGGGAGGCTGATGTAGGAGGATCACTTGAGCCTGGAAGGTCTAGGCTGCACTGAGATATGATTGCACCACTGTACTTGTTCTCACTTCAGTCCAAGTCTGAGAAAAAAAAATAATTAATTAAATATTTTAAAAGGCCAGGCCGGGCGCACTAGCTCACGCCTGTAATCCCAGGACTTTGGGAGGCTGAGGCGGGTGGATCACCTGAGGTCAGGAGTTCGAGACCAGCCTGGCTAACATGGTGAAACCTCTCTATACTAAAAATACAAAAATTAGCCAGGCATGGTGGTGCACACCTATAGTCCCAGCTACTCCGGAGGCTGAGGCAGGATTATCTTTTGAACCTAGGACTCAGAGGCTGCAGTTAGCCGAGATCACACCACTATGCTCCAGCCTGGGCAACAAAGCAACACTCCATCTCAAAAAAATTAATTAATTAATTAATTAAGGCCGGCGCAGTGGCTCACGCCTGTAATCCCGGCACTTTGGGAGGCCGAGGCAGGTGGATCATGAGGTCAGGAGATCGAGACCATCCTGGCTAACATGGTGAAACCGTCTCTACTAAAAAAAAAAATACAAAAAATTAGCTGGGTGTGGTGGCACGCACCTGTAGTCCCAGCTACTCGGGAGGCTGAGGCAGGAGAATCACTTTAACCTGGGAGGCAGAGGTTGCAGTGAGCCGAGATCGCGCCACTGCACTCCAGCCTGGACGACAGAGTGAGACTCTGTTTCAAAAAAAAAAAAAAAATTAATTTAAAAAACAAAACCAAAAATGTTTTACAGCTTTTAGAGTATAAGTTTTATACTTTCTTTCACGCAACTGTCAGAGGGTAGATAAAAAAGATACCTCTTTTGTTACAAGTATTTTTATTTTTTAGGTTATTGTAAATGGAATTTTCTTAATTTCCTTTTCATATTGTTCATTCCAAGTGGATACATTTACAACTGAGTTTTGTGTAATGATCTTCTTTCCTATAACCTTACTAAACTAATAATTTATTAGTTCCAATACTTTTGTAGTGAATTCCTCAGGGTCTATATGGAAGATCATGTCATCTGCAGAGATGATCTTACTTGTTCCCTTCCAACATAGATGTATTTTATTGCATTTTCTTGTCTAATTGCCCTGGCTAGAACCTCCAGCACAATGCTGAATAGAAGTGGTGAAAGTAGACTTATCTCTCTTTTTCCTAATCTTAAGGATAAGCATACAGTCTTTCACTATTTTTTGTTTGTTTGTTTATTTTGAGTCTTGCTCTGTTGCCCAGCCTGTTGTGTGCAGTGGTGCTATCTCAGCTCACTGCAAACTCTGCCTCCCAGGTTCAAGCAATCCTCCCACCTCAGCCTCCCAAGCAGCTACAATAATAGGTATGCACCACCACGCCTGGCTAATTTTTTTTTTTTTTTTGTATTTTTAGTAGAGACAGGGTTTCACCATGTTGGCCAGGCTGTTCTTGGACTCCTGACCTCAAGTGATCCCCCCCACCTTGGCCTCCTAAAGTGTTAGGATTACAGGCATGAGCCACCATGCCCAGCCTCAGTCTCAGTATTATGAATTTAGCTGTGGGTTTTTCATAACTGCTGTTTATCAGGTTGAGGAACTCCTCTTCTCTTCTTAGTTTATTTAGTGTTTTTATCATGAAAAACATGCTGAATTTTGTCAAATGCTTTTTCTGTGTCTACTGAGATGACAAGGTGATTTTTTTTAATTCTATTGATATAAGGCATTACATTATTTAAACATTCATTTTTGGATGTTAAACCAACATTGCACTCCTGGAATAAATCCTGCTTGTTTATGGTATATAATTCTTTTTATATGTTACTGGATTCAGTTTGCTAGTATTTTTGCTGAGGATTTTTGCTTCCACATTTGTAAGATATATTTGTCTATGATTTTCTTTTCTTGTAATGTCTTTGTCCGGTTTTGGCAACCAGTCTCATAAAATTCATTTATAAGCATTTTCTCCTCTTTTTCATTTTTGAAGACTTTGTGAAGAACTGTATTAATTTTTCTTGAAATGTTTGGTAGAATTCAGTGGTGAAGCTATCAGGACCTCTAGTAGGTAGAGGCCTGGGCTTTGCTTTGCTTTTCTTTATTCTTTTTTTTTTTTTTGAGACGGAGTCTCACTTTGTCACCCAGGTTGGAATACAGTGGTGCGATCTCAGCTCACTGCAACCTCCAACTTCCCAGGTTCAAGCGATTCTCCTGCCTCAGCCTCTCGAGTAGCTGGGACTACAGGCGCATGCCACCATGCTCAGCTAATTTTTTTATTATTAGTAGAGATGGGGTTTCACCATATTGGACAGGCTGGTCTTGAAGTCCTGACCTCGTGATCTGCCCACCTTGGCTTCCCAAAGTGCTGGGATTACAGGCATGAGCCACTGCACCTCTTTTCTTTTTTTTAAGAGACAGGGTCTCACTCTGTCACCCTGACTGAAGCACTGTGGCACAATCATAGCTCACTGCCTCCTCAACCTCCTGGGATCAAGTGATCCTTACACCTTAACCTCCTGAGTAGCTGGGACTCCAGGCTCACACCACCACG
The DNA here is from genome assembly GCF_009828535.3 of Hylobates moloch. Lineage (NCBI taxonomy): Eukaryota > Metazoa > Chordata > Mammalia > Primates > Hylobatidae > Hylobates > Hylobates moloch. The sequence goes on along the minus strand of NW_026652294.1, from coordinate 11,299,133 downwards.
CCTGGCTGAGTTTAGTTATAGTATGTATATTTTAGAGTTGGGGTCTCACTGTGTTGCCCAGGTTGGTCTCAAGCTCCTGGCCTCAAAGGATCCTCCTGCCTTGACCTCCCCAAAGTGCTGAGATTACAGGCAACAGCCACTGTGCCCAGGTCTCTCTCTTTCTCTAATTATTTATTTATTTTTTAAGGGTACACTATCCTACCCAAACTTATATTTTTAAATTCCATTAGACTCATATTACCAAGCATATAAACAGATCACACATAACATGAAATAGAAAAAAACATGAAGACTTCCTTTGCTAAACGTATAGGTTAATGTTTTTCAATAAATTTGGGAAGTTTCAGCCTTTTTTTTTTTTTCAAAGGTTTTTTTCTGCTTCCTTTTCTATCCTCTTCTGGTATTCCCATTATGCATTTGTTGGCATGCTTAGTGATCTCTCACATTTCTGAGGCTCTGCTCATTTTTCTTCATTCTTTTCTTCTAATCTTCAGCATGCATAATCTCTATCAATCTGTTTTCTTTTTTATTTTGAGATGAAATCTCGATCTGTCACCCAGGCTGGAGTGCAGTGGTGCAATCTCTGCTCACTGCAACCTCTGCCTCCCAGGTTCAAGCAATTCTCTCGCCTCAACCTCCCAAGTAGCTGGGGTTACAGGCACCCGCCATCATGCCCGACTAATTTTAATATTTTTGTAGAGATGGGGTTTCACCATGTTGGCCAGGCTGGTCTTGAACTCCT